>NW_021703782.1:60821816-61075227 GCF_005190385.1 Monodon monoceros
CACACACACACACACACACACACACACACACACACACACACACACACGAGATCTGCTTTGCTATGCTTCATCTGGGAACCAATTTTTCTCCCATTACCTCCACAAACCGAATGGCAAGAATTTCACATCTATACTATTATGACTTTAAAATAATGACTACAGACATTATAAATATCACATAAATATCACCTCTACCTTTGATTACAGTTTAGGTAAAGCTGGAAGAGTGCATAAGACTGTAACAGTAGCTTAGAAACCTACTCCTTTAAAATGCTGGCCAGTATGTCTTTCATAATATTGGTTGAGAGTCCTTTTTTTTTTTTTGGCTGCTTTATGATTTGTCTTTTTACTTACCGAAGCTGATCTGTTGACAAGAACTCCTAATAGATACTCCTGGAAAAGTGATCTTAACTAAAGCTGACATAGGTTTTGTTTATGTTAGTTAATGAATATGAAAACGTGGTTATCTTGCCTCCTTAAGGAAATGACGTCATGATTTAGAATACCCATTTGTAGTTGGAAACGTTTTACAGAAAACGATTACAGTCCTAAAGGAATCAAACATAGGAAATCACTTTGGGAAAAAACCCCATAAAAATTGGGTCAGCATTGGAGGGCAGTAGGTGAATACGTGTCTCTTTTTCAGGGTCAGATTCCTATAGGGTTTAAAAAATACCATTTCAAAATGCACTTAGACCTGAGTAGCACCCTGCATATCTAGAAAGCCCCCAGAAACCTGAGCCAGTCACAGAATAGGTGTCAGAGTACCCGCACTCTGCATTCTCTACTGAGGTCTCTCATCTGAGTCTTACTGAGTATTGACTGACAACACTGATGACTCCTAACAAGCTTGGAAATCCGACTTCGCAACTTCTTGAAGCATATAGGATGTAACAGCAAAAACAGAATGGGATGTGGGTTGACTTGCTTTTGATATGGGATGGATAGCTGTAAAAATCACCCCAAGGGTTGTGTTAAGGACTAGGTATCTAATGTGCCTGAGTTACCAACCAAAATGAGGTTACATCAGGTTTATGCAAGGTAAATGCCCCCATGTTAGGAGGCTTAAATGGCTTGCTCAGCTCAATAAGAAAAGCAGCAAGGCTTTAACAACAGTCTTCAATGTAATCACACTCTGATGTACGGTTTTGCTGTTGGTAATCTACTCTAGGCTGGAATATGGATAAAGAGATATATATATATATATATATATTTATATGTACATGTAAAGATGTTCATCACAGCATTATTTAAAATAATTTAAGGCAGCCAAAATGTTAAACAATCGGGGGAAGAAAACAAGTAATGGAAGGCTAGAATCTAAAATTATGTATTTTTAAAGTAGGTGCCTTAAAGAACAGAAAAAAATGCTCATTATGACATTCAATGGGAAAAAAACACACAAAAATGACAGGACATCAAATTGTAAATGCAATACACATTCAGCTAGGTTTTTAAAAGGGCATGAACTAAGGACCAGAAGGAGAAATGCCAGAGCATAAATAAACATTAATAATAAGGTACTCTTGTTCAACAAAATGAAGGTTTACAATCTAATGTAATTTGGAACCATACTGTCATCCATAAATAAAGTAGTCCTCAAACACTTTTATGGGTTGCCTTCTTTGAAAACATGCTATAAGTCAAAAATCTAATTTGATTTTTCCCAGAAAAATGTCATCCGAGGGGCACGTGACCGACCTTTATTTACATCACCATAAACAGCACAGTTCCTCAACTGGCACCTCTGAACTCTCCCACAGAAGGCCAAATAAATAGAGTAATAGAACAATAATTCCACAAATTTTTTATTTACTATATTACAACCAACAGAATCTACTGTATGAAGTCCCTATTTATTCCTTCAGAATTCTCTCGTTGAACTTATGACTGCAAGTCAGAGGTGATCACCTGGACAGGAGATTCAGAGAGTACTGTTTATTTACTTGTTTATTTAGACAAGCATTTTGAGGAGACGACTGCGAAGACTTATCGTCTGTCACCTGACTTTTTAGAAATATTGACTCGGGACACCTAGATTCTTCTCCTCTTTTTCTCACTCGACACTTCATCATAGCAGGCAGAGGTACAGAATCCTAACTGTCCACCTGTCTCAGTGTGATAGACACACTGGTCACGCTGTTTCATCAGCTTTTGTCACCTCATCTTGGAGACCCGGAAGTGACTCAGAGGATGCCTTCCTTTCAAAAGGTAAGGACACACCTTCCCTTCCACTGAAGGTTCTGTCCTTTGGTCTTTCCCCGGGTCTCTAACTTCGTAATGTTAAAAAAAAGGCTTCGGAACTTTTGGCTGAATTGTGATCAAACTCCAAACCACAAAGCTTTTGCAGGCAAACAAAATCAAATGCCTCTCCACCTGAGCTGCAGATCCCCAATGTCACTTTGTCCAAGGGGTGCGTGTGTCGTAGCAGGCACCCTGAGTGCTGCATTTTCCTAAAATGGCCGTTTTAGGCAATTCTTCAGGAAGACATATGAGGTGCGACTCTAAAGGAACAAGGCAGATATTTTTCCCATGAATACACAAGAACACTTATGCCCAAATAACTGCCCTCTTTCAGAGCAATCCGTTTCTAACTCAAAAGACAGAGAGTGCTTATGAAGACAGTTTATCAGCCCCGTAAGAAAGTCAGTTTTGCTGTTTCCAGCTGGGACTCCTCTCATAAATGAGAGGTCATTTATGTTGGTTGTCCTGAAGCTTGGAGAGGCAGAGACCCTGGGCTCCTGGGCCAGGCTGATGCTGGAAGCCTCGAGGAGGCTTTCTGTGCCTCAGAAAGCAGATGGACCACGTTTATCTGTGGGCTGCCCACCTGCTGTACGTGGGTACAATTGGCTGAGCGTCATTTTAAGTGTCAAGTCACTAGGAGTCAAAGCAGCTTATTCCAGGACACATCTGAAAGTATCAATACTTTTAAGAAGGACAAAATAAAGTTCTAGAATCCGCATTTCCCTGAGCTGATTCTCTCTGGACTAAGTGCAACTTCTGAGCTCTAAGTCAGCATTTCCCAATATGTGCTCCATGAAACATGAGCTTAATGGATTATTAATAGTGTTCCCTGAAAAGGGGGCTTCACTGGTCAAATGAGTTTGGGGAATGCTGGGTTAGACAAAGTTCAGCAGGCTACTTTACACAAAACTTCCCAGAGCCTCTAACCACGCTGGGAATTCTCCAAGAAGCTCCAGGACTAGAGTTTGAGGACTATACTCCGGGGAAGCGTCACCCTGGACATCAATTGAAGTTCTGACTTCCCCACGCTGCTAGTACACAAGATAGACTGCCAACCCTGTGGCTGAGCCCTAAGTATCCAAACAGAAAAAACGAAGAAAGGCTCTTCACCTAGAACTAAGATTCTCTAAGTGTATCCACTTGGTCACACTTGTATTTCATGGCAATTTCTCTGTAATCTAATTAAACGCAAAGGGGCTTGAGCCTGACATCCGGTCACAGCCTCCCTCCCGCACTTAAAGAAATGCCGAATGTCTGGTGCCGATGTTGCTAAAACTAAATTTTGACTATAACAGCTTCTTAGCCGGTCCTGAAGGGACAGTCAATACTAACAACATAATCACGACGCTAAGGGCTGTTAATAGCCATGGAGGGAATTTAGATTTCCTGGGATGGAGTATGTAGGGCTGGGTACCATGTGCCACCTTTCTTTTCAGCCATATTTCTGTAAATGTAAATTTCACTTACCACTCAGGACACAGAACCAGAAGTTATCCTTAAAAAGTTCTCCTCCACCTCTCACATCTGGTCTGCCCTAAGTCCTGTCAATCATACCTCTCTCTGAGTACTTTGCTCTCTTGCCTTCACCCCCATCGCCATGTCCAATGCTATGCCCCTCTTCCCTTGCACCTGAGGACCCAGTCATACTGAGAGACGTGTGGTCTCTAGAAGGGGTCCTGCTTTTCCATACCTCCTCCCTGGCCACCTACACACACGGGTCTCAGCACCTTGGCTGCCTCCGCCCACCCCCTCACCCCCATCTGCTTGGGGGATTTCTACTCCTCCCACAAGCCACCGGCTGACTCTGCTTTCCCCCTTCCTACCCTCCCACCTGGCGTGTACACTTGATTCATACCGTAGATGTGCGTTATTCCTTTATATAACTCTTTCCAACTATGCTTTAAGGGGTTCCATTTTACTCATTCCCCCCCCCCCCATTCTCAATACTTACACAGAGACTGACACATAGAACATGCTCAGTGCTTTTGAACACATGGAGGGATTTCTTTTAAAGAATGTTTAAAAATTAATCATAAGGCAAGCTCTGAACAACATGTCTTAAACTCGGGTTTCTGGGGAGGAGAAGCATATGTGACAGTACGGGACCAGACAGACTCCGCAGAGTCCTGAGGAGGCAAACGTCAAGCCCCTTCTATGCCTCTGGAAATTGCAGTTTAAATGTGTCTTCAGTAAGAGGATTTATCTGGATCCTAACTACATATGGTCATATCGTCTCCTCAGAAAGCCGAGGCATGACACTGGGGGCTCTTAATACCCTTTAACGTTATTAATCCACTTTTCATGGTCACATGATTATTTTGATAGAAGAGGGGATGTGGGGTGAAGGAGCCTAGGCCTGTCCTTGTGCACTGCGCTGGGCGTTTAGCCTATATCATGCCTTTTAGAGACCATAAAGCCTCCTTCCCACGTGGCTGAGTTGGAAAGATTTACCCTGGTAGTTCATTATTTCAAGCCCCCAAAAGTCAAGCGTTTCTTGTTTCAGTTCCGAAATTCGAATCCAGACTGAGTTCTTTCTCGTGATGGCAAAAACAGAACACCATTCTTGATGCCTCTTAGTACACAGTATAGTTTGTGTGTCTGGCTTCCAGGATTGCTCACTGTTTACAATAAGAAATACCCAAAACTGACAATCTTGCCCACCAGTTTCACCTCCGCACAGATATGGATGGGTACAAATCACCCCACGTTTAATCTCCCTATGTAAAAGGGAAGGCCACAACTAGTGATGGTATTTATTCTGAAATACAGGACACAGCTTCAATTCTTTTGCCTCCTGGCCCTAGATTGGATCCTATACCGGGGGGGAAAGAAGTGCCATAAAGGACGTCATCGAGTCAGTTGACAAAAGTGGAATATGGATGGCAAAGTACTGGATCGATATTTTTTTTAAAGTACAGGCTGACCCAAAGGGGGAAAGAAATGTTACTTTCAGTATACTAATGACAACTCCTAACCCTGGCGAATCATGCACATCCCTCTTTCTGCCTCAACTGTCATCATCTCAGTGTTGCAAAATCTCTAGGAAAAAAACACTTCTGCTTCCCACTTGACAGAAGCAGAGGCACACAAAGGTTAAACAAGCTGCCCGAGGATGCTTAAGCCCGCACAGGACAGGTAAGCCCGGAAGTCACGCCTTGAGCCCCACCTGGTGCGCAGACCCTCCGCACACGTGACTGACTCCACAACCTCAGACGGGGCAGGCACGCGCATGCGGCACCCCAGGTGCTTCTCAGTAAGCTTCAAAACCAAGACAGCATGGAGTTAAGAGGCCCGTGGGACGTAAGACAGAAGCTGCGCTGGAAGCGGTGGGGGAAAGCAACAGAAACCCATGGCCGAGTGATGCTGGGGGACCGTCCCGCTCAGTGGCGGCTCCTGATGCCTTTGTAAGGAGTGCAGTTACAGGATGGACATGCCCAAATAACAACACAGCACAAAAACTTCAAAAGCCACGACAGGTGTTTGAGAATATCTGTGCCTCCACCTCCCACTCCAAGGAGGGGTGGTCAGGAGGCCACCGGAGAAATTTGCTTCCAAAGGCCGAGTCTTTAGGAAATCAGTCTGTTTGGTGGACCAAGGGATACCTGTATTTAGAGACCCGGGAATACAAGACAGATCCTGACCTGTTTCCTTCTATTTCCAACTGAGAATTACTGGGCACCTTCTCCACGTTACACCTGTGGTAGAGTAGAAAGAACACTAGAGTCAGAAGACCTGGGTCCTCGTCCCAGCCCGGCTCCTTCCTCTTAGGCTGGTGACCTCGGGTAATTCATCTCACGCTCCAAGCTTCAGTCTCCTCACCTACCTGCCTTGCCAACCTCGGGGGACTGTTGGGAAGATTACTGGGGACGTTTCCTGCTTCTCCCGGACGCGTAAATACCTGTTACTCTGGTCTCATTTCCCTCCACACGTTTCCATCCGTCGTTCTAGAAGCAGTGGAGGAAAGGCAGCGTTTGCTTGGCGGGGGTAAGGGGGTGACCTTAGCAGTGTAGTAGCTTCGGCCTATCCGAGTCTAGCTCCTCACTTGTAAAATGGGGATAATACCTCAGAAAATGGTTGTGAACCCTAAACGGGATACTGTACTTTATTACAGCAGCCAGCACACAGAGGGTGCACCGAACCACAGCCTAAATTGGTTTCTGAACACCATCTAGGTAGTCAGCTCTCCTTCCCAGACCTCCATTCTTTTCCAACAGATCACCAAGTTAATGATCTTCAACTGGAAATGACAACCACCACGTGAGGTCTCTGGCCCTTGCTTCTCCAGGCCTCTAGGGAAGCCCCTTCCATTGAGGATTTTGCAACTGCACCACTGGCGTTCCTTCGCGTGGTGGCAGAGAAGTGGCTGAGAGGGGTGTCGCACCCTGGGAAATCCCTCCATCCTCTCTAGATCTTACTCCAGGCAAAGACGGTGCCGTTGGCATACACAGCCCACGTCTGGCCACTTACACATCCCTCCTCAGAGACCTCACCCACTGTGCCCTGGGAGAGCAGGAGACACTACAGAAGGTGCAGAGCATAAATTCGGGAGTGGCGAGGCGAAAAGTACAGGCGATATTGGGAAAGCAGAGAATCGGGTGGAGTGTCTGACATACAAGGGAGAGTTGCACGTTGGAAGATGAAGTTGGGAAGGTCCTAGGGCCAGGCTGTGGAAGGCTATCTTTCCCACGGCGAGAAGCCTGGTCGCTATCGGGTAGGCAATGAGAAGCTACTGAAAGTGGTTAAGTAACCACTGACGAGAGGGGATCCATGAATCAGAGGCAGGAGGAGAAGCAGGCAGCATGCAGCCGTCCAGGCACGGCCAGCGACGATGGTAAAGGACCTGAGGCAGACGGTGGGTGAGGACACAGAAGTGGTGGGGGGCCTGGGAGAAATGCTGAGGAAACTCTGTATGTAAGGGCGTGTTAGGAATAAGGCACAGAATTGGGACCACTTTTCTCCCAACACACTGGGGACCCTGAGTTGATGATGGGTGTTAACCAAGGGGATACCGAAGCTGAAATAGACCGTGTTGTCTCAGAATGTGTAGTCGTGAAGAGCATTCTGTAGACATGTTACAGGACATACTGCAAATACTTTGGAGAGAGAGGTGGGCATGGCTCTATGATCTGGCACTAACGGAGATTACACCTCAGCGGGGAAGGAAGGCTCTGATCAAAGGAAATTCCAACAGAATGCTTTCGAACGATTCTGATAAGGAGTATGTGGGGACAGGCCTACACGGGTCAGCAATCTGACTGAAAAAGAAGTACAAACACAACAAAAAAGCATATTAAATGATGGTATGGATTTGGCTTTCAAAATGTATGTTACTACAAATCAATTTTAAAGAGACAGTGTGGACACTGGTGTGATTACTCCACCTTGGATGGAAGACTCGGGATGATGATAACTGAGGGAAAGCCTTCGACATCACAAATACCTGAACACGCTTCAGATAGAGCACTTTGGGGAGATAATATTGGAAAAAGAAAAGGCCAACTTTTTAAAGTAAGAGCCCATCCCTTCTGGAATATGGGTTGACGATATGTGGGCCTTTAAGACAGTAGCTCAGCCTTACTCTAAACGAGGGAAATGCTACAAATGACTTTCCATCTGTATATAGGAATTCGTGTACAGGAATTAAACAAGTACACTTAGTCCTTAGGTTTGCAGTATTCCCAAGTCCTTAGAAAGGTACTATAATGTAACGGGGTAAAACGCCGGCTCTCTTTTCCCCGGTAAATGCAGTGATAGTGATATATATAAATATATATATCATATATATATATATATCATATATATATAAATATATCATATATATATCATATACATATATATATTTTCCCCCCCTAAAAGAGACCATAAACTCAAGATAATGTTATTATATTCTTATTTAAGGGGCTCACGTGACCCCACCTTCCCTGAATCTCCCAGGCCACCTGCCTGTTCAGTACTATCCGGGCTATCTCCTCTATCACATGGCGAGCTAGTGGAGGTAAGTACCGTGAGTCTTTTTTTACCCTCTGGCCCTCAGGGCTGGAAAGAAGGGGGGAATAATACAATTAATATTTCCAGGATCAGTGAATGATTTTCTACAATGTGGGGAGAGCTAAGATCCAGAAGAAGCTGAGGCCTTCCACCATTCCTAGGGAAGTCATCAGTGTTTCTTAAAATGAGGGGCAAGAAGAAGACAGTCTAGCCTCCGGGAAGAGAGCAGAGGCTGAAGGGCATCAGGTATCAGGGAGGAAGGAGCCGTTTGGCCACGCCTGGCTGCCCCACTGTGTGCCAGGGTCAGGCAGGTATCTCCCGCCTCCCCGCCGCTTCCCTTGTCCATCCTCAGAGCTGCACCTGAAGTCCAGACCCTCTGCAGACAGCGAGGCCCATCCTCGCAGTACACTCCTGCTGGTCAGAGCGGGAGGAGGTGATGATAACCTCCTCATATTCTGTTTCCAGACTCTTCGGGAACATGAACGACGCTCAGATTTGAAAAGCAAGGCATAATAAATGTTGAACAAAAGCTACTGATAGGAGAGTTGATAGAGCATATCAAGAAGCTTCAGATGAGTTCAAGTGTCCAGTTGCAAACTAATTACATCCTGAAAGAGTGTGTAGATTGCTTTTGCTAATGATGTTTAAGAAATCACAGAGACTAGAAATGGAATCAGAAGACTAAGTGTCCCACTTTCAAAAGGAGAAGGGAAACTCGAGGCGGCTGTGCTTGATGTGGACCCTTGGTCAAAATTTAGAGGAAATTATTCAGATGCCACAGGGCTACAGAGAGAAGATAAATGACATCGTTAAGTACCGGTAGGGGGTCCCTTAGAAAAAGCCATGGCAAGCTAACCTCATTTCATCCTTTCCGCAGCGTTTCTAGGTTGATGGATTGGAGAGGCCACAAACACGGTATATCTTGGTTTTAGCTTTTTTTGATAACCTTGAGAAAGGATAGATGAATGTGGGTGACATGACAGCATGGTCATGTGAGTTCACAGACGGTTCATCAACTTTAAAGATTACCGATTAATAGATTCACGTCAACCTTAAGTGATTTTCAGAGGCATGTCAGAGAAGACCTGTCCTTTGCCCTTTAGAAGTTTCTTCGCAATAGCTTATAGCAAATCTTCAGATGACAACAACTTAGGAAAACAAGTAAACGTGGTTTTGTTTTGCTTTTTTAAAAAAGGCATAAAATAATCACTGTTACATCAATAGGCTAGAATGGTGGTACAAAAATCAGTAAGATGAAACTATATAGGAATAAGTCGATACAGGATAAAAAAAAAATCAGAGGTTTAGCTGAAAGGCTAACCTTGGCAGCATTCACGTGAGATAAGAACTGTGTGTATGTTTTGCGGGAGAGGGAGTTTTTCAAGAAGTCGTGTTTTCAACGTGAGTTAACTCTGAATCAAGGTTGGTGAAAAAAGTTAACACGCTCCTGAGTTATGTTAACAGAATTTTGGTGTCCAGAATAAGGAGGCTAGCCATCCTGCAATTAGCCGCCATCGGAATACCTCTGGAGTTCTGGGTGCTATGTTTTCCATGGGACACTAAGAAAGTAAAATGTGTCTAAGGGCGGGGTGGAGTTGGGGGGTACTGGGATGGCTGGAAGTCCAGGCATCACTCAGATAGCAAAGTGAGGTGTTACAACCCGAAGGAGAATGTCCTAAGGCAGATACGTTTATGAATATTTTAAAGGACATTTCTCGGAATGAGAACAGATTGACGCTCTGAAGTTCCAAGCAGAACAAAAGCTAGAAGTCAGAGGGCTGAGTCTGTTTTCATATAGGAAATGCCTGTCGTGTTTAGAGCTGTCCTTTGGTGTCGCAAACGGCTTCCTGACACAGTGAGCTAACGCTGGGCATGTCCGCACAAGGTTAGATGATGGTTTGCTAGAGGCGATGCAGGGGGACACATCTGGGAAACTGGACCAGGTAGAGCTAAAACCCCTTCAAACACTAAGAATTCCCTCTAGGAATCTCCCTCCTTATCCAAGGAACTGTAAGCCATGTCTCTAGACTTGGAATAGCTCCACCAAACCCAGACCCTGCTTTTTCACCATCACCATCTCTTCACAGGGGCAATTTTAAAGGGTACAGATGCAAATTAGGATGGATCCCTTTTCCAAGAGAAAAAAGATCTTAGGTTAAATATTATATAGAGGGAGAATATAATTTTAAAAGCCTTCTACATAACCATGCTTATTAACAAATCAAAACAAAGCCTTCCAATAATACTTCATATCAAGTTTTCTATTTGGAGAAATAAAATGGTGGGAACGGTAACAAGAGATCAGTGCTACCTCTAGTAGAGATTACCGCAGAAAAATTTTACATTTGTGAATCACAGAGAATTATTGGCTCTCGGAGGGGAGAGGGGGTCACATTTTTTAAAAGCATCCCGCTAAAAAAAATTAGGACTGGCACTGAAAACAAAGGCAATAAATAGACACAAATTATCCTAGTTCTTTTTAAACAATAAAAATACATCTGTCCCAGAATCATGCAAGAAGTTTGAAAAAAAAAAAACTGTCTCATAAGAGCTAATTAATTCTTATGTATCAGTTAAATATAGATGGCAGTTCTTATTTAATACGCTGCTAATGTACATGACTGTCAGAGCTGTAACATTTGACTGAGGTGATGGGAAGGAGGTTAGTCCAGGTGGTACTTCTTTCACAGGTAGGTTGAGTTACTATATTAGTCACTGACTTTACTGGTGCAAAAATCTCAACACATGGCGAAGTACATTTCTCAGCAGCATTTTCTAAAACCAACCAAAAATATGATGTATCTAATTAAGGCCCTCCTAATTTGAGTACCTCCTACTTGAGCACCAAATTTGGTAAGAGACATAAAAAACACAAACTGAGTAAGTGCTTTTTTTTTCTAGAGGATCACTAACACGAAATATACATGAAACATGTAGCAGTGGAGAATTTAGAACATACTTCCCAGAAGTACCTAAACGTGGGCAGTGATAGAATGGGGGGCCTTACCGGGGTACTTTCAGGAAAAGTAAAACAAATAAATAAAACCAGAGAAAGGGGGAAAACAAACAAGTGATTCAGTGTCTGCAGGTTGAAATATTTAAATAGCCTCTCCCTATAGTACAAGCAAAGACATGCTCAGTCATCATTCCCAGTGAAGCTGTGTTTTCTGGTTTTGGAAATAACAATATGAAAGCCGTACGAGCAAGGACATTTTCTTTATAGTGCTCAGAGCTCCATTCACCTACCTGATTTGCTATAAATCGTCTGAAAGGCTGATTATTAATAATTAAACTGTTCAAAGAGCTATATTAACTCATCAAATCTTCCTAATGCCTCTAGAGGCAGGTACAGTAATCATTCCATTTTGTGGACTAGGAAACTGAGGACCAGGGAGGTTAAGTAAATTGCCCAGCTGCTCCACAGGTAGCAAATGGTAGAGACAGGATTCAAATGCAGGTAGTTCAACCAAGACAAGAGCTTAAACTACTGCGCTATGCTTAGCTGAGGTTAAAGAGACCTAACATCATACTAGTCTGTATTTGGGGGTGGGTTCTGGAGAAGTCATCAGCCCGTAGCCCTGTGCGTCAGGAAATCACAAACCTGAAAGGCTACGGAGCCAGCAGGTGATATAAAGGAGTGAAGTGGGCCAGGTGCGAAAAACACGATGATAAATGGCAACTGACACTCCATACTGGAGGGACGATAGTGAGCGACGGCGATGGTGGCCGCCTAGAGCAGACAGTCTGCAACGGGTTGGGGTGTGGGTTCCACTCCTACTGTTACCTTAGGGAAGGCTAGGTAGAGTGCTGCCAGATTTTTAGGTTTTTCCAAAAATGGGGGGGGGGGGTGGAAAACCCTGACGTTTTTATAAGAACTCTCTCCAGCTTTATGTGTTTGCTTAAAAGAAAAAAAAAAGAGAAACATGAAATAAAACCATCTGTTGGCAGTACGTGGTCCACTGGCTGGTGACTCCTTTTACACCATTAAAGGAGGAGACAGCCATCACCTGGCATAAAAGGCCTGGCTTTCAAACCTCCAAGGACTTTCTTGGCTCTTCTCAGTGTTATAGCAGGCCTAGGCTCACTCAGCAGGTAATGAACACAATGCCTGTTAGATATCAAGGCACACCTGGTCCAAGCCACAGGCATTTTCACTCTCCTGGGACAAAGGCAAAAAGTTAGAGGTATGTGCAGAGTGATACTCTCTGCTTATTTTTCTCTACACCAGGCGCTGATAAAATAAGGTGTAACTGTCCAACCTGGCTTCCTGGAAACTACTCCTGCTTCCAGCCAATCTACCAGTACAGCTGGGGAGGAACAGAAACTTGACAGAGAGAATTACTGACTCCGGGTTTACAAGGAAGTTGGCATGTTCATCTGGGCAAAGAATGATCTCGTGGCCAAATTTTCCTTCCTAGATTACTGTCATTCCCCTGTGTCAGTGAACAGCTTATCCAAACCTAATGTAATGGGGCTGCCCTTTGTGGCCACTTTAGAATGCTCAAAGGGAATGACTTTAAAAAAAAAAAAAAAAAAAGGAAAATAATAGTGAAAATAGTAAGCAGGGAACCTGAGAGACCTGGTAGGCAGAGAGGAGCAAGAAATTCTGACCCTTCCACACGCATCTGCTCCTATGTCCCTTTCACCATTTCTGAAAAGTCTTTATGTTTTCTCTAAGGAGCTGTCAGTAAAACCCCACTGAAAGTTTCTTGCTTTTTATACTACTTAATCTTCACGATGAGGTTTTCTTCCTCGGATGAAGACATGCAACTAAAATTACCACGAAGAACTAAAAGCACAACTTATTTGTAGTAAACAATTCCAGTTATATAGAGCAACACCAGTGAATGTCAAGAATTTTTGGTAACGAAAAGTTGATTCATGCCACTATGTAACTTAGAGGAAAAAAAATTTCAATTTTTCAACTGAAGTGAGATGTCATCTTCCTATTAAAACCGCATCACAGGATTACTGAGTAGAAATCAAAATCAACCAACCAAAATGTAGCCTAACTAGTTTATCGACTATATAGGGCTGCCTGACACCCAAGAACATCTTTACTTTGGTTTTCAAATAATTGTTTATTGTTTAAAAGTGGCCTGGGGATAGTGTCCAGTACAGATTTCTCAAAGTTCACATTCAAAAGTTCCATGAAAAAGAGGGAAATTTGCTGAAAAACCATCCTGTCTAGGTAGGGTTATGAGAAAAGAGGGAGATGGCTCAAACAAGTGCTCAGAAATTCAAGTGTCTTGGAAGGAAAGAAGGAAAGGTATTTTTGATGGAAGCTTCGGTTTGGCTTAAAACAAAGTCCTAGCATGAACATTTACCTTAAATATGTGATAGGACTCTTTTTCTCCTCTAACACCTCAATCCAAAGGTATAATTTCACTCTCTTTCCAATGCTTCCACATCAGTGATGGTATTTTGGAAATCCTTAAAGAACCCTTCTCCAGCTTAGGTTTTTTTTTTCTTTCATTTGGTCATCTAAACTCCTCTTTCCAAATACCTTAAATAACACCTGGTAAACTATTACACAAAATATCAAGAGCAGCCTCTCTGAGTAGAGTACAAGTTTACTGATACCTCTGGAGCAAAAACCATCAAACAGGAGGTAGAAAGGGCCTGGAACCCAGCATACACCTTAATAAATCTTGCTCTGCAGGCAGCGTTACCTGTGGTCTTGATGAAGATGATGGAGGTGAAGGAACGAAACGCTCACCTGTCTTTGTAGTTTATCACAGTATCGATGATAGCGTTCATCTGCTTTGTCAGTTTAGGGGGATTTGGTGACAGTTTCTCAGCCGGAGGGCGACCTCTCCTCTTCTTGGCCTTTTCCATATCTTCTTTTGCAGGATCTTTATCCACATTTCTTCGTCTTTTTCGCTTCTTAAGCCGTACTTCCTCTTCCATTTCTTCCAAATTGCCGTCTTCAATGGCCTGTTAATAGGGAACGAAGGAGAAAAATTCAAGACGAGAGAATACCGAAAAGAAAACAATTTACATAAGTCGAATAAAATGAAACTAACAACAGCAAAAAAAAAAAAAAGTAAAAGTTAACAGTAATCAGTGAAGTAAGAAGAAAAAACAGAAGACCACCATATTGGATAAATGCATCTTTAACCCAAGTCTGTTTCATGAGCAAAATAGGCGAAGGCCCGAAACACTAATAGCAAAGAATGTGACAAATATGAAAAGATCTATACATTTAAGTGTTTGAAGATAACTAAAACCAAATGACATTTCAGCTCAATATAAGATAAAGACCTTTATTGTCTCATTACCGTAGAAGGTAAAAGGGAAACCAAAAAAAAGGGGTGAGTGAAGAAGAAATTTCCCTAAGACTACATCCTTACAATCATATAAGCTTTGATCTTCTCTTCTTTGAGGTTTAACATCAATTTATTCGTGATTCACAACACAAAATCAAAATTCCGTCCAGATTTTCTTCTAACGTAGCAATTAGTAAACAAGGAAACAGGAAGTACAAAGCCACATTCCTGGGTAAACGCACTTAAACCATCCAGATCAAGAACACACACACAAACAAAAAACACTTTTTTCCAATTACCTGCAAACGCTTGCTTTAAACCAGAGCCAGCAGCACTAATGCAGAGAGATAATAAAATAGCTATAAAAACAACCAGGTATAAAAAGAAACCTGTTCATAAATGGCTAAAAGATCCATGTGACAGACCCAGAAGTTTAAACTTTTTTTTTCCCCCTAGGAAATCTCAAAACTTAAGAAAATAAAGGGAAAGAAACAGAAACAAAAACAAAAACTGCAAAGAAAAAAACAACAATAGGTAAGAGAAAATTTGACCATGGAAAAGAAGATTTTTAAAAAGACCTTGAAATTACATTTCGAGATTGGTTTCTTACACAAAATGAGTGATGTTATTTGTTCCTCCTGCCCCTTAATATTGCCTCCAGTATGTCTCGTGGCTGAAAAGAGCTCTATTCATCAGGCAATTACCTTCATTTCTCCACAGCACCAAACATGGCTAATATTTATGATCATGTGAGTATAACAATCAATATAAAGAGTGATTACAGCCCAGACATAATTTCTTTCACTTATGTACAATGCCTTCTGAAAAAGAAAGGTTTTGTGAAGAAAACCTGGTGCAGAACACAAAACAACCTGGCATGTTAAAAATGCCAGTGGGATTTAAAAAAAAAAAAAAAAAAAAAGGTTTTCTATGCATCTTCCAACGTGCAACCCCAGAGAAGCAACATGCACACAGACAGAATCCTAAAGGGACAGTCTGAGCCTAGGCCTTAATAATCAAAAGACAATTTCCATCACGATCCTACAGTGTTCAGATGATAACCACTATAAAAGGAGGCAAGGTCTGATGGGTTATGAGGAAAAAGGAAAAAAAAAAAAGCTCCACGTTATTTCATTAACATTCATTTGCCTAAAAGCAGGACACCCACTATACAGCTAAACACACTGCAGCTAAAGCGAAGATCAAGAAGAGGAAACTGTCCCGCAAATCTTGGAGGCTGAACATGCTAATAATAAATACAGCATGCAAGGCTTGTCAACAGTTAATGGTACTGCTCTCCTCAAGCACCCAGTTACACACAGAAATACGGAGAACACCGGCTTTGATGTGTTACACACCTACACATGCCTGGGATGTAGTTCTACTGAATCTTCAAGACGGCAACGAAAAAGGATATTTACCTTACCACTATCGGCAGGCCGGCTATCGGAAATCACAGTTAGTGGGGATAAAATTAACAAGCCAGCAAAGCAGCGAGCTGCTAGTCTCTTCATCAGCTGATCGGGAAAAAAAAGAGAGCTGGGGAAAGGCTATGTTTTCATATACAAGTAATTTTATTTGACTGAAAATTTAATACTGAAAGGATTGTGGATACTCAAATCTGCTGTTTCATTCTACCCACTACAAGGCCCGAAGCCTTCCTCCTTCAGCCTGTTTTAATATTGACAACTACTTATCATATTTTTCCCCCCCTTATTATTCCAGGCAGCAGAATTAGAGATTTTAGCTCAGGTGGTTTCTGATTCTTACTTGCATTTGAACAATTAAGCCACTAAGAAAACAAATTAATATTCAAATTTATTTTTTTAAAAATTAAAACCAGGTATGCTTTTATTTTTGTATTTGAAAGCTCATTTTAGTGCCTTGAAAAAAAATAGGCTGCATGGTTTTGGAGCAGTCTAAGAGGAATTTTTTTTTTTTTTTTTTTTTGATAAAAGACTTTTTCATTAAATGCATGTAAGTAAAAGCAATGTGCATGTTCTCAAATATTTTAATACAGTATGTTATTCTCTTTAAAGAAAATCCCGAACAACTGTGACACTTCACTTTCAGTTTCATGCTGTAAAATTTTTCATTGTTTTTCTTTTCTGTGGGATAAATGATGAGGGGGAAGCTGTGAAAAGAATATTTCTACTTTACCTCCTCCCCCCTTAATTTTGCAAAAAAGGAACAAAGCATAAGCTGGTGATGTTTGGACTTTTCAGTCTCTAAATCTGGGAGTAGCTAAGAAGCGAAAACAAATTAAACTGCAAAAAGAACCAGTGAAACGATTTTTATTACAATTGCTAATACGTGCAGATTCTTAGTAAATTTAGGTTTTGGAATCATAAGGAAACACACAAAGTACTGACCATTATTCCCCTTAAATTAAGGTTTTATGCAGGAATGCAGAGAACTACAAAACATCTTCCCTCCTCCCCAAAGACCCCAAACACATCCATATGCAGTGCTTTATGTTCAGGGATTTCTAAGGGTCTTTTTCTAATGGAAATCAATTCACTAAATATTTCCCCGTGCTTTTCGCACTTCGAGTGGAGTAAGATTACTCCTGCCTGTAAGTAAAATTATGCATGGAAAATTTTAAACTATTCTCCTCCTTAAAAAATTATTTATTCAACTGGCTTCACTGACACCACTCAGGGCTAGGGGCGAGTGACACACACACAAAACTTGCTACACAATGCTCAAGTACTACCCCACAAAGAATTCCCTTCCAAACCTTTTACCAGCACAATATTGAAATAAATCACAGAAGCAAACCCCCAGTTTCCGACTGGTGACGTGTTGCGCAAGAGTGCGAGCCCTAATTCAACATACAGACGGCTCCCATGCTGAACTGCCTCTAGATTTAATGAAGTGAATAGGAAGGAAGTCGGGGGAAAAAAAGTGTACAAATAAGAAATTAACACTTTCCTTCCCTACCCAAACGGTGAGACACAACTACAGCGAAGTTTGGTGAGGCACTTCTTCCCTTAAAGGCACATGGCACCCATTTGGGTCCCGATGCCACTAGGGAAAAAACCCTTCTGGTGATAAAAATCCCCAGCCAAGTTAAAATAGTTAAGCATATTTCAGCCTGCGTTTTTTCCTGAATGAAGCTGGGAATTACTCTTTCCTCCACTGGATGGCAACCTTCTCCACCCCCACCCCCCCTTTTCTTTTTCTCTTTCTCTTTCAATTTTTTTTTTTTTTTTTTTTAAGAATACATGATCATGACACAGGATGTGCAAGGATGAGATACAGAGTGGCTCTTTCCCCAATGAGTTAAGAAAGCAGCGTGTGTGTGTGTGTGTTTGTGTCTAGGTTCTGATAACAAAATGCAGGAGATGGTCGTGCAGGATTAGCCGTTTTAAAGGAAACACTTTGCAGCTCACAGAGCACACAGCAGACCCGGGAATCAGCTGCACGTGGGTCCAGCCGTGCCCCTCTGTCATCCTGACACACACTACATCTTTTAGTGAAAGATGAACAGTCCAGAAAGTGTGCATTATCTTTGCTCTTCTCAACCTGTGGTATAGTGGGGTGCTATTATATGTAACTCCACAATACCAGGCAGCAGCAGAAGGGATCCATGACTATGAATAGGTAAACAGGGACAAGCAAACAAAAGCCACAAGCCAACTCCGGGCGCATTGTTTCACTGTGGTTGTCTTTTCCACTCAGCATCTCCAAATTCACCAAGCGGTGCGGCACAGCCCTTACAGTGGAACAGACCATCTTAAGAAAAAATGAAAGGAGCAATTCAAGAGCAATTCTGGACAATGCATGGGGCATCTCTTGGATATGAAATGTGAAATTTAGTATTTTAAATTTAAATATCTGCTCCCCTGACAAGGTCTCTCTTTCCCTCTCACCTCCCCCCCCCCGGCTCTGGGGGTCCTCCTTCCTTAGGACCCTAATTGGATTGCAGGAGAAGACTAGGATGCTGCGGGAGCTGTGAGGTGAAGGTTACAGAACTGAGGGCTAAGCAGTAAAGACAGGATTGTTGCTAATTACATGTCAATTCCAGTGCTTCCTGGGGACCACTAAACTTGATTTCAGTATTCAGGGAGACTAAACCTCCCTCAAGCCCTGCTAAGACCTGGAAGCAAATAATACAGGTAATGAACCTCCAAACAATCAGAGCTATTAATAGCAGCAGCGGCAACAACCAATAAGTGGACTTTTTAAGAAAAATTTAAGATTTCTTGTATGAGAAACTTTCTTATAATAGGAATATTTAACAACAAAAAATTGAACGTGGAGCTCTTGATCAAAACGCCACATCATTTTAGTCACTCGGTTTAATAAAGACAGTAACAATTTCGGATGCAGAATTTCAGACCCACGGCTGAAACTGGACAATTGTTAAGTTTTTGATTATCATGTGAAAATAAAGGGAAGCCTCATGAAAATGGAGTCAGGAGGCCACAAGGGGGAGCCCTCACAAAGCCCCACTCCACAGTCAATTACAGGAAGAACTGCCAATTACAGGGCCCAAGAGAAGAATCATCAACAGGACAGAACCACCAGTTACAGGACCCAACCAGAACAGATGTATGGGCGACCCTTGAACAACATATGGGTTTGAACTGCACGGGTCCACTTACACAATGATTGTTTTCAATAGTAAATATTGTACCAGAGCACTACACGATTTGCATTTGGTTGAATCCCAAGTTGGGTGTAGAGGACCTGAAGGTGCAGAGGGCCGACTATAAATTACACACAGATTTTTGACTGCTGGTATGGTCAGTGCTCTTAACCCCGGCATAGCTCAAGGGTCAACTGTACATCGCATCTCTTATAAGAAATCTACTAACCCAGCAACTCAGCCAGTGAGAAAACATTATCCCTCTGAACTTTCCCCCATTGGAATTTTATTCAAAACAACCCCTCCCAACTTCCTCCTTTTTCTCCATAAAGTAACGTTCCTCTCCTTTGTTTGTTGGACTTGCCTGTGGTTTTTGTTACAGCATGCTTGTCCTGAATAATGATTCTCTGCTATTCCTGAACAAGCTCATTTTTGCTGGTAAAATAATTGTTTCATTTTTGAGGTCAACAATAACCACCCCTCAAAGCAATCTGTTAAACAAGTATGCATAAAATCAAATTTCCAGAGGTGAAATAAGCAAGACGCGAAAAGACAAATATTGTACGATTCCACTTATGTGAGAAAGGAGAACAGTGGCCCTCAGGGAACAAGTGAATAGGGGTACAGGGAGTGACTGATTTATGAGTACAGAACTTCAGTGTGAGAGGATGAAAAAAGTTCTGGAGTGGAGAATGGTGATGGGTGCACAACAATGTCCTTAAATATAAACTTAGAATGGTTAAAATAGTAAATCTTACGTTATGTGTTTTTTACCCCAATAAAAAAAGTCCCCGAAAAAGAAACCAAATTCAATATTAAGGAAAAATCCCCAACAACTGCAGGTTCATACACATCCTAACACCTCAACACACAATGCTAGTGAAATCTTGCTAGCTTTCCTTCCAAACTCAAACCTTACAGTATTTCAACAAGAAGCACGTTTGGTCTTGTCCTGGCCAATGACTAGAAGCCTTTTCCAAAGTCCTCAGTTATTCACTCATTCAATGTTATTAAGGAAATATCCATGATGTAAGGAAATACCTGTACACAGACTTTATACTGTTGTTAACAAATGCCTCAAACACTCAACAAATGAAACAGCTTAATCTGAAGGCTAAGGATTTTAGCATAGTTAAAAAATTTTTTTTTTCCCTCTGGGGTGCAATTAACTGATGATAATTTAAAAGACCCTCATTTCTTATTTCACTCATTTGTCAGGCAACCCCGATACCAGCTCTCCCTGAGTTGGGGGCTGAAATGTACAACGCTGGCCATTAAGGGAAAGCAGATGGAGTCTCAGTTTAACTGAATTTCTGGTACTGAGAGCTTTTCAGTTTCTTGTTTGACAACTTTAGATCACTTTTGCAAAAATGACCCAAGGCTCTTTCTTTCCCCACTAATGGCATAAGGAAGCCACATAAGGACACCTGGAGGAGGAGGGGAAAAGGGGAACCACACTTTATACAGATGAGACAAGGTAGATAAGCACATATTTCAGGTAAAAGAAATTTGAGGTTGGGCAGAGGAAAAAGTAGAGGGACTATAAAAACTATTTCAGCCACAAGACCAACTATGGACCTTTTGGGCAGTATTAAGCATAATACTCGATCCAGAGAATGACCTGGATTTAGTGGAGGGTGGCCCCCCAAAACCTTTGGTCCCGTAGACCCTACCACATTACAAACCTAATGTATTAACACCTCGGTTCTTGCGAGTTAGGCACGTGCTTCGCTCCAGCACCCTTGGTGGAATCAACCACAGAACCCAAGAGAGAACTTGGGAGCCTGCAAGAGGTTTAGAGCAACAGTGGAGAATTAAAAGAAATACACTTCTGCTTTCTTACCCTGAGACCATACATCCAGTTCCTATCAACCCCTAAGAGCCAAAACTCCACCTGCTTGTTTCTAGATCAGGGCTTCTCTGGGGGGCCTGGGCCACCTGTGTACTTTGAGGTTCTCAGGATACTAAAAAAATGAAGACATGCCAAAAGAAGGTAACAGATTGAGGTACAATGTCAATGCTTACAAACAATAACTTAATGCTTCTGAGACAGATAGGTAAAACACAATGATAAGGAGTATAACCTCATTTGGAGATGATGACAAATGGCGAAGTGCAAGTCTTGGAGACAAATAAACAGTGCTCTTCTGGGCTTCCCCGTGACAGGCCGTCCAGGAGGAACGGAGCCCTCACCCAGGCGTACGGGCCACCAGCACAAGACCAATTCTCTCATCTGTAAACCCACCACGGTTAAAGCATGAAATTCAAACGAGACGGGGGTTATGAGTAGGGTGCTTGTTCTGCTCGAGGCAGATGTAAAGAAGGCCTCCAAGAGCCAGGTTACAGGGGAGGAGGCCACATAAGTAAAGCAACACAAGAAATCAAGAGCACAGTGGTTTGAGGCCATTTCGTAGAGGAAGGAAAGCACATCAATTTCAATACATCTTAAGATACATGGCATCCGGAATCCTTCTACTACCACCGCCATCACCACTGACAGCAGGAGTAGCAGCTAGCACACTGTTCACCACGTGGCCAGGCACTCTGTGCTCTATACACATTTGCTCATTCAACCCTCACAACAACCCTATGAGATCCTGTTATTGTCCTCATTTTACAGATGAGGAAACTGAGGCACAGAGAGACCAAGCGTACAGGATTAAGAGATACCAACTACTCTGTATAAAATAGGTAAGCAACAAGGATACACTACACACGACAGGGAATTACAGCCATTATCTTGTAATAACTTTTAGTGGAGTACAATCCGTAAAAATACCGAATCACCATGCCGTACACCTGAAATTAACGTAAGATTGTAAATCAACTATACTTCAAAGAAAAAATTAAATCAGTCACAGACCCAGGACGTGAAATCTGGAAGTTTGGCTGCATAAACCACACTCTAACTTGGAGGTTATTCTGCTTTACAGCACAAAGGATGACGATGACTCTGAATCAGGAAAAGGCTAAATTACACTTAGGCTTAGGTGAACGGCACAAATAAAAACATACCATGGTACATCTCAGGAAGACTTCCAGCAAAGACAGACAGACACACATACACACACATGCGCGCGCACACACATACACACACACGTATGCAGTCCTTGTTTTGCATGGAAGTGAGGGACCATACAAATGACCGTGGCAAGTTGAAACCGAACGAAGTCATTCCGATAATCAATAGGAAAATTATGATCATTGCACGACACTGACAAACTTGTATCAAAGCATTAAAAACTCTTACTGTGGGTTATGCACGTACAGGGAAATGAAAAACAGTAAAATGAGTATTTAGAACACTAATTCAAAACATTAGAAATATGGCATTAAAATGGCAGAAAATGTATCAAGAAGATTTGGAGAGCACTTGGCTTCTTTTTCTTTTCATCAAATAGCTTAGGATACAGGGCAAGTCTTTTCTAAGCCTTGGCAAATTGCCAGGGATCCGCTTTCAACATTTTATCCTCTGCCCTTTCAAAGTCTTGACATCTCTCAGTTCCCTTAAGGTGAACTTTTCTCTTTTTTTCGGCTGGTGTCACTTCCTCTGGGACATCTTCATCTTCTTCATCACAACCATTTTCTTCATTATTTCGGTAAGTTCGCCTTCACTAAGTTCCTCTGGCCGAATATCTGGATTCCATTCCGAAGGCCACTTTGTGATCCTACATCTTTCTTCACTTAAGCTCTTGATATGGTTCTCTTCCAAAAAAGATCTGTCTCATCAGCAGTAAACATCTGTGATCATCACAAGCTCCTGCTTTAACTAATCTTTGGGACCTGGGTGCAGATTTCACAGTCATGCCCTTATGTGCCCTGGCAGCACCACCAAGCCCACTCAACAATAATCAATTCATGCCCATTTCTGAAATGATGAAACCAGCCTTTACCGGCAGTAGTATGTTCTCCAGTTTTCTTGTAATTATCATTTTCTTTCAATGTGGCAACTAAATTCAACACTTCGGCCCGAACACTAGGCAAACTGATTGGATTTTTTTTTTATTATTGTCATAGTCTTCATTCAATCCAAAGTAAATACTCAAATTCAACCATAAGTGGCTTCATGTTCCTAGTGCGATTTACACTAAAATACGTTAAGGTGACTCCAGCTTGCTTTTTATATTCATCGGGCTTCTCCAGTATGATTTGTATTGTAGTTTCATGAGGACTCCTACCTTCAGCTTGATGTTGCCCTTTTCAAATCTTCTAAATACATCCAATTTCACTTCCTGTGCTGTTACTTTTTGTCTCTTTGCTCCACTTTCACGTTTGGTGCTCACTTTCCTCTCCTGATTATTTTTGTGGGTTTATCACTGGGACATGAGGAGGCACCACAACCGCATGCTTTGCTGTCTGTAAAGGGACTGAACAACAGATGCTCAGTGACCAATCACCAGCACACTTTGGAAGAAGTGATGTGATTGGTCACTGATCATGATATGCATCTGTTATTTATATAGTGATTTGTGGACTGAAGAGCTAGCAGCACAGCTCATAATTTACAGTTAGTATACCACAGTGTTAGGGGCTGAATTGTGTCCTCCTGCAAAATTCTTATGTTGAGGTCCAAATACAGTCAGAATGTGACTGTATTTGCAGACGGGGCCTTTAAAGAGGTTAACTAAGGTAAAATGAAGTCATTAGGGCAGACCCTAATCCATTCTAACCGGTGTTCTTCTAAGAGGAGAAGTTTAGGACACAGACACACAACCCTGACAATACCTTGATCTCAGACTTATTGCCTCCAGAACCCACGAGAAGATCAATTTCTGTTGTTTAAGCCAACCAGTCTGCGGTACTTTGTTATGGTAGCCCAAGCAAACTAATACATATGATAACCGAAATTTGTGGTTGGGGGACTGATTTTCTTAACGCTATCACAGTAATGGAAATTTGTACATGTTGCAATGGGGCAAAGAAAAGACTGCTTGTATATATATAAAACATCCCTTTGAATAACCGATAGCAGCCTTTATCTTTCACGCCATCCTAGAGTGTAAGGGAAACTGTCCTACCCTCAGCACATCCTGCCTGGCATTTACGTTCTAAATTAGGCAACTCCTCCCTGCCCTGGTCTCACCCTGTGGGACTGGGAATGGGCCCCTGTTCTTAGGATGGGCTGTCTTTAGGCTTGTGCAGGGCCTGGCTTGAGGGTCTCCGCATAAACCCAAGTGAGAGTGACTGGCTGAGTTAGTTCACTTCCCTTAGGAATTTGAACTACAAATGTGAAAGAGCATTCCACATTGGTGTGAGAGTTGAAGCTGAATGAAGGTCATGAGGTAGCACGTAGGCCTGAGATGTTATTACTATAAACGATGAACAAACAGGAAACAAAAAAGGATAACAGGAAACAAACAGGATATGCAAAGAGTATACTGTGTGAAGGAGAGAGTAGCTGGTCTCAAGGAGGCCACAATTCCATAAACACAACACACACAAGTATCTGGTTAGGCTATATAGATACATGCATATGAACACACATACAGATATGTACACACACATACACATGCATACACATACACACACACACACATTATGAGAGTGTCAGTAGAGGAATGTCTGGTTCCAGTTAAAGTTGAGAAGCCAACTGGGAAATGTACAATAATTTCAGATTTAGATTTGCTCACGTTGTATCTGTATGGTACTTCTAAGTATACACAAGGCTATTTGTCAAATATGACTGTCCTGCTTTATTTAATGCCAAGTCAATAAAGCTAAAAATAAAGCTAAAACAGAATTTTGAGACCCAGTTAGCTAAGCAATATACGCATGTTGCAAACACAATTTGCAATGCAATAAACTTGAAAATGAATCTCTAGTTTTAAAGCACAAACAAACAAGTACAGAGGTAAATATGACCAGGGTTTACTAGTAAGCACACTTAGCACTATTCTGGCCTTGCGCTGTTTCCATAGCTTTGTGGTATCCTAAGCCAGGACTAGCAGTTTTGCTGGGAATCCCCAGCTGAAATCAACACGGGCAGAATCAGAGATCCCGGCAACTAACACATGGTCAGCAATTTGCATGGGGCAAACCAACATAGGGACGGGTTCTAATGCGCAGTGGCATTCCTATGTAAAAGACATGCCCTAAAATACATTCCAGAAATAAAGCATCTAGAGAAATTTTACAAGGTGCACACCTGAGTAAATCTGAGGGAAGGGACTTCCCTGGTGGCACAGTGGTTGAGAATCCGCCTGCTAATGCAGGGGACACGGGTTCGAGCCCTGGGCCGGGAAGATCCCACATGCCGTGGAGCAACTAAGCCCGTGTGCCACAACTACTGAGCCTGCACTCTAGAGCCCGCGAGCCACAACTACTGAAGCCCGTGTGCCTAGAGCCCGTGCTCTGCAACAGAGAAGCCACTGCAATGAGAAGCCCACGCACCGCAATGAAGAGTAGCCCCCGCTCGCTGCAACTAGAGAAAGCCCACACACAGCAACGAAGACCCAACGTAGTCAAAAATAAATAAATAATTGTATAATTATACATAACTACAATTAAAAAAAAAAGAAAATTTGAGGGAAACCAGAAGGCCCCCTCAATGGACCTCCACTCAAGACTCTACCCACAGCATGGACCTTCTGCTCTCTCCACCTGCCTCTGTACCAACACCCAACTGTGTTGCCCAACATCTTGATGCCAGTTATGCTTGTTATTGGAACTACATAATTCAATTAGATATTACATAAAATTAAATATAGTTGTGAAAAGAAATAGGGTTCTTATTTCTATAAACAGTGAGTACAATCTAAGATGTAAAAGACTAGTTGCTTAAAAACAAATCAAAATACTGCGGAATTTGGCAAGGACTAGACTCCTATAATTTGGGAAGAGCCTGCCCTCAGTTTGCTTTGTTAGTACTAGGATTCTCCCCAGGTGAAGGATGGGTTAATTAACTAAACGAGGGGCATCCTTCCGCAACGCAAACATATATCAAATCAGCACAATGTATAGTTGATATCTTACAGTTTTGTCATTTATACTGCAATAAAGCTAAAAGTTCTTTTTTTTTTTTTTAAAGATTCTCACTCTTGGGCTTCCCTGGTGGCGCAGTGGTTGAGAGTCTGCCTGCTGACGCAGGGGACACGGGTTTGTGCCCCGGTCCGGGAAGATCCCACATGCCGCGGTGTGGCTGGGCTCGTGAGCCATGGCCGCTGAGCCTGCGCGTCCGGAGCCTGTGCTCCGCAACGGGAGAGGCCACAACAGTGAGAGGCCCACGTACCGCAAAAAAAAAAAAAAAAAAGATTCTCACTCTTAAAAACAGCAATGCTGGAAATCCTAAGTGATACAATAATGTGTGGCACTTATGCAAGATAGACCACCGCATTCTAGTAAGCAGGCTCAGAGGAAACCCCAGCCTTACATCAAAAATGTATCAAACAGATATACCTTACGTTTTTCATTAAAGTTTTCATCTACATACAAGTGACGTATCATTTTCTCACCTTAACTAATATTTTCATTGACAGACCGGCTACTGGCTCTGATTATTTCAGTCAAGGCGGCTTCTGCTGGGTTTTTTTCCTTTTTGGAATAGGGGTCACAAGGAATGTCCTATTAGCTTGCTTGTTGTTTTTTTGGTCATCCAGTCCTTTTCTCCCCTGCACTGAGACGTAACAGCTCCGTTCTGAGGAATTCCTACGTCGTTATGGGCTACAACCCATTGGTCAGATCTTAAATACCCCTTACATCACGTGACCGCACTATTCGCGTTCTTAAGTTTTCCTCAGTGAATCAATTCAAGTCTCATGCCTGGAGTCTTGGGGTCACCATGACCTGATCTTCCCCCTTCTGACCTGCCTTCTTTCCTGGTATGTGAACACACGCAGAACAAGGATCACAAGCCCCGTCCCTCCCAGAGCATGCCAGGCTTCTTCCCGTCTTTGTGATTTCTCACACTCCTCACCTGGAGTGTCTTTCCCAAACCCTCGTATCCATGATTGTGGTCCCTGCTTCAGTGATCCACCCTCTACTCAGATCTTCTCCACCTGTGAAAGGTCTTTTTTTTTTTTTCCCCCCCTTTAGAGACCACGCCTTATTTTTCTCAGTTCCCCTACAGTATCTAGCACAGTACCAGGAGGGAAAAGTTAGGGAGTATAAATACAGTCGAACACAAACTCAACGTTTAGATAGGGTTCCCTGGGAAAACTGCTCCTAGGTATCTACCAGCTTACTGAATACTACGATTGAGTTCAAGTGTTATTTGTTCTAGACGTTTCTGTGAACCCTCAAGTACAGTTATCAACTGTAGCATCAAACCCTGTCTTCCCTACATCACTCTCAGGTTCTCATCCCACTTCTCACGTTCCCTTTACTATCAACTTGTACAGTCATCGATACTCACGACTCTACTTCCTGACCGCACAGTAAAATTCCTTTGGCAACCAGGACACTGATATTTTTCAAAAGTTGCCCAAAGTTTCCTGTCTCCCATATCTATTAATCTCCTCTAAAGCCTATTCTATTTCTCTTCCATTGCTCCTCACTTAAAATCTCTCCTTCCTTGAAACGCTCCAGTCTTGGGATTTCCTACCTTTTTTCACCACATTTTCCTTCCCTTAAAATAAAGATTCCCCAAGTTTTCCTCAGGCCCTCTTTTTTTTTCATTCTCACTGATTGTAAATATGCAGTCAGTTGTGGTCAGCCGCCCCTTCTGAGTACACAGCAGGCATCACTAATAGGGCTGATGTCGTCATCAGCAACAGGTGAGATGTCTCTTAACGAGCCTGGGAGGACTTGCTGCTGGGGAACTTCCAAACCGCTCTCATAGAGGGGCTATCAGACACGCCCCGTGAAGGCTCCTAGACGGGGGTGCCTTCTGCCGAGCAGCCTGGACACAGACTCACGATCCTCCGTGTGCCGAGGGCTCTCTGAGCAGCCCCTCACTATTGATGGCCGGTACCTGTGAGGAGTCCAATCCCGTATTCTGGACGTAGAATCTTCCGTGGAGATCCAAATTGCCCCTGGCTTCAAGTGTGACCTCAAGGCACTCAGTTTCAAAAATTCTCTCTCTAGCCTGGCCTTCTCTTTGGAGTTGCCAATCAGGATGTCCAATATCCTACCAAAAGTGCCAAATTAAATCCGTCACTTTTCTTCCAACAGAACGAATGTTTCACTTCTGGATCCTTCTATTTCATTGAAGAGCAGCAGCATTCCCTACCCCCACCCCCCCAATTATCCTGAATTTCTATTTAAAACCTTGAAAATCATCAGTTTCCCTTCTTATATGCCACGTCCTGTCAGCCACCGCAGTTACCTCTAAAATAGTTGATCAACAGTCGTCTCCTTGCCCTTGGTCTGGTTTTCCCTTCACAGGGTCAAATATTGTATAATGGCCTCCCTTAAGGGGTCTCCCTCATCCTCTCTCTTGGGCCCTTTAAATTCATCCTTTATAATGCAAAAGGTTATCTTTTCTCTATTTAAATGGAGGGACACATCACTCATTCTCAGATTTCAGAAATGTTCAGGCTTGCCATTCTTTCTGTGGAAGAGAATAAAGCCCAGATTCTCTGGTCATGCGTAGCCTCCACCCTAGTTTTTCTTTTCCACTCCAGACTCAGCTCCCAACACAGGGTCACAGTAGCATGAGTCACGTTTCCATGTCTCTCTGCGGCTCGCTGAGCCTGGCACCCTGCCCCTCCTGACCCCACTTTCCTACCCAAATCGTGCTCATCTTTTCAGAAATGGCTAAAATGCCATTTCATTCATAATACTGTACTTGATCTCTTTCCCCTGTACTTTCACAGTATGTCACAGGTACTTTTATTCACTATTTATTTAAATCTGCTTGGTATGAGTTTTGGGCTTTGTCTTAAAATATGTCTGAATCTCCTATCGGTCTGAAATCTCTTTTGGAATTTTTTAAAAAGTCATTTAAATAAAAATAGCCTCCCAAGGCATTTAGATTGATGCCTTGCTGACCAGTGGGACCCCAAAACCTTGCTGAAATAAAATTAAGTCTTTATTGTTTACTCCTTTTCCTTCTCAAAATGACAGGGTTTTACTAGGGAAGTACATTCTAAGGTCTGGCTTAAAAGATTACCGTTCAAGGAAAGGCTACAGGATTATACAGCGAATTAAACTAAGCCAGATCAATGGGGCAAAATGAAGATTTTTGTGTTTTGTTTGCCCTGCTGCAGCCCACCTCTTTAAACTGCCTCTATTTTAACTGGTAATTATACAATCTTCTGCCTTGCTCCAGCTTTGGGAGTTAAACAGTTTAAATAAGATATCCAACCCCACTGGCAGAAAGGACCCTCTAAGCGGGACAAGCCATGAAGATCCACACCTCTCACTCAGCTCAGAGGCACAGCTGTGTGGGCAACTCAAGTGAACAGGTTAAGGAAGAGAAAGGCAGGGGCCCTGGCCCCGCTAGAAACAAGGCAACAAGAAGGGTAGAGAAACTGACCTGAGTCCCCAAAAGCACTGAGCCCGCTGCTGGGTAGAAGGGAAGCCCACAAAGGAGGTCTTTCTCGAGGAGTGGTGGGGCTAACAGCCTTCACGAGGTGTGTCTTACATCCCGTCCAGCAGGCTGTCTTGACATTCTCGAGCAGCGGGTCCTCCCAGGGTCATCAAGAGATTCACCTGGTGCTGATCTGACCTGAGCTCCTGCACCTTTTCAAGCGGCGGCCGAAATAGCAGGCCAGGAGGAGGTAGATTGAGTGGGTAAAAGGGGCTGTGAACTGGGATGGGATTTGTCTTTTACCAAGCCCCATGCTCCCACAAAATTGCCCTGATGTGCATTTTCAAAATCTAAAAGGCAATACATTCAACATTCAATATTTAAAAACAAACTAGGGCTTCCCTGGTGGCGCAGTGGTTGAGAGTCCACCTGCCGATGCAGGGGACACGGGTTCGTGACCCGGTCCGGGAAGATCTCACATGCTGCGGAGCGGCTGGGCCCGTGAGCCATGGCCGCTGGGCCTTCGCATCCAGAGCCTGTGCTCCGCAACGGGAGGGGCCGCAGCAGTGAGAGGCCCGCGTACCGCAAAAAACAAAAAAAAGACAAAAAAACACAAACTAAATGCTAAATCCCAAAACCATCTTCCAGGCCTATGAGGCTTAGTGCCTCATCTGAAAATGGGAGAAATAATACCTATTCCAAGTCTGTAAGGGGATTAAGGTGCGATGTGTATTTACAGCACTCAGCCTAGCACTGTCTGGTACAGAGAAGGGAGAGGACATACAGGAACTGAGAGAAAGGGTCTGATTTGGCTCAAGAAAAGTCCTGAAAATTCTATGGGAATAAACTTGGATTAAGAACTCAGTCCTAGGTAGGGGTATGGTGTGATGTGAACTGACTTAATGACAGTAAAAAAAAAAAAAACACACCAACTGTGTAACAGGATAGAGGTGAAAAGTCATCTTTATTTCTTATAAAAAATTTTTATTGAGGTACATTTGACGTATAACATTATATAGGTTTCAGGTGTACAACATGATGATCCAGCATCTTTATACCTTGCAAAATGATCACCGCCAATAAGTCCCATTACCATCCATCACCACACGATGTGAACTTTTACTCTTTACTCTCTTGGCGACTTTCGAGTGTGCTCTACAATATTACTGACTATAGTCACCATGCTGTATATTCCATCCCCATGACTTATTTTATAACTGGAAGTTTGTACCTCTTGACTCCCTTCACCCATTTTCACCTACTCCCTAACCTTCCTCCCCTCTGGCAAACATCATTCTGTTCTCGTTTGTTCATTTGTTTTGTTTTTAATTTCCACATATAAATGAAATCATATGGTATGTCTTTCTCTGTATGACTTCTTTCACTTAGTGTAATCCCCTCAAGGTCCATCCATGTTGCTGAAAATGGCAAGATTTCTTTTTTCTTTTTTTACAGCTGCGTAGAATTCCATCGCATATACACACCACATTTTCTTTATCCATTCATCCACTGATGGACACTTGGGCTGTTCCCATATCTTGTCTATTGCAAGTAATGCTGCAGTGAACATGCGGGTGCATATTATCTTTTCAAGATAGTGATTTTGCTTCCTTTGGATAAATACCCAGAAGTGGAGTGGCCAGGTCATATGATAGTTTTATTCTGAATTTCTTGAGGAACCTCCATACTGTTTTCCATAGTGGCTACACCAGTTAATGTTCCCACCAGCAGGAAGGTCCCCTCTTCTCCAAATCCTAACCAACACTTGTTATTTCTTGCCTTTTTTAGAATAGCCATTCTAGCAGGTAGAAGTGATGTCACCGTGGTTTTGATTTGCATTTCCTCTATGATGAGACATCTTTTCATATGCCTGTTGGCAATCTGTATGTCTTTTTTGGAAAAATGTCTATTCAGACCGTCTGCCCATTTCTTAATCAGATATATTTTTGTTATTTTTATCAGTTCTTTATATATTTTGGATATTGACCCCTTGTTGGGTATATAATTTGCAAATATTTTCTCCTATTTAGTTGGTTGTCTTTTCATTCTGTTGATGGTTTCCTTTGCTGTGCAGAAGCTTCTTAGTTCATTGTAGTCCCACTTGTTTATTTTTGTTTTTACTGACTTTTCTTTTGGAGTCAGATACAAAATTCATCACCAATACTGATGTCAGGTAGCTTACTGCCTACGGTTTTTTCTAGGAGTTTTATTGTTTCAGATCTTACATTCAAGTCTTTGATCCATTTGGAGTTAATTTTTTGTGTATGGTATAGGACAGTGGTCTTGTTTTATCCTTCTGCTGTCCAGTTTTCACAACACCATTTATTGAAGAGACCTTCCTTTCTCCATTGTATATTCTTGCCTCCAGAGTCATAAATTAATTGGCCATATATGCATGGGTTTACTTCTGGGCTCTTTATTCTGTTTCACTGATCTGTGTATCTGTTTTTATGCCAATACCATAACATTTTGATTACTACAGCTTTGTGATGCAGTTTGAAATTAGGGAGAGTGATGCCTCCAGATTTGTCCTTCTTTCTCAAGATTACTTTGGCTATTCAGGGTCTTTTATGGTTCCATAAATATTTTAGGATCGTTTGTTCTATTTCTGTGAAAAATGTCATTGGGGGACTTCCCTGGCAGTCCAGTGGTTACGACTCCGTGCTTCCAATGCTGGGAGCGCAGGTTCAATCCCTGGTCGGGGAACTAATCCCACATGCCGTGTGGCACAGCCAAAAAATAAACAACAACAATGTGATTAAACCAGCCAAGATAACTAAATATAATACCACAAAAACTCAAAAAAAAAAAAGTCATTGGAATGAATAAGGATTGCACTGAATCTATATATTGCTTTGGGTAATATGGACATTTTAACATGACTAACTCTTCCAATCCATGAGCATGAAATAGAAATTTCCATTTCTTTGTGTCTTCTTCAGTTTATTTCACCAGTGACATAGTTTTCAGTGTACAGGTCTTTTACCTCTTTGGTTAAATTTATTCCTATGTATTTTATCATTTTTGATACAATTCTAAGGGGGAATGTTTTCTTAATTTCTCTCTCTGATAACTTGTTGTTGGTGTACAGAAACACAACTGACTTTTGCATATTGTATTTTTTGTACCCTGTCAATTTACTGAATTCATTTATTACTGAGTTCTAACAGTTTTTTGGTGGAATTGGAAAGCTGTCTTTAAAAGAGAGGGGAAAACAGCCTGTGAAACTTGAAGTGGAGACATAAAAGCCCTGTTTATGAGAAGAAGCAAAACTCGCTATTCCAGTGTGGGAAGGCAAGCCCCCACGTGTGCTTTAATGGTCCTAAAAAAAAAAGTCAGTCCCTTGGCAGTGGGTGCCCAGGAAAACAGGGTGTTCTTAAGACTGAATGGAAGGACATGCAAATACTACCAACAACAGGCTGGGGCTTGATGGTCATCATGGCTTGGGATTTACTGAAACTCTACAGAAGAGCCAAGCCTCATAACAGGTTAAAAATAATCCTGAACGTAATGGCACCAAAGTAATCCCTGTCTGTGATTTTACTTGGCTCCTTTTCCAACCTGCGTATGTGAAGGTCAATGAGATCTCAGGTGATTCTATTTTCTTTCCCTCCGTCTTCCATATTTCTCATTATGCTTGTATGATGGAGAAAATCCCTCCAAATAAACTTTATTTTAAACTTTACTTTTCTTAAAAAATAGTAAGCTCCGGGTGTTCTGCGTGCTGACTATAAAAACGCAGGAAGATACAATTCATAAAACTACTAATAAACAGTCATTCATTAGATTGGTGCAACACGATAAAATGGTGGCAAATAAAACCCCTAAACTGGGTTTGTTAGCTCTTTTGCAAAACACATGTTCATGCCAGGGATTCCCCTGGAATGTTAACAATGTAATCTGTTAGACGCCACAATATCCTTCCCAGACCTTCCAACAATGTCCCATGACATTAGTGTATTTCTTTTTAATTAAAGTAAATGCAAACAGATTTGGTCTTGATAATGTGGCAGGAGAGTTGATACGTTTCAATGAACAAAACAGATCCATTTTAGCAGCTGTTTTGTACTCTGCTTGGTACAAGGGATTAAACAAAATGGCAAGGTGGGTCATTTCTTCTTGATGGCAAAGAACTAGAAAATTCTTGGTCTTGGTCTGTACAGAATTGCTGAAGCCCCCAGCTACCTGAGTAGAGAAAGCAGCCCCCGGTGGCAGGTAGGTATTCCCTTCACTGGCTCTACCACGCTGGTATCCTGTCCATCATATACTGTCAGCACAGAGGACTCAGCTCAACTATCCAAATGTTACCAACAACCAGTTTGTCCTGTACACTAGATCAGGTACTGAGTCCACCAACATGCTATAGAACCCCTTGTCAGGCTGCATTTTCGAGAGAAAGCCTGGCTAAGAACAAGGAGAAAAATCTCACCCACACCCTTCTGAGTTTTCGTTCCTGGCGGTTGAGTGTCAGTTGGAGCCAGACCAGGGCAAACCCACATAGTCCTTTCTAGGGCCATCAAAGACAAAGTCAGAGAAGGGCAGGCAGGAGAGACGGGCTGTGCTCTCTTCCTCACCCCCATCTCTTACTTCATGACTCCAATGTATTGACAAGAAAACAGGCGCAGGGAGGTGAACTGACTTATCCAAGATGTCACACAACCGAACAATAACACATCTGGGACCAGAGCCCTGATATCCTGATGCCCTGAGGCCTGGCATTCCACTAAGTTAGGAGAGGCAAACTATGGAAGAGAACAGAACCAGTGGCAGCCTCGGTAAAGCTGAAGTTTTGAGGATATCATTTTAAATAATCTTTGGAAAATATTCTACAAGGCCCAAGGGAAAGATATTTTTAAAAAAACGGTGTCCTGCATTAGGAATATACTTTTTTCGATGGACTATATGACCATAGAGACCTTAAATATTGGATTTCAGTAGGAGTGGCAGAACAAGAATCAAGCTTTGCCTGGAGCAAAGTTTCATGGTCCTGTCTACAATTTCTCACGATTCCGACAGTTCAACATTCTTTAATAGAAAATAAGAAAGGAAGCCATATAAAAGGTACATGGTCTTATACTTAAAATCAGCATTCTCCGTTGGAGACTCTCTTGTACAAAAATAGAAATGAAAACCCAATTAATTTAGTACTTTTTCGCCTTTTCATTTTGAGTTAGATATATTAATCTGGTTTTTGTTGGAAAAGAAATGAGGGTTTAAGCTGGAAGACAGCTGTTGTAAAATCTAGGAGAATTTCCAAGGAATAGCTGGGTTGAAGCAATGGTTGTATTTTTTATGCATATTTAAACAATCTTCATCAGTGTGTTCTGAAATTAGAACAGAGCCTTCAAACTCTTGAAAAGCTCAAGAACACTTTATGTCAAAACTGCACATGCCTTTGGCATTCTTTTAGGTGGAGATCTTTACATGAAGACACAGATTGTGAATCTAATGGGAAAGAATGCCAGCAATTTCTACCTTGATCCACACTGGTAAACAACAACAACACAGGACTCTACTGACTTAACCAAAAGGACATGGAGTGGGACCAAACCTTCTCCCCTAGCCCTCATCTCCGGCTGGTACATTCACTTATTCACAACTATTCATGGAGTGCTTACTATGCATGAGGTACTGTCCCAGTGCTGGGATATGGCAGTGGACTAGACAGGCGCGGTCCCTGGCTTTCCTGGAGCTTAGTACCAATGGAAGAAGCCAATGAGATAACCTTTAGATGGTGGAGAGGGCGATAAAGAAATTAACACAGGTTATGTGACAGTTACCGGCAGGGCCTGGCTCTTTCAGCTAGGGTAGTCAGGGAGGGTCTGTCTGGAAAGCGACCATTAAGACAAGGAGACAACCATGGACAATCTGGGAAGGAGCCTTCCTGGAAGTGCACAGGATCAGAAAGACAGCCCAGTGTGGCAGCCACCCAGAGAGCAAGAGGAGAAGAGGAGATTCGAGGGCCAGGCAGAGGCCAGATGGCCATGGCCTTGGAGACTGTGTTAAAGTGCTTGGATTCAATTATACTTGAGGGAGGCTGCCGGAGGGGTTGATGTGGGGAGCGGCGCTGGGGGTAGGGGGTCATCAGAGATGCTATGTGCTTTGGAAAGCGCCTTCTGACCTCTCTGAATAGCCACCTGAACTGTCCTGAACAAAGAGGAAAGCTATTCTCTAAAACACCAGCAGTCTGCAAATGTCACATGCTTCATTCAACTCATCGTTCTGGTACCTAAATCCCCCAATCCCTTTTTCTTTTGTCAAGGTGGATGGGGGATACACTACGCCGTATTTCTCCTCCACGGGAGGCCAAGCAGGGTGGCGAGAAACTCCGAGGAGCACAGGTGTGGCTGTTAGGGAGGCTCGGGTCTCCCAGAAATAGCCAGGAGATGAATGCCATTGCCAACCGTGTTTGGAGGCCATACCATGTGCCAAAGAGCAGCTGCCCTTCTGTCCTCCAGAGTCTGAGGATGGGAGGAGGGAAAGTCATAAGTAACATCCCTGGAGACATGACACTAAAAGTCTAACATGAAGGAGGATGCGTGTTGTTTAAACTATGCTGATTTCCTGAACAGTTGAAAGCCCTCCCAAAGTTAGTTCATCTCACAATCCGTTTTAATCTCTATTAACTCCCATCTGTATACACCTAGAGACCTGTTCCTGACAAGCTCTTTAAGGTGGCTAAGTGTGCAATATTATCTCTAATAGCATTTCTCAAATCTGGCCCTTCATCGCACTAATAAGGCAGGCCAGCCACGGTGGGGAACACAAGCTTGACAACTAACACCATTCTCCCCGTGCATGCCCCGCAATGTTCAATAAATGGGCGTTGAATGGAATGCGCTTTTTAACAGCCTCCATCAATGGACCCACTGATCAGAAAGCAGGGGATGATCATTACTGAAAGCACAGTAAGAAGGAAAAGGAAACCAGATTCACGTGATTTCAGAGGTTGTCTTTAGGTAGGTGGAGGAGACCCAGCACATTAAAGAGAATGCAACTCCACCCCGGATCGAGAGGCCTGACCAAGATCACATACCTAGCTGGCAGCAGGGCAGGGACCCACGTACCAGCTTCCTGACCGCTAGCCCTGCGCTCTTCCTGCAGCCATGGAGGAAGCAGAAAACCAGAATGCAAACAGTTGATAGCTGAGTGAGTACAGGTTGGAGGGCTTGAGGTGAATAAATAAGCCTGTAGCCATGTCCCATAACAGACTCAGCAAGGAAACGTGTTCCCCTCCTTAATCCCACTTATGAATGAGGATGGGGGCCTCTTTCTCCACCCCTTTTACTTTTCTTCTGTTGCCCCAAACCTTGCATTTGAGACATACAACAGAACTGTTTTATTTCTTCCTTTCTTATCACCTAGGTTTTTCTCTGAAATAATTTAGTATTTTTTCCTTCATAGCTATTTTTTTGGTAATCTTTATATACCCAGTTCTGTGTTACACACATTTAAACTTCAGAAAATTCTACGAAGAATGAGCTAGTATTCTCCCCATTCTACAAGGAAGCTACGAGAGGTTACACGAGGCACCCAAGGTCACAGGGCAAAATAGGTGGAGCTGGGATTTGAACCCTGGTTCATCAGATACTAAGGTTTTCATCTCTTATCCACAATCCTAAACTCCCTTGAGAGATAGACATCAAAGACATAGTTCTGACACCCACCCAGACATGAGCACAGTAACAGTAAAGTCCCCTGCCCTGTCTCTAACTTCTTAGAAAAACTGTACCTTCCCCAAGCCTCACTGGGAGAATGAAGTCATTTCACAATGTACACCTATATCATAACATCACATGATACACCTTATGTACATACACCTTTTATTTGTCAAAAATAAATAAATAAATAAATGATTTCATAGCTTTATTGATAAAGATAAAAAAAGTAAAAAAGAACAGAACAGAAAACAAATCTGGATTCAGAAAAGCAGCCACATATATTTCTAAAACCATCTATTTCTATGCAGTGGTTAAAGATAACGTGAATTTATTTGGGCTCCTTAGTATCTGTAAGCCCGATCCATGGTTACTTTCAATGTCTGAGTTAGACTTCAGAGCTGAACCCCAATTTCAAATGCTTAAAAATTTGAGACTTGAACTTCCAGGCATCACAGTTTTAAGAATCAATTGAAACAGGTCTCTCTCACTTCTCGCCTTTATTTAGTATTTTAGTTGGCCCTCTGAGGATACTTTCTTCTATTAAACTGACCCTACTGAATTTTGACCAAAGGGAACATAACAGGTCCAATCGCTGTGAAAACGATCTAGCCAATGGACTGAAGAATAAAATAAAACCTACAGAAAGTTATCAAAATTCTTCTACTACTGTCAAATGTTTCCCCCCCCCCAGACAATTCACAACTCTGACCACCGTTAATTAGTTCAATACTTCCTTCCTGAAGTGCCTAAAGACCTTGAATTTGGCAAAACCCAATCCATTTTCTAGGGCCTTAGCTCTCCCTTGTGTATAAAAATGGAAATGCAGCTTGCTAGCCATTTTGCCCCAGTAAATCTGATGACCCAGGTTGAAAAGCTAAAACATGCCATTTGGTAAAAGAAAAAGAAAATGAATTTTTATGTCTTTTAACAAAAAGCAAGGAAAGATGATACAAAGTGACAAAGCAAAATACTAAAGGTATTATGCACATTATACTTTAGATAAAGGATCCCCCAAAACCTTGCCCGTATAAAAAGAGGTCTTTTGGGAGAAAAGGACATCTCGAAGAATCACTGATGCTCTCAGCTGTGATTATGGCTAGGAGATTCCAGCCCCTGTCTGGTTTCAGGCTGGATCATATCGTACTTAATCCAGCCCAAACAGAGGAGACATTATCCTGTTTCAAAGATTTCTAGAGAGAGAAAAATCCTCTTCGTATAGATGAGGAAATATTTTGTTATTTCTCATTGTGCATTTCAACAGAATTTCAAATATTTTGTTTGAAATCCCAACTTCTTTAAACTTTCTCGGTACCTTTTCCAGTTCTTTGTGACTACCTTTCCTTGGATTTCTCTGCCTTTTTCCCCGCGTAGGTTTTAGCACAGGCTGGTGGTAGTGGAAAGCTGACTATAGGACCTCATCCTGCATTTCCAACCTGGTGTTAGGTAGCTTTTCAAGACATACAGGTAAACTCTTGTGTGTTACTCCTGTTACATGTTACTTTACCGATTCCCTCTATTATTATATGGTTCAGGAGTCTCTTACTCTGTTCTCTCCACTTTGAGCTGTGGGAAGGGGAAACCCCAAAAATCCTTTCGGGGGTCAGTAGACCTAACTATGGAGATGTCATTCAGGCGCCGAAATTGTGGGAAACTCAGGCTCTTATCTGGTGACAGACTGGTTGAAGGGAAAAACGATATTCTGTGCTGTCTTTCCTCAAGGTCCCTCTGGAAATCCTGGGGCTTCTAAACTAGCTGTGTCTATCATGAGATTTAAAGATCTGAGTCTTACCCCCATCATTTACATAACACCGTTTGGGACCCAACAGTACAGGGCACTGTAGAAACAGAGCTTATACCATCACCAGGGGCTTATAAAGTATACCAAAAGAAGCACCCTCACACTCATACATAAGGACCGCAGTGAGAGACACCAGCAAACAAGAACCTTTCCAAATTACAGTTCTGAGACATCAGATCGACTGTGAAACAAAAGCATATTCCAAAGTTTGTTCCCTCCATCAGGCTGGCAGTTAAATATTGTACAGAGCACGTAATTTAGATTGCATTCCAATTATCTTCAAGTGCTGAAGGGCACGAATCAATCACTTGGCAATTAAATTCTGGGATGTCACTAAATGTTTAGGAAGGGAAGGATTCTGAAGTTGAAAGAAGGACCAAAGGAACAGGAAGAACAGAAAAACCAGGCATTCCGGAATTCACCCTCCCACCGTTTAGTCTTACAGACACCCCAGTTTTACAGAGCTCCTGCCTCAACCATGATTACAATACTAGCAACATCATAGCCCGTGCACACCTGGCTGAAGTTAAACCAAAAACACCTGACCCCTTGGGCTCATCAGATGTCTGCCAATTTAGCTCTACTAATGCTTGCCCTCACACATAAATAAAGATGTTTTTCCAAGAAATTATCAACGTGAGCCAATCACTGGTTATGTGCAAATGCACACACACACACAGACACACACACAGACACACACACACACACACAAAATACGTAAAAGAGCATTATTATCACCTTGGGTACCCCATGGGAAAGCTATAAAATGGTAATGGACATAAATAATTTTTTGTTTTTTTGCGGTACACGGGCCTCTCACTGTTGCGGCCCCTCCCGCCGCAGAGCACAGGCTCCAGACGCGCAGGCTCAGCGGCCATGGCTCACGGGCCCAGCCGCTCCGCGGCATGTGGGATCTTCCCGGACCGGGGCACGAACCCCTGCATCGGCAGGCGGACTCTCAACCACTGCGCCACCAGGGAAGCCCGGACATAAATACCTTTAAAACCACCATTAGTATTCTCTTCCACACTTTCTAAAGGGACCATTCCCTGTTCAGGGGAGCCACCTATTGCCTTGAGGAGGATGAAGATAACGTGGTAAGCAAAGACGACGAAAAAGACGAAATGACACCACTGACTTCCAAAAGAGGATTTGCGAGTCTACCATCAGACAGCAGTCTAAATCAGGCTTCCTTGATGGAGAGGAGTTCCCTCAATTCCAAAGGCTCCTTGTAATCGGGAGCTAAGCCAGGTGGGCAGGGATCCCCAGAACTGCTCTAGAAGCCACAGTGAAGAGCACCACAGCCGGGCCACGTGTGTATGGGAAGTTGCTGTAAGACAGGAAGGCAAGATAGAGAGCCTTCTGCCCTGGGAGAAAGGGAGCTGAGAGGAAGAGCGGTGAGAGATCAGCCCTGAGAATATTGCTGCCTGCAGTATTTGTAAGCCATTGAGCCAGCCCCTCCCATGCGGATGAGACCCCGGTAATAACTCTACACACTGAAGCTCAGTGGAGCTTCCTGGTTGGTGAGCACACTGATGTGCCCGGCGGGGATGCCCCTCGATTCCATGAGGAGACGGCAGGGAAACTGTGTCCCCTCCCAGAGATCATCCTACGTCCCTCTTCAGTTGGCTGGTCCTCCTGACTTGTATCTTTCATAATAAAACTGTAACCACCAGTAGTGCTTTCCTGACCAAGTGATTCATTGTAGCAAATTACTGAACCTGAGGGGGTCATGAGAACCCCTGAACTCAGAGCCCGTCAGTCAGCAGTGCAGGTGGCGCAGGGACGCCCAAAGTGTGGCTGGCATCGGAAGTGAGCCCAGTCTTCTTGGGGAAACTGAGCCCTTCAACTTGTGGGGTCTAACTCTGGGTAGTTCATGCCAGGACTGAATTGCAGTACACCTAGCTGGGGCTGAAATGAATACTCACCCTTCAGGCTCCAAGCCTGGTATACTTGGGGGGGGTTGGTGCAGGGAGCAAGAGGTATGAGGCTATAAAAATATCCGGGGGCACATTTACTATGAAGGCATTAATGAAGCGTGAGCTTTAGGACTCTCACTTTACAAGCCCCTCCCGAGGCTCTGGGAGGGTCCCTCACTGTGCATTCATATGGTCAGATACTTTGACAGAACTTGTAAAAGTAAGACGTTTCTGTATTGCTTGTTTTAAAGAGCTCCCTGACCCACCCGACCATCAGATTCTAGAGGCTTCAGGCCTGACAAGCCCCTGGTGGTGAGGCAGCTATTTTTACAAAAAGGGGCTGAACTCTCTTGCCTGTTCTAGCACAGTGGGTAGCAAGCAACCAAGAGTCTGAAGATTCCCAACGAGGGCACAAAAGAGCTGACAGCACCACAAGACCAGAGAGAGGCTGACAGTCTTCATGGGACTTCAGACCGCAGGAAAGCTGACCACTAGAGACTCGGGCCGGGACCCCAGACCTTAACAGCACACGTCATCAAAGACGCCAAAAGAATAAGGTGGGACCAGCTGCACGTCAAGACCTCCAGGGACAGAACAGACCAGTAGTTCTGCATTGAGCCCAGCAGAGATCCACAGGACAGGATGCCTGTCCCAATGCCATGATGAAACCCTAGCTTCTCCCTCTATCCAGACGCCACCTTGGGGAGGAAGATGGGAAGGAACTGCGAGGAGAGGAGAGAAGCGCATACAGGGCAAGGACGTTGAACTGACTATTCCCAAAAGATGAAGTTCACCAGAGACTGGCGAACACCAAAGAAATTTAGGTTTCCTCAATGGAAACTGAGATTCCAAAACAATTTTTAAAAGCCTTAAACTAACAAACAAACTGAGCTGTGTTTGAAACTGTGATCCTTTTCATTTAAAATAACATGAATACAGAACAATTATTTTAAGTCTTCCAACTAAACAGATTGTCTAAAGGACACTGTGGGAATTTTTAACATACTATGATTATATAATAAAACCTGTTTGTGATGAAACCATAATACAGTTTTCACAGAAAGTGGCCATAGCACTTCAATTCAACCTAAGTGTTCTGAGGCAACGACTGCAGCCTCATCACCAAAATCTTACCTTCCTGGGCTCACAGACAGACCACATCTCCCACTCCCCCTTACAGCTAATGTGGCCACATGCCCGAGTTCTAGCCAATGGGATGCGAGCGGAAGCGACAGAGATCCAGGCAGGCCTGGTCCTTAGAACTCAACACGCACCACTCCATGCTGTGCTCCCCGCTTCCAGCTCACAAGGATAGGGATGACTAAGCTGGACAGAGACTCTTCAGCCTGGATCCCTGAACGGCCACGTGGAGAACAGTTGCCCCCGCCAACCACAGACACCCACCTTGGACTTCTATGTGCGAAACAAAATTCTACTTTTTTGAACAGGCCCACAAATAGGGCATGTTTAGGTCCATCTGTTGCAGAAGTGAACATTACCCGAGGCTATTCTCTTATACATCAATCCAGGGCTATTTCAATCTGGCAATCCATGGGCACTGACTATTTGCACACAGAAGTCCTAACAAGATCCAGCGTATCAACAAATCAGGAAAGCAAGTATGTCGGCAACTACCAAGAATACTAGGAAGTTGGATTTGAGCCGCGACAGAAGAACAGGCCAAGGAATTCAAGAGCCCGGGGGAAATGCAATTAGTATTTACTTGTGAAGGCATCACAGAAGTGGGAGCATTTGAGTTGGGCCCTGAAGGATGAGGCAAGTTCCAAAGAAAGAGGAGGGGAGGGGAGTTCATTCGAACTGCAAATGAGTCCTCAAACGTTTCATCCGGTGGGAGGTGATGCTAAGGACAGACAAAATATTGTTCTGTTCACCCCAGGGAACAGGATGAGAACCAGCGAGGAGCAGCTACCAGGAAAGAGGATATTCGTTCACAGGGAGGAAGAACTAACAGCTGGGGCTGAGCATGGAGGGGTCAAAACGCAGACGAAATGCAGAGTGTCTCCTCTACTGATGGCCAGCCTCTTGGCAGGGGCGCTGCAGACAATGTGATCTAAGCACGGGGTGCGGAGCTGTCCCATTCAGCTGCCTCCATCCAGCTCTGGGGTTCTATGGGTCTGCGATGCCTCTACCAAGCCATCTTGGTACAACATTGCCAGGAGAAAGGAGAGTTACTGCAGCCCTGCTACGGCATTTCTCATGCAACAGTCCGGGCCAACCTCCCTTTCAAGGCTGCGTTGCCTAGGTTCGCCCACTGTGTTCAATCATCGGCCGGTGGAGACGATCTCTGCACGTCCAGGCCCATGAGAAACCTTGAATAACATTTTATTACCACAAAAAGCGTAACAGGCTAGTATTAAACAGGATTTCTGCTGGTGAACAAGAAAGCAAACGACTGCAAGCATCTGTTTTGAATGCTAAGGCCAGGAGGCATTCTGCATTAATTGCACGGCCTGGTTAACAGCAAGTTACCAGCTCACACCAAACATGGATGCACATTTCCCTGAGGATTGGATTACAGAAAGCTGTATTACAATAAAGCTGTACTGAGAACAGTTTCGTCCTTCTTGGGTGACCTGGTATCTTGCAAGGCACCTTAAGGTGAAAACTATGAACATCAATTTCATGGTGTAGTTTTGTAAAACAAACTAGTTTTCCATTTTTAGACGTGTACGTTATAGACAAGAGGATGTGAATCCAGTGAAGAAACACCACATAGAAAAAAAAAGGAAGTCTACTAGATACACAGATACTATCCTAACATTACTGGTAAATTAGAAACTTTCCACTTTCCTCTTCCAAGGTTATCGTTTCAACTTCACAAGCATTCATTGAGTGTCTACTGTGTGTCAGCATGGTGCTAATCTCAGTGATATAAACCGAATGAAGAGAAAAAATGAGGTATTCTAACCTTGAAAACTTCCTAAGGTTCATAATGTTATGTTTTGAGGAGTGTTTGCCACTGATTATTGAAAAAATGATAAATTCAGCCACCTTCTTGCCCGATAAACGAGATTATTTTGCTTGTAGTGTCTAGAGGTTATACATATATAAAGACTGACCTTAGAATGTTGGCCTAGATTGTTGTCTCATCTCCCGTAATATTCCAGGTATTCAAATTACTGCTCACATAAAAGAGAAAGGGAAAAGAATTTTCCCAAGCTCATAAATGAATATTAAAGTAAACCTCTTCCCATTATAGAATGGATCTTAATTATACAACTACAACCTCACAACAGTGAAACAAAAGAAATCCGTAAAACCATATTCTGAGACCACTGGAATATTTGGATGCGACAGTAAAACGGTCACACAAAAGTTACATTTCATATGCCATTGCTCAACCGTAAGTATGAGCCACGCTTTCTTAGTCTCTTTCTTTTCAGGATACCAGAGGCTTCAATCTTTTCGAAATTTAGGTCATGCCTCTCTCATCATACAACATCCTGAGTAAGTCACATCTCAAATGGTGCCAAGACCTGTCCGCCTTTGATATCCAATCTTACAATACTTCCCCCATCGCTTTTTGACCCACCTACCTACTTACAGCCCGGGTCCTAAAATCCATGTTTTACAAAGCTTGCGGACTATATTCCCTTTCAATAAAATGAACAACTCACAAAAACAGCTTCTATTTTGTTTGGTTTCCACCGAACCACCCTTATTATTTCCAGCACGCATTTACCGGCGCTGCCTGGAGCGCACATCCCTGATCGTTCTATCTTGGTACTAAGTCTGCTCCCAATAACGGAAATTACGGCTAAACCTTCAAAGGGAAGATTCACACTGGCCTCAGCACTCACACACGTGGCTCCTAGGAGCATTTTGATATTTCTGTGCTCGAACATTAGGAGATAACATTCCTCAGTCAAAATGAGAAACTGACATTTTCCAAAGCAGAGAAAACAAAAAACAAAACCCCCAAAGTACAGAATACTGTTTCCAAGTGTCAGTGACCCGAGTCCCAGGCCCTAGTCTGCGCTGGCGACGGTCAGATCGGATTGAGCTGACATCGAGCCCCCATATGCATCAGTGCTCACTGATTCTGTTATTTCTAGCCAGCCGTGTGGTCCTGCGGAATCACCTAACCTCTCGGGGCCTCAACTGCTTCGTCTGTAAAACGAAGAGAGTACAAAGGCACCTTCCAGCGCTAATGTTCTTCGGGTCTAGGAAATAACGCGGGTAGAAGAGGCCGCTGTCCTGAACGCTCTCTCTGCGAGACTTGCAAAAGTGAAACTCCGATTAAAGACCATGAAATGAGGGGGGACAATTAACAAGTCCTCTAAGGCCCTCTTCCACATTTTGATTCTAACTCCGAGAGAGTGAGGCATGACCAGGCGATCGGTCATAAAACATTAGTGGGTCTCATAGCTCTCATAACCCTGTGTTTCCAAAGGCCAATTCTGCTCTTGCAAAACAATTCTTCATTATCTTCCAAGGCCCTGCCGTGAAATGTAGAATGACTCCACTGCAAGAGCAGAATGACTTTATCTATGTTCAAGAGGCCCTTCCCCTTCTATGGGCAACTGGTCCCTCTCAGACAGTTCCAGCCTCAGGCCCCTGATTTCTCTGAGCCAACAACACTCCACGTAGCAAGAATTCGAGAAAGCCACACTTACCCTCAGCCACTGCTTCTCTGTGAGGGCGTCGCTGTAGTCCACGTCCCGGCGCTGGCGAGACCCCCTCCCAAAGATCTTCTCCTCCTCTTCTTCACACGTCAGCCGTTCCACCTCGGCGTCATCTTTAATAATCCAGGAGGGCAGCTCATCTTCCTCCATCAGGCGGGGCTTGCGTTTTGGGTTCCGGGCATCCTCCCTCCGCCGGTCCATGTCCATGCGCTGGAGGGATGAACAGAAGTGTCACCAAAGGGAAAGGGGATTCGGTACAGTGTAGACTTGCAGCACGTAAGTCTTCACGAGTCACCTCCTATGGCTGCAGGGTCCCTTCAGCTTCTCCCACGGAGCCTCTGTATCCTGGCTGACTTGTTCTAGCTCATCCCCAAGGCCCAAATCTCTTCCCTTCCCCTGTACCCATCTTTGAAATTTACTTATGCACTTAAAAAGATACTCTTTAAAAAATTCCTTTTCTTAGTCTATGTGAGTGCAAAAGCTTCCCCTTAAGTAATAGTGAGAAAATTCAAATTGGGGATGTATTTTAAAAATGATCACAGCAGGGCTTCCCTGGTGGCGCAGGGGTTGAGAGTCCGCCTGCCGATGCAGGGGACACGGGTTCGTGCCCCGGTCCGGGAAGTTCCCACATGCCGCGGAGCGGCTGGGCCCGTGAGCCATGGCCGCTGAGCCTGCGCGTCCGGAGCCTGTGCTCCGCAACGGGAGAGGCCACAACAGTGAGAGGCCCGCGTACAGCAAAAATAAATAAATAAATAAAAATAAAAATGATTATAGCATAAATTGATAGAACATTGTAAATCACCTATACCGCAATAAAAATAAAAATGAGTTAAAAAAAAAATGAGCCCTGGTGATACAACTCATTGCTGCACTGGTATAGAAGTATTCTTCAAGCATATAAAGGGGAAAGTTCATTAAGAAAATTTCCTTGACCTCAATAGGGTTCATGCTTTTAATTAAAGAGCCAGGAAAAAAAAACCCAGCCACCCAGCGTCACTATAAAATAGCCACCCTCGGTTGGACTCAGACATGTGGGCACATAACTGGCTTATTAATCAGTTGGCCATGAATGCATTGAATTTTTAGTGCACCCTGGGCTCTGGGAGAGGAATGTCCCTCAATTCTTTAGCTTTCAAAAAGCTTAGCTCTTATGAAAATATCATGCCACAGAGTGACAGACCTCAAAGGTAATCTCATCTCAACTGATATAAGTGAAATGGCTTCCTTTCAACAGCCTTCAAAATGCCTATTTCCCCACCTCCTGCTTTCTTTTTTTAAAATCCAGTGCGCTAGTAAATAAATTAAGTGCCACATACTTGCCTTTAACCTATAACTAAACAATTTGATAGTTAAAGAAGAACAAATAAAACCTCCACTGAATTGTTATATACGTTCGTTATATGTATCTATCACTGGCTAGACCCTTTCTACAAGCGAACAGACCATTAACCATTAAATGATTTACCTTTTCCCTCTTTCTTCCTTCAGTTCTACCGTACTGAAACAGGGATTCAACATTAATTTTTTCTTAAGAGCTGAGAGTGGTAACAAAATGTAAATGAAATTTCTATTTAAATCCAAATTCGACCTCTAGAATCTATTTAAAGTTCAAAGTTACTTAAACTATGCTTCAACATTTTTGGAAATCATTGTATTCCCAAGATGGGGTAGGCTTGGAGCATGGTGGAGTCCTATTGGTAGATAAATGTGGCCGTTCTGTTCTGTCATATGCTATAGTTAGCTGGAGAGGCTGCTCTTAATCCTGCCTTCCAATGCTCTGGATTCAGAAATGGGATCCACAAAACCTTCATAATTAGCACACAGAGGATGCCTTGTTAACAGCACAATCTAAAGAGGGGCTTCTCACGGTAATCTCCTAATAGTTATTAGATAGCTATCGAGAAAAATCATTTTTTTGTTACAGCACTACACAGAGATGACAAAATACTGCCACTTCAATTTTTGGTTATATGATTACCATTTCCTATACCGAGGACTTGTAAAATGACCTATGCCATGCATTAGGCCACAATTGAGAAAATAAATCTCTTCTAATACAAAAGAAAATAAATTGCACTTGCCTTTTCTTTTAGGAAAGACCCCCCAAAATATTTTTGATGCCATTTTTAATAAGCTTAAAGTTCTCATGATTGTATCTCTTCCCAGAGATTTCCGCTTGCAGAAGACCAGTACAAACTCTGAAGTTGATATTCAACTAAGCATAATTAAGTATTCAGATACTACATGAATGTTTGTCTTAAGACCCAATAACCTTATGCTAACAAGTACAATTACTTTTAAAAGTACTTGTTGCCTTTGGAGGGGGCAGGGCAGCTTGAAAGTTTCATGTTTGCATGTTAGCAAAACGTTTCAGATATGTATCTTGACCTGTCAAAGATCTCTTTTAGGTAGAATTCACAGGTAATCGGTATAAGAGATAACTTTCTGAAGTCACATTTTTTGAAAGGAGAAAACAAGAAAAATGTTCGAAAGACAGGTTTTATTTTAAAGAGACAATCTGCTTCACGTGTGTTATTTAACTACAGTGCCTATGATATGAAATCAAATAATATGTCTGTATTAATTTTATATAGGGAGCTAACTTTTTGTTTTTGTAACAGTGGATAAAGAGTTTAAATACTCCAACTCCAAATCCGGCTCACATTCCATTGTTTCTCACTACAGTTTTTAACCTGACTGAACTGGCAAGGATTCAATTTCATTTCCTGCCCCCTGGTGGAGGTGCTAATGAATAGTGAATTGGCCAAAGGCAGCCGGCTGATGAGAAGATTTTAAAAAACCAACACAAAGCAAACCAAACCAAAGTGAACTGAAAATCTGTATTATCCAGAAATGAGAAGCCAACCTTTAAGAAACAAGCACAACATTCACGAAATCAAAATGCCTACAGAGAAGTATATTCCCTAACCAGCTTCACCTGTTCCAAGCCTGATATTCCCAAATTAAAAGAAGACTGTGCCTTGGCCAGACATCCAATTTTTTTTCCCTGAGGCTTTCAATTTCTACAAATACCCAGCCGGAAAGGCAGAAAAGAGAAGTACTCTTTTTCTCTTATTTCAGGACTGCTGATGGAAATCTCCATCTCTGGGCCTAATCTAATTTGTATAATGGCAGACAGCTTATCCTTTCCAAGGGCCTCAAGAGTATCTGAGGCTACAGCAGTGCTGAATTATTGCCAATCAGTGATCAGCCAAAGAAGCTGAGGGCCTCTTGCCTCGGTGTTCCCTAGTAATCTACATTTTAATAAGTTCCTCAAAGAGAGAAAAGATGTCTATTTCCTACGTGTATCTCTAATCTCCCCAAACAGAGAATAATCTATAAAGGTGGTGATTGGCAGTATGAGTTAAGAAATTTAGGTTTTATGAACACCCTATGTTGAACATGCTGGTAAAGTCGTTTTTCTGTTATTTCTCTTCAAAATGGCCTTGGCTGGGTGGGATGGTTCACTTAGGAGGGGAAAAAAGTACACATCCCAGGGTAGGACTTATTCCCATGGCTACCTAAAAGTTTCCAGAGAAAGAATTAAATGTCCTTTATCTTGAATCACTGTGTGTGAGCACAATCACTGTTCCCAAAAGTCACAAAACCACAAAAATAACGTCAGCCTCCATGCAGCTGGGGTTCCCTTCTCAGACTGCCTAGGCTAAAGAGGTGGAAAATGCAAACCCTGTGGGTCCTATTTGGCCCAGGGTCATATTTTGTTTGGCTTGAAGTGTTAAATACTAATAAAAAACTGAATTTAGTTGCAAACATTTTGAAATCCAGAGACTGAATATAAAAACCTCACTTTCTAGCTTCTCTTGAAAATTTGGAATTTCTGGCTACATGGGGCTTGCGGCTCTGTCCCCCCGAGACAAAGCAACTCCCATTCACCGTTCACCACCATCCCCTCACCCCTGTCCACTTGCTTCACTCGTGCAAATCACTTGTCTGCGACCTGGGGGCTTCAAATTTGGGACCTCTGATTTGGGGGTTCCTCAGCATTCGACCACAGAGTTACAGTTCACATTTATTTACTCACTCCACGGTCAGGCTAAATGTTACAAAGATCAAAATGACTGAAGGTATTGGGGGGGGAGCCTTGCAACTTTATACATCCTGACCTCCTCACAAGGCCCGAAATTTTGCAAATGCCACCATTCGTTCAATAAATATTTATTAAGCAACTACTACGTGCCAGAAACTGTTCTGAGTGTTGTGCATAGAGATAAATAAATAGCTATAGCAAATGCCTTAAGAACACAGTCAAATGTGACTTCTGAGGGCCTCCCTCACCAGCCAAGGGGGTTGCTCCCTTCCCTACTGACCTTGAGGCAGGCCACACACATAATCAAATTCGGGTTTCAGCAAAATTGCAGATGACTACGTATCTTGGAACATCAAGGTTGAAACCATGGATGTTAAACGGTCGAATGTCAAGGTTCTTTTGCATCTGCTTTGTACCAGTGAAATGCAACCAGTTTTGATCTTTAAGTGAAGTCTACACCTTGATGCACATCTGGAAGGTTGCTTAAGCAGGCTCTCTTCAACAATAACAAGAGGCAGGACTATGTCATTTTAGTTGCTCTCCGCCCCCCTGCTGCGCCCCCAGGGAGCATATTTGTTTTGATTGCTAAGGAGACAGCTAGGGAATAGCTGTGAACTCTACCTAGAGGAGCAGGGCAGGTTTCCTGAAGGATGCTGGCCAGGATCAGAAATGAGCTGGAAGTGGGGGCGGGGGGGGGGGTGTCTGTGGTAGGCTGTAGACCACACGGCCTGTCCTGAGGACGCAGCTGCTGCAAAGCCCTAGCCAAACGCTTCCATAGAGAGATGTGGGCCTGGTATTACTGCCCATGTTCAGTTTTCACGAGAAGCCAGAAATCAGGATTCTTTTTGCGTTGGCAACGGATTCGAAATTTTTAAAAAAGACATGGCATGGGCCAAACAAAATATGTCTGCAGGCTAAAGCCAGGCAATTTGCAGGCTCTGAACTGAAGGAAAGGCCCAGGCTTCACAAATGAAATTTGGCCAGGGCACACAGGCCCCAGACATCTTGTGTTTAACAGAAAAGGAGGGAGAGGAATGAGGCATTTGTTTCCATGATTTTCTGTAACGTTACCATAAAAAGATCAAATTCCTCCTCTCGTCGAGCGATCATTTGGTTCAGAGTCTCATCGTCGGGTACTTCATCTTCTTCCTGGGGTTAAGACCAGAACAGAACAATTTAACAGGCTTCCGGAGAGAGGCTGGACAATTGGGCTGAGGTACTGATAAGTAAGGTGAATCAGTCCTCCAGACCAGCGGGACCCCATTTCTCAAGCCAGAAAGAAAACAGAAGGGTCACTGGGTATAGTACTTGCCATTATTATTTTGCAAGCGATTCAAACCATCTTCCCAGAGCAAAATCTGTTTAGGGAGGAAAGGTGGTGCACTCTCTAAGACATACTGGTTCTCTCGGGGCAGGGGTGTATCTTGATTCCCTTACTTTTAGAACAAGTTATGTCTCCCCGCCTCAATGACCTCATCTGTAAACTGGGCATGACATTTCCTTCGCAGAGAAGATGTAGGATTTAAATAAGGAAATCCCCATGAGAAAGGGCCTAATATTAATTCTTTTAATTCTGTTAACCTTATCCCCAACGTAAATGCTTATTTTCAAAGCTTTACAAAGGACATGAGTATGTGAAACTTAGTGACAAGGCACCAAGCAAGACCATAAAAATCATATATATATGTGTGTGTGTGTGTCAAATACATAGCCTTTAAAATATGTTTAATATGTATTTCGGTGGGCACTGTTACGCTAATGTTAGAGCTGTAGTCACGACAACTCAAAAGGTAGCAATAACAAAACCTCCACAAAACTCTTCTTAATGAAAATCATTTAAATGAGGTAGAGAAAGCAACCACCTAAGGCCTCACATTTTCATTTGACAGTATGTTAGACCAAGGCACCTTATGGCTCTGAAAATTCCTCAGAAACCAACAGTTCTCAAATTTTTTAGAAATGTTATGCTATGATTTTCACACTTTAAAAAAAAGATTGTAAAAGTTGGGCAGATACTACAGAACTTACCGCCCAAAATTATTTTTATCATATGTTGAGTGAGCTTGTTAAAAATCAAATGGGGAGTTTCAATGTATCAGCAGAGGGACGAAAGGGAAACCCAGAACTTCAAACATCCAATTTCCCAAATCATACGTTCAAAACAAGGCAACCTGTTCTAGAAAGAGTACGGGTGGCCTAGCAGCTTAAATGAGATGACTCTGCCTGTTCTCAAGATAATGTCTTGCGCACCGTGTCAGAAATGAATGCAATTCAATAAAGTAAAAACTGATGACTCAAGATAAGAATTACTTGTGAAAAACTTTCTATGCTAGTTCATCTCTAGATGGAAGGCAATTTGTCTAAACACATTATTACATTTCATCTGACAAAGAAATAGACTAGCTGGGAGTGGGCTGAGATTTTAAGGTACAAAGAATTCGGTTAATGTATCCACTGGGGAAAAGATGTCCTGCTTCTGCCCACCCTATTCCTAGGGCCACGTTATCCCCTCATCACCTATACAGTGTGGGGTTGGACTTCCCCCAAGCCCAAGATGAAAAGATGCTCTTGTAAACTGGCAAGAAGCCTGTCTACAGTGGCCTGGCCTTCACAGAGAACAAGTGGGCAATAAATCTTCCTGGGTTCCTTGTGCCCGAGTGTTCCATGGTCCGTCAACCATGGTGATGGCTGCCTCTGATATTCAGGACCAGAGCCCTTGACTGCAGGCTATCAGTGTCCCCAAACATTTTCACATCAGGACACATGCCATCCAGAAAATGATAACATTTGTCTGACAAACTGATAGCCTGGAAGGGGTGTGGAGCCCCAGCCAGGCTGCTCACAGTTAGAAGCAACCGGCGCTGCATTGCACTGCAGGCCCCACCTGGTGGCCCACAAGGTTAGCAGACATTTGGTCCTGTCCAAAATGTCCATAAGACATTTGGTTCACGCCGAAAGGTTCTTGAAATTTGGTCCCATCCAAAACATCCATGAGTATATTTGGTCCCTGGCAAGCGGTTTTGGATAGGATCAAATATCGAGGACCCTTTGGTCCGGACCAAATGTCTTATGGATGCTTTGGACAGGACCAAATGTCCTGCAGGGACCCTCAGGACTGGGAGGGATCAACATCTCCCTGAGGCTTAGGAAGGTTGGAAAGCTCCAGGCAACCCTACACTCCACCTAAACCAGGTTGGGGACTATCTTCACAAGGCCTACACAAAACAAAAAGCAAAAACATCATGGAGACTCCTGGCTGAGTATCAGCTCTGCCCACACCTGCTTTGTGACAGTATATATCACTCACCCTAGTATTTCATTTTTAAAATTTCCATGTGTGTAAATACCAACAAAAAAAATCACCTGAAAATCTGATTCTAAATTTGTATCAACTATTTCAATTTTGAGAATCAAATCTGTATCAAATATTCAACTTGCAGAATCAGACATGGTAAACTATTTGAGATCAAAATTTTAAAAATATGCGTGAATGTATGAATGTATGTGCATATGCATTTTTCATCACTTTAGTGAAATCTAATAGATAACTAATCAAACATATAAGACTGACAAGTGAAGAGGTATAACAGAAAAGGGCTCTTCAATTTGCAAAAAGATTCATTTCAGGATGACTTTAAATATCAAGAACTACTTCACATTTCCACTTATTTCAGAAAAAAAAACTACATGAGATTTTTGAAAGAATTTGGTTTATAATTTATAGAAGATTTCAAAAACATCCTACTTAAGGCAAAATCAAACTACAGTTGACACTTGAACATCTGGGGTTAATCTATGTATATCTTACATGTAAATCGAAAATCGGCTGTCCAATTCCACAGTTCCTCTGCACCCATGGAGTCAACCAACTCTGGACCCATGTAGTGCTGTAGTACTTACTACAGAAAAGCATCCACATGAAAGTGGACCCACACAGTTCAAACTGTGTTGTTTAAGGGTCAACTGTATATCTAATATACGCAATGAAAATAGTATATTCCACATGAATAGATAAGATAAACCCATTCTTCCACTTACGAACATGGGCACGCCAAACCAAATTTGTCCATCCCAAGCCAATTTTATGGTAAGGACTGGCACTGGTATTTTGTTCAGTTTTCTAGACTACATAAGAACTATGTCTTTTAATCTATTTCAAATCCATCTGGGGATGAAAATTTAGTGTAGAATTACTAAGACTGGCAATCTAAAAAAATACAGCTACCCAAAGATCCCCTGAGAGAAACATAATCAATGCACTCTTCGAACAATGTTGGCAAGTAAAAAGAGATTTTTTTTTTTGGCCAATAATTTTCTTAGCCGTTGGTCAGCTCTTACAGGAGCATTTGGAGTGGAGGTTAAGGTCACTCTTTTCCAGTAAAAGTATGACTCAAAGAGCTAAAGACAGCTGTGAGGGCTTATCCTACAAACACACTCAAGTGCTGTGATCCCTGATAAAAAGGCAATAGAGACAAAGGGCTCTGAAGGATGGAGAAAGAAAAGGCAAGGGGTGACCCTTCCAGCTTTGTGTTGTCTCATCTAGCAATTTTGTTCCCGCAGTGGCCTCTCTGCGGTTCTGCATCTGGCCTACAGAGGGCAGCACTTACAGTACAATCAAGCATGCAGGCTGCACCTCCCGGCAGAAACCAGGGAAGCATTGGATGGCCAAGCCTTCAGGTCCCTCTAGCAACTGCTTTTTAGACACTCGTTTGGATGTTTCACAGGCTTTTTGTGCTTGGGGTGTAACAAAGCAGCTAATTCATTCATTTTAATTCACCCCAGCCCAAGAAATTCTTTAAAGAACAAAGAGGTTCTTCCCAATCCTTGCAAGACACAAGATCACTGATTTCACAGACTTGGCTTTCTGGGATACCTCATTTTCCTCTTCGTGCTCCAGTATGGCTTGCAGGAATGCCCTCCGCTCGTGGCTTGAAGACTTCTGATCAAACATGCCTGCCTGGATCACTTTCTGATCCACATTCAGCTTGTACTTGGCGGCTGCGAGGATCTTTTCCTCCACACTGTTCACGGTGCAGAGTCTCAGCACGCGGACCTCGTTCTGCTGGCCGATGCGGTGAGCGCGGTCTTGTGCTTGCAGGTCCTGTTTGAGAAAACCACGTGTTTGAGGGCCACTGTGCCTGGATTAGCCTAGCAGACAGGTCACCCACCCAAGAGGGAACTATGGAAGCGTTCTTTAACCCACCTTCACTAATGCAAGATTCTGCTTACATTTTCAAAATATACAAGCTACCTTCTTCGGAAAAATTCAAGGTCATTCCTAGTTGAGGGAAACTGGGTTCAAATTAGCCAACTGAAATACACCTCAGGTTTTGAAATCCAGGTCTCAAGATGTGTTTGTGTGTGTGTGTGTGTGTGTGTGTGTGTGTGTGTTTAATCTGTCCCTAGGTTCACCATCAGATTTGTCCCTAACTAAAAAAAGAAATTAATAAAAATAAATTTGGTGTCAGAATTATGACTTGGATATTAACTAAAACTAACCCTAAGTTGCAAGGTTAAAGGAAGGCGTTAAAGATGATTTTTAAGACATCGCTGAATTATACACACATACATTATACACATAAACACACACTGTTCATACAATGATTACCCATGTAGCAAATTTCCTGGGATCTAATTCCATCAAAGACTCAATCTTTAGTTCGGGGAATGAAAAGGATTGCTAGCGGAGTAGTAAACTGGACAACTTTGGGGGCATAGAAATTTAGCACTATGTATCAAAAGTGTTGAAACTGGGTATGGCCCCTGACTCAGAAATTTCACTTCTTGGGAAGGTATCCTACGGGAATAATCGTGGATATGCACAGGGACTTACAGTAAGGATGCGCCTCTCAGCATTACATATCATTTATAATGTTTTTTTAAAAAAGCAGAATTAAGTAAACATTCAACAATAACAGACTGGTTAAATAAATTACAGTTTTTTACTCTATGTATATACAACATAGTACATTAAAAATTATATTCTCATTTAGAAAACTTAATGATACATCATAAAGCTATAATAACTGAAAACTACAAGTTATATATGAGTATGTACATTATGATCTTATGTGCATACATTTATCTGTACCAAGAAAAGGCAGGAAGGACAAATACCAAGAAGCTAATAATGTTTATATCTGCAGGTATTAAGATTATAGGTGTTATTAAATTTTCTTCATTTTACTTTCATGTGGTTTGGCAATTTTTTTCTGCTTTGAATGTACATTACTCTTATAATAAAAAAATAAGGTTTTAATGAAATCTTTAAATAAAAACCGTCATAAAGCTATGAAGCAGAGTTACCTAATCTTAAGGCTATGCCATAAAAACTTCTTGGTACATCACTTTTGTTCATTCTGGTCCAGGTGATGATCTCTCCAGTGCTAATTAGCTGTTTCCATGTGTCCCCCATTAGACCCGAGTATATCTTTAGGGCAAAGGTCTGTCCCCTGCATCCTGCATCCCTGGCACCCTCTTTTGCACAGAGCTGATACCCTGCCACAGCTGTAAGACCATCGTCTTGACCAGATGAGTTTCTTGGTCACTTAGACAGCACAAGGAGACAACAGGCCGAAGTCTGCCCAGGAGACCTGTCTTTGCTGCAGGGACCTTTACAATTAAATGACTAATTAGGCAAAAGGTTTTCCTCAGAAGATATCTGAAGAAGTGACTATAAACATGGGAGAGCTGAACCGTGAATACAGCTGGGACTCATCCAAATTAGATTATTTTCCAAAGAGGAGAAAGTGAGGTGGGTCATTAAAATCCAAAGGGGGGGGGCGGGGGCGGCGTGGAAACCCTAAACTTCATTTTCTGTTCGAGCCCTGAGCTCAGTCATCTCTCTCCACACATCTTCCCCAGAATGGCTAAGCAGCAGCCATGCTGGCAAGCTCTGTGTCATCAACCTCCTGATTATTTCCTAGAAAAGGGGTCACACACTGCTTCCAGAATGGGCCCAGTGGTAAACAGTCCAGGCTATCTTGGCCAAAAGCAAACACTGAGCGACCGTTCTCACCAAGAGGCTGATAATCGTTTCTCTTTCTTTTTCAATTTACATTTTTATACTTTTAAATGTGAGAACCATTCTTTGCTTTCAGGTGGTCCAAACTCAGGTTGCAGGCCAGACTCAGCCCTGGGTTGCAGTTTGCTGACCCCTGTCCTAGAAGATGCTGATAACCCACAAAACACTAAGGTACAGGTGGCGGCAGAATATGCTAGGTGAGGAAGTAGAGGGCATGGACCATCTACCAACAGGGTAACAAGTTCTTGAACCCCTGGGTGCTTACAGCAATTAGTTTTCTGCTTTTTTTTTTTGCTGGTGGTGGCAGCAGTGGTGTTTTTTTGGTATGTTTAAAATGATCTATCTAGGGACTTCCCTGGTGGTCCAGTGGTAAAGAATCTGCCTTCCAATGCAGGGGACGCGGGTTCGATCCTTGATTGGGGAAATAAGATCCCACGTGCTGCGGGGCAACTAAGCCTGCGTACCACAACTACTGAGCTCGTGCGCCTCAACAAGAGAGCCTGCGTGCAGCAAACTACAGAGCCCGCGTGCTCTGGACCCCATGTGCCACAACTAGAGGGAGAAAACCCGCACGCCACAACTAGAGAGAAGCCCGTGGGCCACAACGAAAGATCTCGCATGCCTCAACAAAGGATCCCGCGGGCCGCAACGAAGACCCGACACAGCCAAAATAAACAAACAAACAAGCAAACCCAAAAAACAAGACAAAAAAACCTTAATGTAAGATGATCTATCTATTTGAAAAATAGCAAAAATGACGATTTCTAGGCTGAAGAAGTTTACGCAAGGTAAGCCTGTGGGCCCCTAAGCCAAAAATGGGGGGGGAGGTATTACGACGAAGAAAGAAGCGTTGTAATCACTGAATGGATTATTCACCAATGAGGTCTCAGTGGTCTGAAAGCCCATCATACTGATTTAGGTGTGATTATAGCTGAAGACAAGAACACAGCCTGAGAAAAGGACCTCCAAAGTAACTGTGTGGTTGACCATTCTGTGATAACAACACAGCTCCAGCTTCATGGGTTAAAATGAATAAAATAAAGTGCCAACCCATGTTTCTCGTAACAGTTTGGGAATGAGAGTCCTGATAATCCCGAGGAGTTTTAGTGCTAATCCTACATTCATACGTTCTATCTTTGACTTTAGCAGCGACCTCCAGTTAGCAACTTTAAGGCCTGTATCTCCAATCTGTCAACCTATGTCAAATAAACCCTATTTCATCCATGTGTGTTAATTTTGATTCAACATAATAAAGAATAATTACAGGGGCTTCCCTGGTGGCGCAGTGGCTGAGAGTCCGCCTGCCGATGCAGGGGACGTGGGTTCGTGCCCCGGTCTGGGAAGATCCCACATGCCGCGGAGCGGCTGGGCCCGTGAGCCATGGCCGCTGAGCCTGCGCGTCTGGAGCCTGTGCTCCGCAACGGGAGAGGCCACAGCAGTGAGAAGCCTGCATACCGCAAACAAAAAAAAAGAAAGAAAGAAAAAGGCTGGCATAGAGTGAGGATCCAATAAATGTTAGCTGTTTTATGTTGTTTTTATCTTGGAACATTTTTTTTTTTTTTGCGGTACGCGGGCCTCTCACTGCTGTGGCCTCTCCCGTTGCGGAGCATAGGCTCCAGACGCGCAGGCTCAGCGGCCATGGCTCACGGGCCCAGCCGCTCCGCGGCATGTGGGATCTTCCCAGACCGGGGCACGAACCCACGTCCCCCGCATCGGCAGGTGGGCTCTCAACCGCTGCGCCACCAGGGAAGCCCTTGGAACATTTTTGATTTATCCTTAACCAAATATGCTTTGCTCAGCGGCAATCCCAGGAGATGGGGTAGGGGGGTGGGGGGATGGCTTAAAACTAGGCAGAAACTTGAGTCTTTGTCCCCCAAACTTGAACTCTTCAAAGGTACACCAAAGGCGTGTACAAGAGATCTCAATATCTATGTTCCAAGGGAGATAAGCAAACAGCCATAATAATGTGCTGGGCTATTTTCCCTTTGAGGAAATGGTCCACTCGTTTAGAAATGTGCTCTGCCCCATAAATGTATATGAGGGAGGGAACTGCTAGTCTTTCAGTTCCTCTCCAGAAGGAAGGCCTGGGCACCCAAGTCAGAGACATGCACACCTGATGAGGATTCCAGTCGCTGTCAAAGATGACCACGGTATCAGCTGCCTGGAGATTTAAGCCCAGGCCTCCAGCTCTTGTGCTCAGCAAGAAAATGAAATACTGGGACCCAGGTTCGTTGAATTTCTTCAGCAAAGCAGCACGATCTTCAGACTTGGTGGTGCCTGAGGGGATAAGAAAAATAAATTTGACAATTAACTCCTGTCTGAAAATGTCACAGAGTTAGACAAAAAGGCCTACTTCCTTGAGAAACAGACTCAGACTCCTCTTAGTATTGGTGAGGAAATCCCCTAAGGTTTTTGCACTTTTGAAAGGAACTTTGAACATCTTGCAATTAAAAAAAAAAGAGAGAGATAGTAAGCGACTTTTCTCTAAATAAGAAGGAATACTCTGTCTACTACTCATTGTTCCAAAATGTTGAAAAGAGTTTAAACATTCTGACTGGGCATCTGTGAAACTTACATATCCTATAACATTCTTATGTCAACCTAAAACTTGGTGGAAACATTCCCTGAATTTTTTTTTTTTTTTTTGCGGTACGCGGGCCTCTCACTGTTGTGGCCTCTCCCGCTGCGGAGCACAGGCTCCGGACGCGCAGGCTCAGCGGCCATGGCTCATGGGCCCAGCCGCTCCACGGCATGTGGGATCCTCCCGGACCAGGGCACGAACCCGCATCCCCTGCATAGGCAGGCGGACCCTCAACCACCGCGCCACCAGGGAAGCCCCCTCTGAATTTATTTTTATGCTTGAAAACACCAAATAATTTAACACACACACACACACACACATACACATGCCTAAAAGATTGATTATAATGGCTTAAAGCTACTTTGCCAATAGGCTTTAGAGTGAGGACTTGTTCATGCCCAAGAGAATGGAAACAAAAGTAAATCTATTTCTACTATATTTTACCATTCAGATGGCTACTGAGCATGATCTGGCTGGTAAAAACATAAAATGTGAATGGAACATTTTTATCCTTGTTAGCAAGACTTGAAGCCAAAATAACTCAAAAAAAAAAAAAAAGGAATCTCTCAGTTGGTTTCTCATGTTGACATTCTGCTCCGCTGAGTTATAAACTATAACCATACAAAGCACCATGTAATACACCTGGCGATGGCTCACCCCATGGTATCTGATGAGACTCCAAAACAGTGAATAAGCAGAGAGTATGAAACCCCAGAGAATGGTACTCCCTTTTAGGGCACCAAGGTACCCAGACTTGCATCCCAAATCAGCCCCTCAATCACATACAGTGTATTTGTAATGTATTTACCTGGCCATTTCATGAACTGCATTGTGGAAAGGAAAAAAACCTACCATATTCCATCTGAATATATTTCACCAGAAAAGTGTAGCTGCAGAGTTCTGAAAAAGGTCTTAGGCTGTTGGGACATATATATGTATGTTACATGATAGTCCCTAACTACCTGTTGTACAAATATTATTTCTACATGGTGTTTTCTTTTTACGATGAAAATATACCGAAAATTTATTTCAGAGGATTAAAACATCTAAGTGACTCCAGCTAATGGAATCGAGTTACTGTGGAGGTTCAAGTTCCCAAACATGGGGAGATCTGTTTTTCATATTAATAAAAACAGTAAGTACCCTCCCGAGGAGGGAAAAAGAACATTCCTGAATACAGCAAACGGGGATTAGAAACAAGGGGCTTTGGGAGTCCCCATTCAATGAAGCAATGTTCTTTAGAGCTCATTCTACTTTCCAAATCAGATTTCAAGTTTTGCAACCTGGTCAAATCCTGCAATGATGAATTGTAAGAATTTAGATTTGCGGGGAGGAACGTGAAATGTGTTTTGTTAAACGAGGTTTCAAACACGTGGTGCCCTTTTTTCTCTTATTTTCAGAATTGGCTTTCTGAGATCACGATAAACTTATCTGTTCACGATGCTAATGGAAGACATGTTCTGGTCTATCATGAAACCATTTTGCTACATCATTTGCCCAGGTGCAATGATTTTTTAAAAAAATTACTCACATAAATTACTGGTTCACATATTTACCCTCTGCCTTAAAGTGAAGGAAAAGCCAAAGAAACCAAAAAAAAAAAAAAAAAAAAAAAGCAAACACTTCCAAAATGGGGAAAGGAGTTCCCAGAGATAATGGTATAGTCGTCCCTTTGTACCTATGGGTTGTGCATCATCCAGGGATTCAACCAACAGTGGATCAAAAGTACTCCAAGTTCCAAATTAAGAATTCCAGAAAGTTCCGGAAGAGCATAATTTGAATTTGCCAAGCACCAGCAACTACTTACATAGCCTTTACATTGTATTAGGTACCATAAGTAATCTAGACATGATTTAAAGTATATGGGAGGATGTGCACAGATTGATTACATGCAAATACTACGCTGGTTTTTTTGCTTGTTTGTTTGTTTTTTTAATTTTTGGCCATACTGCACGGCATGTGGAATCTTAGTTCCCCGACCAGGGATCAAACCTGCGCCCCCTGCATTGGAAGGCAGAGCCTTAACTACGGGACTGCCGGGGAAGTCCCACTACACTGTTTTATATTAGGGGCTTGAGCATCTGCTGATTCTGGTATTTGTGGGGTTCCTGGAACCAAGCCCCCACCTTGGATACTGAGGGACGAGGGACCAACTGTATCTATTTTCTGACATCAGGGTACAAAAACTGTGCATCTATATACTAAGAGGGTAGAAGTTCACTTTTGATCCACTGAACTGAAAAATAATCAGTTAACAATTACATGCATTAAGATATAAATAAAACTAATTAGTGGATATGCGTACTTGGGATGAAATAACACTAAATGAAAAATAAAGCACTGAAAAACAAAAGGAATATCAAAATTATCTGGTCAGAAGAGTTTTTAGGCCCTATGCTAGACACTTCAAGCAAACAGACGGACCATATTATCTGGTGTGTATTTAAATCATATACGTAGCTTGGAACTTGACACATTATAAAGCCAGGAAAAAATATGATTGAATCACTTTTCATGCAAAGCTATGGCATTTCTTATTACAAGGTTCAGAATTTGCTGGGTTACCATGTCCATTAGTCAAAGGTTCTCCAAGCCAAGATCTCTGCTGTTCATGAGCAATCTTTGGGACACTGCTCAAGGAGAGTCAAACTACCGTGTCAGGGTTTAGCCCCAGCCAAAGAAATGCTGTTTGTAGGTGGGCACAGGATTTAAAGTGTATCAAGTCCACGTTCTTATAGGCTTTAATGTAGAACATAACCAAGCATACAATTAATAATAAGGGCAACTGTGATGAAAACTGCAGATTTTGCCAGAAGGAACACACTGCCTGGCTTTCATGATTAGTCACTTTAACTTACTTTCAGCTGCTTTTGGAAAATGTTGTCTTCTGGGATGTAACTTCATCACTTGCTCTCACTCAAAAATCATTTCCAGTGAAAACAAAGACTATAATGGAATCGTAGTTAAATCTATTCATGCAACCATAATCTCTGCAGAAAAAAATCTACTTAACTGTCATCAAATTTTTTTTCCCCTGAGGTCAAAAATCTGGGACATCAAATTCAGCAATGAAAATCTGAAGTCATTTTAACAACTGGGTTAAGAGGGTGGTACAGCTGGCAGTGTGTGTACCAATTTATCCATGTGTATGTCGACTGTTTGCCATCAATTCTCTCTAACCCCAGAACAAATGGCTGCTGTTTCTTCCAGGTAGAAGCCCATGCAGCCTTCTCAATGACATCTGTAACACTTAATGGAACTTGCTTACTTGCCTCCTCCAACCTAATGGTAAGGCCTTTGATGGTAGGATCAGTGAGTAGCACATTCTCTTGTAATGGCCTGGTCATTTTCAATCAACCAACTTACAATTTTTGAATTCAGTTCAAAATCAGTCTTCAAATGTCTCTAGGAAAGCAAGCTGCATTTTCAGAGATGGAATAAATCTTGCTGGATTTGCTAAAACTGATTCTAAACTAATTTCGAATCAGAGACATCTAAGTTAGAACTTGATTTCACCATTTGCTTCATGTGTAACCTATGGCAAGTTAACTCATCTCTCTAAACCTCTGTTTTTGCATCTGTTAAATGGGATCATATTTGTACCTGGTAAGAAGGGGATAACAGAAGCTTGTTTGTTGAGAAAATTAAATTAATAATGCACATGAAGTGCTTAGCCTGGCATCCCACATGTAGTAGGTCTTCCATAAACATTAGCTTTTATGACTATTATGGTTAATAACAATAAGGACAGCAACCAACAGAATATTAAAGATACTCTCTCGGGACTTCCCTGGTGGCGCAGTGGTTAAGAATCCGCCTGCCAATGAAGGAGACACGGGGTTGGGCCCTGCTCCGGGAAGATCCCACATGCCTCGGAGCAACTAAGCCCACGCACCACAACTACTGAGCCTGCACTCTAGAGCTCACGAGCCACAACTACTGAAGCCCGGGCGCCTAGAGTCCGAGCTTGGCAACAAGAGAAGCCACCACAATGAGAAGCCCGTGCACCACAACGAAGAGTAGCCCCCGCCCGCCGCAACTAGAGAAAGCCCGCGCACAGCAACAGAGACCCAACGCAGCCAAAACATTTTTAAAAATTAAATAAAAATAAAGACACTCTCTCAAGCTGGTAAGAACACATTAGAGAGATTTGTTTCAAGGAAATCACTTCTTGCCAGTTTCCCAGACTCGAACATTCCAAGGTCACAGTCCCAAGAGAGCTGAGATTCCAAACGAAATGCCACAGAATAGTAAACAACAGTTCTACAGGACACCTGGGGGGGCTGTACATCCAGGGAAAATAGAGCTGGCCGCCACCCCCCTCACTCAAGCAGCAGTGAAGGAGGGCTTGCCTTTCAAAGGAAGAATGCTGACGGAAGGCTGAACTTACCCCTCACAGAGAGGGAGGAGCCAATGCATCAGGTCAGAAGATGAGACACAGGCAGATTTGCCAAAAGACAGACTGTGGTTGACATAACTGTGTCATGAATTCAGAATTAACATTGACTTAACCATTCCTCTGTTTTCAGTGACTTTAAGGAGGAGAGGCAAAAAGATTTTTAAAAAATCAAGTCTGTCAGAGGTATAATTAATTTAAAAGTTAATACGGCCCTAAGAGGTACACCATATAGAGAATTCACTTGAAAACTCAAGTAAGAGAACACAGGGCAGGTCCGAGGTTGGTAAATATCCAGTTATATCTAATTCACGGCAAAAGGGGGAGAAAATGTTGGATTGAAAATAAAACCACACCTTTTAATGGAACATAAACTTTAAATTTCCCATTTGACGATAACTTGAATATTGCATTGGATAAAAGTCGGTGTTCGTAACACCATGCAGGAATTCAACACCAGCCGGCCTATACATCAGCTCCTATCCCTACTTACTACTCTTTGAAAATGTTACCCCTGCCATAGTATGAAAATTTTGATGCCTTTAATCTCTGAAATGCTAGAGCTGCCACCCAAACCATATAGCAATTTAGGAAGTATCCCTAAATTCGTACTTTCTTCCATTCATATTTTCTGACTAATTTTTTAAGGACATGGTATTTAAATTTCACTCTTAAAATCAGGCCAATATTCTACATAGTTGGCAAAATCCAGCAAAGAGTGAAGCCCTCTCTCTTAACGTAGCATGTAGATATGTTCTATTTAGAAAAAGAGAGAAGCTTTAACGATAGATATAATCTTAAATGAACTCCAACAGTGTCACTGAAGAAAGGAGTCATAGCCTTTATCCCCTTAAAATATGCCTTCACAGAGAAAGCTAAAGGCTTATCAAAGTATTCTATATGGTGCACAGGTAACAGACAAGCCTAAGGGCAAGGAGAGTTTTTCAATTTTAGTTTAGTTTGGCTTATTTTAATTGTGGTACTTATAAGTGATCCTAAGTCCATTTGTATTGGTTTGTACGTGAGATAAAGAGCAGCACAAATAATTTCAGCTTATTTTAAGCTGGAGGATATAAAGACTGCTGTCTAGAGAAGCTGCACCCCACCCTGCTAGTTAATTCTTCAAGAATTTTACCGCTCCTTTTGGCTGAGATTGGAATTCGATCTCAGTGCCCATTATCCCTGCACTCTGGGTTGTGTGGCTTCAGAGCCTAATTCCTTACACACTTACCATCAAGGCGCAGGTAAAGGAAGTTCCGAAAAGCAAAGTAATCCTCCATGATGGTCATGAGAGACGTCATCTGGCAGAAAAGCAGCACGCGGTGATTAGTCGCTCTCAATTTTGGCAGAATACGATCAAGTAGCTCAAACTTTCCTGAGGCCCGATACAGCTCAGCCCTGAACCCAAAAATGCAAAACAAGAAGACAGTATTACTGCTGTCTTCTTGAAGGATCCAGCAGAGCTTTGCTTTTCATATAGTGCCTTGTGCATAGTACACACTCAATAAGTAACTACAGAATGAATGAATGGATGAATGGATGAGTGAATGAGTGAATGAGTGTCCACTCCGAAGCAACTGAGACTATTACACGGAAAAAATAAAATATATTTCTAGAAAACCCATAAAAAGTATATTATATACTCTAGGTATGATGACAGTTTCTAGAAAGAAAAGGAAACCTAATACTTTGACTCTCTCAACTCTCCCTCCCTCTCTCTGTCTTTCCTACACATGCATATATGTATATGTTGTCATTTTTTAAAATCCCTAACTTATTAAGTACATAAAATTACTAATTTAGGGCACTTAAGATTCATTGAAATACTTACTGAGCACCTACTATGTGCCAAGCACACTGCTGGGCATGTGTATAAGCAAAATAGAATCCCTGCCTTCCAAATGGGTAATTAACAACTTGTGATAAGCCCTAAAAAGAAAAATAGCAAGTTGCTATGAGTGCTCATAGCAACATGTGACATCTTCTTTACATTAGAGCAGTGCTTGGCCAAACATCAGCCCCTGGACTGCTGTCTGTTTTTGTAAATAAAGTTTTATTGGAACACAGCCAGGCTCACTCATTTCTGTTTGCCTATGGACTGCTTTCAAGCTACCACGGCAAAGTTGAGCAGGTGCAACAGAGACTTTTTGGCCAGCAAAGGTGGAAACATTTGAGATTTGGCCCTTTGCAGAAAAGAATTTGGCAGCCGCTGGTTTAGAGCATCAAAGGTGACCCGCTAAAGAGCTAACAGTTTAGCTAAAACCTGAAATAAGCAAAAGGCAGCCAGGTGAAAAAGGTGGGCTTAGGATTGGAGAGGAGGAGATTCCAGGAAGCAGAAAGAGTATGTGCAAAGGCCCTGAGGAGTAAAAGAGCCTGGTGAGTCTAAAGAATTGAAAAAATGGTGTGTGTGGCTTAAGCTTAAGTCGGGGGGCAGAGGGGGATGCTGGGAGATGACAGCAGAGATGAAGAGGGTGGGAGGGGGGACAGATCCTGTAGGGCTCTATTAATTTTAGTTTTAAGTGCAACAGAAAGCCAGTGATGGGTTTTAAACAGGGGGGTGACGAGATATGACATCTTTTTAAAAGATCACCATGTATGCTGTAAAGAATGGATTGGGGAGGGGACACAATCCTGGCTTACATAGAAACTCACATTAAAAAACACGATGATAGAGTGCTGTCAGATAGAGAAGAATGTTAGTGAGTTAAAGTAGAGTTCTTCTCCTCCACAAGAAACCACTCTCCTCTTTATCAACAGGGATGTGTCATATTATTAAAACTTAGTTGTAGGGGTGATGTTGTTGGGAAAACTCCCCAGTGCATGTGCAGTCTAGTCTATAATACTGAAACGTATCATTGGTAGTTGATTTTATGACACACAGAACAGACATTTTCAAGTGTAAGTCTTCCCAACATCCATCCCCTACTCTGAGACTGTCCTCCAAACACCCCCTAAGGCCAGGTTTTCAATATGCAACCCTGGCCAACCTGACGGCACCAGAAGTGAACAAAGGACAGAGAGAAAAGGAGAGACAAAGAAGAGCAACACAGTCTGCCCTTGGCATCCAAGAATTGACCCCTTTATCCTAAAAATAAAAATTTCCCTGGTGCCGCACAAGCAAAACAGAGACTTTCTATTAATGCAACATTCGGTTTTGTTGTGTTGCAGGCATGCATCTCTTCAATGTCCACTGCTAATGAAAAATTATTTCTTATACAGACCATAGGCTAACAAATTACTGTCAAGGTGTATATATGCACAGCAGATGGGACATTTTCCTCTCATACACATTAATGTTGAATATCAACTTGAGACTTCCTATGGTAAACTCGCTTTGAGCTCAAGCTACACTATTGGTTATAAGAACCCTTTGAAGCTCTGACAACGTTTTTAGAACACTAGGACACTGTTAAGTCTATTAAAGGAGATCTATGTCCTTTGAATAGCCACTTGCTCAAGGCATGTAGTAATTTATGCCAGTAAAGTAAAAGGGAATGCTGATATCATTTTGGTTAACAACTTCTGTACCCTCTGCTGAGGAGAGAGGAGGGCTGAGGGGGCTGGCGGTATGTATTTGTGTGATAGGAAACACTTCAGAGAGAAAAGTTAGGGAGGACCAACAAACTATGTTTTGGAAGAAAAAAAAAATTAAGATTTACCCATTGATGACCCCATTTGAATAGCCCAGGTGTTCAGCAAAGGATTCCTTTAAAAGAGAGAGAAGAAAATGATTCTCAAAAACGGATCTGTAATTATTAACTTAATGATTATTCTATTAGTGAGGTCATCCTATCTATTTCTAGAGCACAGTTAAATAAGATAATGAATAAGTAAGGAAACACTCGTTATACAATGAACCAGAAACTCAAAGCCTTTGAATTCAGACTATAGTTCTGCCAGAAACGTATGCCATAAGTCTGCAAGTCTCTAGACTCTCATACTGAGATGATAGGGCTAGTTCACTCATCAAACAGTGATTAAGTGTTGACTGGCCCAGGGCTGTGGTAGGCAGGTACTGGGAATCCAGAAAAAAATGAAGTAGCTACCCCAAGGAGCTTAGAGTCTAGACTAGAGGAAGAGCTTCATACAAGCAAATCAAGATTAATATATACACATAAATACACTGTGGAAATAGTTAACTGTGAAAGTAATGATTATTTATGTACTACATACTGTAAATCTTAGTTTGGTGGAATCCTAACATCCCTTCCATACTGTGCTTTTCTGTATTATAAATAAGGCTCTAAATGTATACCACCCCTCAGGTGACCGGCTTCCACTTTTAAAACACAGAACTTAATTACAGAATTCCCTCCTCACTGATTCTGTGGAAGAAATAAGTTGCTGTTCTCCATGTGACTTTCGCATTCCTTCCTTATGGGAAGGGAGACCATCTGTGGGGAGGAGAGCACGTCACACCTTCACATTAACCACCAGCTGTCTCCCTTCTCTGCTCCCCTTCCTTCCCAGATCACTGAAGCTTTCCTCCAAGGGGACCAGATCCTCCCTTTGGGCTTTGCTCCCAAACATGCTCATCATTTATGGCAGGCCCAGCCCCTCCGGATGCTTCCCTGCCGGCAAAATTAACGCCAATGGACCTCAGCTAAAAACCCTACCCTGACTCCAAGCCTACCCTTTCGTCTCTACAGGTGCCATTCCTGACTAGAGATTTGGGTCTCATCTGACTCTCAGATGGTATGTGTTGATAGATGGTGATAAGGTCAGGTATCAGCAGCATTTTAAAAACACGGCTTTCATTTCTCTGGTTTGAAGATCCCCAGGGAGGCAGTGAGCCCAATCCAGAGACCAGGTTTCTAGTATGAAGTAGTATGAACAAAGGGTGTGTAAGCAAACAAAACGAAGACAAAAGCAAAATGCACACACCATCTCTGGTTCACAACTGTGATACCTTTGCAAATAACTGTGGGTCTCATTGCCAGGAATGTGCTCCTGAAAGTTTTTTACATTAAAAAAATTGCAAATCAAAGTCTCTCTTTCTATTGACTGCTACTTAAAATGTCAATGTGCAGGCAAAGGAGGACATGTTACTTAGACCTAGCTTCTTTGATTCCCCCCTTCCCTCCCCAGGTGCTCCAGATAGAAGCTTGACAACCTCTCCCTTCCTGACACGGCCCAGTGTGTCTCAGAGGTTCATCTTGGTACGATAACCAAAATGAAGTTAAGATTGACACCTAATTTTCATAATTTCTAAGTCCTCAAACTCCTCTATACTTTTACAAAGTAAATATCTTAAAATTATTTTTAGGAAAAATAAGATAGTGGGTGACAGGTTGACCTGACATGACCCCGATCATTTTCATCAATAGATCTTTTTTTTTTTTTTTTTTTTTGTGGCTCCTCCAACCCAACATGTACCCCCCACTAACTCATGGATACCTTACAGCCCATTTATCACATTATTGGTTTACCAGACACTTCATACGTTATTTTTTTTTTTTAAGTTTATCCTCCTGCCAGTCCTATAATCTATTACCATCTGATGACAAGTCAAGTAGCTATGAGTGACTTACACCAAGTCACAGTCAAAAGTGACCTGGGGTACAGACTTATTACCACACAGTGGATTCTCCTACTATGTGTCTAAATAGGCTTGTTGGTGAGACCTTCCCATCCCTCCCTTTCTTCCTTCTTTCTTTTCTTCCTTCCTTCCTTACATCCATCCTTCCTTCCTTTTACTGTTGTCATTTTACTTATATCGAGGGCCTTTTACTCTATAAAGGAAGGGTTGCCTGCCCCTGAGGCAATAACAGTGTCAGGAGTTTTTCTAATTTCCCACCACAGGTGGGATAGGACTCCAGGACAGGGACAGAGGTGCGATATATACTGTCACCTAACAAGCGCAATTACCAAAAAGAAGGAAGAAAAAAAGAATCTTCAAAGTCAAGAATATTTCAGTCTCATTTCCAGGAATATGCTCCTGAAAGTTAAATTCCTAAAACCTTCTATGTATTTATTTGTTAATAAGCTGGTGCCAACACGGAGCCTGCAGTGACTTGCCCCATGCCTCCTTCTCATCTGTAGTGGAAAGTAAGCAGTGCCCTGGCAAGTAACTGCCGCTAGGACCATATGCCTCTGCGGCAACACTGAAAAGTGGAGGCTACAATTGTGGCCCCTTTTCCTTCCTGCTCAAGTCGATGGCTCCTGCTGGGGTGAAATTGTCAACTTTAGGAAACTCATTCGCATGTAGCGAACAGGGCAGAATACGTCCTCTCCCCTAAAAATAGCTTCCTAGAGACCAGAGCCTCAGGATAAAAGCCTGTATCTACACTGTCATGAAAGAGGCCAGAAAGGAAAAAATACAAATCTAAGTAACAGACTAAAGTCAGTGACTTTTACAGAGAGCATCCTTCTGTTCAACGGGTATAAATACATTATTTTAATATTTTCCACAGCATCCTTCTGAGGAAGCTGGATGTATTTATCATTATCTTCCATTTCGGAGCTCCTACTATAACAAGGCAAATCACAGCACCTACCCAAACCCACATAATGAGCCATAGCTTACAGCATTTTCTCACTACTTGAACCTCCTGGTTATAAAATTCCAGATGCGCAAGTGTCTGGTGCCAATGAGAATCCATAACTAGAAAATTCATGTTTGTTAATTCTGCTCTTCAAGCTATCAGACCATGTTGTTTCAACTTCCACACGTTTTAACGCTCTTTTATTTTGTATTAAAAAAATTGTCTGCATGGTATTAGTAGGAATAGCACAGTAAGGATCAGGGTCACGACAGAGAACGCAGACTTACCTCAATGTGCTGAAACATATATGGGTGATTGCAGATTTTTCTCAACTGCATGATAGTGTTCATAAGTGTCTTAGCGCCTCCTTTCCCCTAAGAACAAGTAGAGGGGAGTGAAAATAGAAGTTATTAATTGATCAGGTATTTCCCATTAAAAAAAAAATAGGCTTCTATAGAAACAGCAAAGGGCCATAGGTCTTCTCAGTAATCTACACCTCTTGTGGTCCAAAGTTCCTGTTACTATTACATAGTTGTTTCTGAATTAGATATAACATCTTCCTTGTGACTAACTTATCCTAGAGGAGGGAATTATGCCCAGTGGATGGCTTTGAGAAATCACTGTCTATTCGCTAGGATTCACAGCTGTCTATTCCCTAGAAGCATGGAACAGATGCCCAGGGAATGAAACTGGATTGTGAAACCTTCTATAATGCCACCACACCCTTAGGCAGCTATCTTCCGTGCAGAAATGACATGAGCGTAGCTAACTATTTTGGTGATACGAACACCAAGATGGTGTTCGTTTCTAACTGCTCCTCTGCAGTTTGCAGGTAAGAGGCTAAGAGATTTTCTTAGGCAGCAACAATAGCTCCAGAAAAAGCCCAGTCATTTGCTTCGACAAATCAGCATTAGCAGGGATGTTTCCTAGGAGTATCCAGTGTCAGAGCCCCAAGAAGATACATGACAGCACCTTGAGTTGCAACATCTTTCACAACGTACCTTCTTATCTTTCTCCGAACCGTCTGTGAGGAGGATCCCTTTGGCTTGCATATGGCGATACAGAATCTTCTGCAGAGCTGACATGTCACACTTGATCACATATTCAACCTGGGGAAAAAGAACAGTAAGTAGAGCGGGAGAGAGAAGGTGCCTGTTCTAAGAAGACTGTTGAGACATGGTTGCTGGTGGCACTCCTGGAACCACGAAGGTATCTCTCTTGCCCCCCTCTTGGATTCATGGAGGAGGTGGGGTGGGGTGGTGGTAGTGATGGAGAGGACCACAGTCGTCACTACTAAAGGTACCATTATACTGTAGGGACCTTCAAAAGGCTGTATGTCATTGACCATTGACACTAGGGTCATGTTTTCGGACATTTCTTTGCCTTGTTCCATACTTGAGAGAGAGAGAGGCTGGCAAACTGTTCAAATTCAAAGATGTTCCACACAGAGTATTTTCTTTTCTTTTTTTTTTATAGTATTTCCTCTGCTTCCCACCTATACCTCCTTTCCTATGAACAGAACAGTTTTAGGAAAAACAGTGCTTGGCCAATAACCTCTGATTTTCTTTGGAAAACATTTTTTAAATGGTCCTAGGTGGCTACCCCCAATACCGATCTGAAAAGGAGATTCATGAGAGCCCTAGGTTGACTATATGTAATTACCCTCTGCTTTTGAAGGATGAGAGGATACTACCCTAGTGAGGATAACAGGCAAAAGAGAGGAATTAATCCCCAATTGGATGCAACTTTAGGACCATATTCTTTAGAGGCAAGGCCACATGTGCTTCCATTCTGAAATAACAGAAAAATCCAATTTAAAACAGTGAAAGGGAATTCATGTGCTGGTGGTTTCATACACACCTGCAATACTTCTCGCACGCTCCTAATGCACACAATCTGCCTTATTTCCTATTATTGTTTTTCTTTATTAAAAAAAATCCCCAGAATACAAATGTGAACTTTTCATAATAAACATCAGATTAATGCCTAGAAATCTGCAGAACGTGATTAAAAGCAAATCAGCAAGCTGCCTAATGTTTAACAAACTGGTTAAAAATGATCAGGTTATTTTCAGCTCTGAGGGCCAGGGCGAGGAGGTCACAGATGAAGAGAAGTTGAATATTCATTCGATTGTTGCTTTAGAAGGAACCTGTCAGGCCAGCCAGAACCGCAATTAATAGCCTTTTGCTACTTGTTTTGATGCACCAAATCAGATTAGAGAAAGGTGGATTCTTCTGCAGAAAAGTTAAGAAAAGCAAGTGACCTGCCATAGACTTGTTTTAGTTTTTAATGACTTTCTTGGCCAGGGTGGAAAAAACATCTCCAAGCTTAATAAATAAGGATGCACTATTAGTACAGGCTTTGTGCTCCACAGACTTGATGCTGCATGTTTTTAAAGTACTTCGGCTTTTTCAAGAGCTGTTAACTCTCCACGAAACTTGACGACGGTGTAGAAAAATGTTAAACAACTTCAGACTTTAACAAGCATAATGATAAAAATGACACCAAGGGCTAGTATTATTGAGTACTTTCTATGGACCAGGCCCTGTGCAAAAATGCTTTATGTGCCCTCTCCCATTTCACTACACAAGAGCTGTAGGAGAGTTACATTTAGTGGTGTTCAAGTTTTATAGATAAGGAAACTGAGCATCAGAAAGGTTAAGTGACTGGGTTGACGACTTCCTTAAGCTCTATGCTAAGGATGACCACGGAGACTTTTAGGTTTCCCAGTTCTGCCCTGATGGTTCACCTTCACCTGGGCCTCCCTGCCAGCCAGCTTGTGCACACTTTCCTGAATGTGGAAAGGAGGGCTGAGGCTTGCTTGTGAGTGCGTTAGGAGACAGAAGAACCAGAATGAGGGACTGGACCCTCAACCTCCTTCCCATCATTTAGCTGCTGCTGAGAGCTGGAGGGGAGGGAGTTTGGGAAGCAGGAGGCATGCACGATGATGCCACGCAGAGAGGGATGTCAAACACCCCCAGAGGGGCCAAGTCAGCAGAGATGCGAGCTCAACCCTAGAAGCTGATGGCTGCTGTAGGAAGGTGATGTTCCCCCCAGCCCTCCTACCAAGCACCATTCGGGGGTACCAGAAGCTAGTTTGATACACATCATCAAAATCGCCATCCTAAGTTTCACGACTATATTTTACGTTTGCTCCCTGTAACCTCCCAAACAAGTCCAAGCTATTTTGTTTGTCTTTGTACTTTCCCCCAGGCCTGGGGTGAGGGTCCTTAGTCTTAGGGCTTCCTTTCCAAATTTTACTCTCTCCGAGGGCTCTCTGGAAGATCTTCCCCGATCACATCTATCAGCCAAAGTTAATCTTCCTTTTCATTTCCCGCAAAGAAGTGGTCATTAAACTTTTCTGATGGCAGTTCCTTACCAGGAAGACATGAAAGCGCCTCTTCCCAATACATGCCCATATATTTAACTATGAATTATATGCACGCGCCGACATTAACGTCTCAAAACACAAATTACCTTTAGGACAGGGGTCAATGTTAAAGGCAGTTGATTTTATATCTACATTTCAAGAGGCCAATTTGATGACATCTAATTTTTTGGGTTATAATGGGGCTGGTGAAAACCCACACTAGGAACAGGAGAGGTGGCAGGACTGCCCTTTTCCTACCGTCCATCTGTGCTTACGTCATCCGTCTTGTTTTCAACCTGCAATCCTTTGCAGAATCTTTTAAAGCCCTTCATTAATTCTGAGGGCCGGGGGTGTCAGTTTAGTTAAAATGAGATCATCCTAAAATCCTTTTATCTGGATACGGGGAAACCCGCAATGCTCACAGTAGGCAGAAAGCGCAGGAACCAGGCTGTGACGGTGAGCGGATATCTGATGCCCCAGGTGGAGGTGCTTCCCGTCACACTCCCGCCCGGGATAACCGATACAGTCTAAGCAAGGTATCCTGACTTTCTGATGTGCATACATACCACACGGGTACCAGTGTCCATCTGTATGTTAAATTAATAAAGCTTATTTTTTTTTATTTTTAAGAGAAAAAGTAATATAAATGGAAGCTCTAAAATCTTCTTCCCACACCTCAATGGATTACTAGTAAGCACCTCCCCACATACTCACACACACACCCTTGTGTGCTCTGGGGACCCCTCTCCTAAAGCACTTGAAGGCCTGGATCCTTCCTCCTGATGGGGTGGATGATGCTGCCTTTCATTGTCATGCCATCGGTCAGTGACATCTCACACCATGCCTCCAATTTCTGGTACAGCTCCTGCACCTTCCAGCCCTGCCCAAGGGCAGTGCAGCGCACAGATCAAGCCATCAGAGCTACGCATTGAGAAAAGGGCAGACTGAAGAATTCTAAAGTAGACATGCAGACTGACAGTGGCAAGGAGAGGAAAGTCTTTGTAATCATCACGCCATCTCAAACTCTGTTGGGTCTGGGTCACCTCCAAAAAACATGATGGTCCCTGATTAGAGCATGAATTTGAAAGTTCCTCAAAATATGCTGGTGTTGAAGGAAATAAAATCTATGACTCTTTAACAGGGATGATTCTCCCAACAAGTTAGGCTTATGAGAGCCACTGGGACTATTATTTTCAAATTATATGTAAAATTGGGGTGTCAGCCTCATGGACATGACAGTTATCTCCTAAGACTCCTTATGTTAGTAATGATCAAATTGGTCCCTTCAGGGAGCTAAATTGGGCGGTTATATTGGCCCAGACTCTCCTCCCATATAACCCTGTAAAAGTTTTCAACCTTTATTCATAGTTTCTCCCTAAACACTACTCCTCACTTATAATTTCCCTTCCAAAAGGAGGTATTATTAGACCAATAAATGCAGACTACTGTGTGTGATATATTACCACTTTGTGAATTGAGATTTCCAAGATTAAATTTATGAAAGTCCCAGGTTCTAGAATCTATGGCAAGAGAGGAACAAAGTGATGATTAATTACATCAAGCATTCTAAATTTTTATATAATGAATATAAAAGCTGCCCATCTAAACAATGCTTTTTTGTGGTTTTATACAGATTATATCAAAATCAGGGTCGATTTTAGGTAGGTCAACCTCTAGTTAATCTCAGACATTGTATACATATTTTAGCATATTTAGACACACACACACACACACACACACACACACAGCCAATGGCAAGTACAGTTGGATCTTGATTATACAAAGGGGAAAGTCAGCACAGACAACCTCAAATGGGAGCTAAATCGAAAAATCAATTTTTCTTTAGCTTAAGTTAGGTTTTATATAATCCCTTTTCCATGAATTGCGCTTCTTCCGTAAGTATAAGGAATGGATCTTATGCCAGCAGCTTGGTGGTGGTGTTGGGAGGGGCCTGGAGACAGTATATTCTCTTGCTCATTAGGTGTTTCATTAGACTCATTAAGTCATTAAAAATACTCATTGATTAAAACTAATTTTTATTAAATACTCATTCATTAAAACTAATTTTTCTATGAAGTAGAACTGCATTTATCAAACTGTGGCCCTTCTATGCCTGCTTTGGTTTCATCTGAGGAAATACAGACTCCTGAGGTCACTCCCACTATACTGAACAGAATTACTGGGGCTAGGGCTGGTACTTTGTACTTTTAAGAGTTTTTCTATCTGAAAACTCAACAATAAGAAAAGAAATAACTGGGAAAAAAACAGGCCAAAGATTTAACCACCACTTCATCAAAGAAGACACATGTATGCCAAATAAACACATGAAGACGAGTCACAAGTTATCAGCACACAATTATTGAAATGGCCAGCAGTGTTAAAAACTGAAAATATCAAGTATTGAGGAGAATGTGGAGGAACTGGAATGCTCATACATTGCTGGCTGGACGACAAAATGGTTCAGACTCCTTAGAAAACCATTCGGAAGTTTCTTATAAAGTTATGTGTACATTTACCATATGACCAAGCAAGCCCACTCCTAGATATTTACTAAAATGAAATGAAAACCTATGTTCACACAAAAACCTATACACAAATGTTCATAGCAGACTTATGCATAACCATCAAAAACTAGAAACAACCCAAATTTCCTTCAGTTAAATGGATAAACAAACTCTGGTGCATCAGTATAATAGAATATTATTCAACAATGAAAATGAACCAATTAATGATACGTCCAACACCTTGGATGTATCTCAAATTCATTACACTAAATGAAAAACCAGATGCAAAAGGTGTGATGAGACACATTGTCTGATTCCCTTCATACAGCATTCTGGAACAGGCAAAACTACAGGGATGGAGAACAAATTAGCGGTTGCATGAGGCTAAGGGTAGAGGGACAGTTTGACTAAAAAGTGAGAGCACTAGGAAATTTTTGGTCGGGGGGACTGGGAGACAGAATTGTTCTGTATTTTGATTGTGGGTAGAGTTAACGTAGCTATGTATTTGTCAAAACTCAGAACTATACACCAAAAAGAGTGAATTTTATTATACATAAATTAAAAAATAAAATGGAAATCCACTCCCCTGATTCTTTTTCATGAAAACACTGGAGCATCACTTCTATAAAATATTTAGCCTTTTCCTGCCATCGGCCACAATTCCTTTCTAGATTCCTTATGCAGCCTGAGAAAGACATATATGTTGTCTGTGGCTACAAGCAGATGGTGGCAGAAGAAAGCTCCTTACCCCCAAGGATGACACTTAAATGGCCAATCTTCCCCAGATTAAAAAAATCCTAACAAGGTAGAAAGAGCAAAGAGTGAAAACTGGCCAAACCACATCAATAACAGCTACGTACACATGTCAAGTGATCAGTTCCCCTATTCGCCATGAAAAGGTTATGGGGACAGAGATGGGGCAGGAACACAGAAAGTGCCAGGACCAGAGAACAGTGAGAAAGAACTTGAAGTGAATAGGGAAGCAGAACCAGAAGTCAGCAACAGAAATGGCAGTGTGGGTAGAAAGTAAGGACTCTGGTGGTAGCAGCTGTCACCAGTTGAGCCCTTACCACGTGCCAGGCATAGTGCTGTGAGTACTGCATCCATTCAGTCCTCTTCTGTGAAGCAGGTATTGTCTATTTGCCAGTTCATTGATGAGAACACTGACACCCACTGGGTTAAGAGACTTGCCCAAGCTCACATAGCTAGTATGAGACGGAGAATGCAGTGGGGACCCAGGTCCACTCTGACGGGCAGAGCCCATGACTTCCACTCCACCAAGTTGCCTCCAGGTAAAGGTAGACAGATAATTCAGTCATACCCTGGAGACAGTGCGGGTTCAGTTCCAGACCAACAAAAGAAAGGGAATATGGTAATAAAGCAAGTCACAAGAATTTTTTGGTTTCCTAGCACATATAAGTTATGTTTACACCATACTATAGTCTATTAAGTGTGCAACAGCACTGTCTAAAAAAATTGGACACACCTTAATCAAAAACTACTTTATTGCTAAAAAATGCTAGCTATCATCTGAGCCTTCAGTGAGTCATAATCCTTTTGCAATGGTACATCAAAGATCACTGATCACAGATCACCGTAACACATAAAACAATAATGAAAAGGCTTGAAATATTGCGAGAATTACCAAAACGTGACACAGAGACATGAAATTAGCATATGCCGAAAAATGGTGCTGACAGACTTGCTCAACGCAGGGTTGCCACAAACCTTCAATTTGGGGGGAAAAAACATGGTATCTATGAAGGGCAATGAAGCAAAGTGCAATAAAATGAGGTATGCCTGTATATCACACACAGGGTGTTTAACATACCTCCAATATAAAAATCTGGATATTAAACAGTACGTGTGTACTTTATGTCGGAAACATGCTCTTGAAAATCTAATCCTAGATTTTTTAAATTTATCAATACTCAGGAAGTCTTCTTGTGAAAAGAGCTGTGGAATAAATATTTTAGTAAAGCAAAGAATCCCTTTGTGATATGACCAATCACCCCATAATCCTTATGCTGCAAAAGTTTGGATTTTAATACAATGGATTTTCTTAAAGCAGGGCATACTTTCAACTTGTAATGTGTTTTTAAAATATCTATCTATATTAGCCATTCAAGACTGGCTCAGAGTAACGAGTAACAAGATTAAGAAGTTTTATGGAATGAATAAATGAAGAACTTCAGTTAATTGCCTTTTATTTTATAGCTCTTCTAAAGAAACAAAAGGAAGTATGGGACAAATTAAAATCTTTAACATTCCATCTCTATAACTTGCAGGATCTCAGTAACATTCAAGGCAGCCACATGACCAGTGTACCCATTACCCAGCTTATTCTGTAACTGAAGTCCATACTGAATAGAAAGGGGGTTACCCAAAGATGCCAAGACCACACAAAGTCAAAGAAATATCAACGGCATTCAATCCCCAAGATGCATTCACTAGCAAAATAAAATACTCAGATATTTAGGTTTTTGCTGGGATAAACATGGTGTAAGAACCGTGTTAATATTTAATTTTTTTCCAACTGCTAATGAATAGGGGCTTAGGGATCAAAATTCTCTCTTAGCAAAGTGATCAACTTTGTATACTATCTTGCCAATCCCACTTAAAACTGGGCAGGATGAACCAATCTGTTCAAAAAATAGAGTCATTAAAACACAATGATGCGAAACACACATTTCACAATTGGCTCCCCTAAAGAGAAAACTCACATCAAACTATCTCATGCAACAAACACTGCACAATGCCAAACAATCTATCTTTAAGAGAATGAAACGTAGAACTCCAGTGTGTGCGGTTCCAAACTATGATCAAAAACATATTAAACCAATACCCAAATCCAACCCCAAAATGTGGAGCTAAGGGCTCAAAAGACATTCTAAAGCACTGAAAAATCAGTGTCCAAAAAGTCATCTGAAAAATATTTTTTAAAATGTTCACGGGAACTTAAATTAGATGATGCGTCTGTAACTTGCAGGAACCCTATTTTTCACTTACTATCAGAACCGTGACATCCCAAGCATCCAACAGTAAACACATTACCGGGAAACCTGGCAAATGTTTACCACGTCCCTTGGTACTGATACAAGCCCCAAACTCAAAGGCTTATGTGGCTCAAAGCAGAATATTTCTATGGCGCCCGCAAGAATGAACTCAACGAGGTTAGTAAAAAGAAAAAATCTAAAGTTAAAACAGAATGTTAATTCATGTAATGTTAAGTGAATGTAAGTTAAAGCTAAAATGTAATGAGACTTAATGAATTTGGTTATTTTTTAAAATCTGCCCCCAAACTTTTGGAAACCAAGATGAAATGCTAAAATTTCCCTTCTCTCTCTACATTAAATCCCCTAGCTTCCATCTAACAACAACAACAAAAAATCCTTTAAGATATTTCCCAGTTACCTGGAACTAAAATACATGCCTGCTGTTTCCGAAACACAATTTCAGGGGCAGGTAGTCCAAATGTATTGGCAGGGGAAGAAACCACAACTTTTGAATTTGCAACATACTTTTTCTGGAAGCTGGGATTCAACTTCTTTCTTCAGTCTCCTCAGTAAAAATGGTCTCAACACCTTATGCAGACGCCTGATGATCAATATAGTTTCTTCTTCATTTAAGTCCACCTATAAGAGAACCTTAGATGAATTTGATCTTTTGCTTTTTTAAAAACAAAGATCTTTCATGCAATGACTCTTCATGTTACATTTATTATTGGTTTCAATATATGATTGAAATTTTATGTGCATTAAGGCTAGGTTTATACCCATCATGTACACCTCAGAATGCTGTTCCCACCTTCCTACCAGGTGGTAACAGAACAGCCTCTAAATGGGTGTCTTGGTCTGAATGCTGAGTTTTGTAGAAAACGGCCCAGAGCCATCACTTTTAGGTCAGGAGTGTTAACAGCTCAGAATTTTATGGGATATGATTGCAGTAAAGGCTGACTAAAGGCTGAGGTAGAACACGAGTAAAAGGGCAATAGTTAATGTGTTCTTCCTTCAAACTGAAGCATTAAATTAGGCTCTTAACTTTGATTGTCTCAGATGCAGAAACATACCAAGGGAACAGGGCCTGAACCTGAAGAGAACAAGAGTGGATCCAGATTACGTCGGTGGCTTTCTAAGCCCCTCTACCTGCATTCTCCTTTGCTCTGCTCTGATCTTGTTCAAGTTCAGTCCTGTTTATATATAACTCCTTCGCTTTCTCTTTCACCTTCCTCTATTCACCTCTAGGGGGCAGAGCTGATTGACGTTACCTTCTCCAAATGGGCAAGCCAGTGAATTCCTAACAAAAGGCTAATGTACCTGTGACATCTCAAAATTAAAGGGCCAGATAGTTCCAACATAAATTTCCCTAAAGCACGTTAAGTGGCTCTTCGTTCCTATAGTGGAAGGAACGATAATAAGAAGTTTGAAAATGGCTACTCCAGGGTTTGAGGAGTATTTATACACACACAAGACTGAGGCTTACAATGTGTAAAGAAAATTAGTATAAACCAGTTTGGTTTCACGTACAAACTCTTAATGCGGAAATGGTTTAAAGGGAAGCCCAAGTTTATAACAAGGAAATATTTCTTTTTAAGGTTTATATTCGGTTGCTTGAGTTGTGGTTAAATAGATTGAACAAATATCTCTGCATTTATCCTCCTTGTGGCCTGTAGCAGTTAAGCGTTCCACCAGCCAGAAACACCCTCTGTTGGCCTGGTTAACACACTGGCAAAAGACAATGGGATTAGGACACCCTAGATCCTAGATCTTACATCCATTATTAGATCCATTTTCTTTGGATGGAAAAATATCTCTGGAGTGAGAACACACACATCCACTGATCGGCTTCCTGATACTCTACAACACTGTGAACCACCCTATGGGTTTTCTGTGGCTCCAGTGCTCTCGGCTTTAGGTCTTTTCGTTTCATTTCATTGTCATGCAGTGGGAAAAACAAAAGTTGGGCCAGTACCCTTTCTCCAGTCATGGCAAATGGAGCATTAAACCACTGCTCAAATGTGCTGCAGCTCTTAAAAATCGTGGGAAGGAGGAAGTTGAGGAGGGCCCAGAGTTCCGGGAGCTTATTCTGCAGGGGGGTCCCGGTCAAGAGGATCCTTCTGGGGGCCACGTAGTGAGTGTTCAGGACCTGAGTCAGCTTGCAGTGGTGATTCTTCATTCGGTGGCCTTCGTCCACTATCATATATTTCCACCGAATCTGTAACACAAGAGGAAGGACCAACATGCGGTGAACAAGGGAAAACACAACTACTTCTAAGAGGCAAGTGGTGATGCGGAAAACCAAAGAACTCATGCTTGGTAAAAGCTATGACACGAGATTCCTTAGCACAGAAGAATCTTAACAGTCTATTTCCCATACCTGACAGATCATCGTGTACTATGTAGTAATGGAATGGACTGATAGAATGTGATTCCAAATTACCCTTTCACAAAGATGGAAACTTGGGCCCAGAATGAAATAGTTGGGCCAGAATTAGCTCCTGTGTCTCCCCATCCAATACTCCTTCTATTAATGTTATGTCATGTCAGCTATGCCAGATTTAATGGCTCTGTTACCTCTGCTCATAGTAAGTAGAGAATATAGCTCCTCACCTGAAGCTCAGGTTAATGACTGATTTCTCCAAGATGGCGTCAGCAGGCACCTGCAGCGGAAGTACTCTGGCTTCGTGCCCTTTTTCTATTGCCTTGGCTGACTACTACCTTCAGGGTTTGGCTCGTGGTTTTTTTTTTGTTGTTAATTTTTTTTTTTTTAATTTGAACTTAGTTGCTAACATTTAAAAGTTGGAACATTTCACATAAAAATCTGGACATCCAGCTTCTTTTAAAACGTTAGAAGATCTGGCAACCCGGACTCTCTTAGTTCATACATACTCCTTACCTGCCAGGTCTAGGACCCCAATTTCAAGAGGTCTAAAATGAAAGGAGAGACTTACTGGCAGAGAGGGCAGTGCTAAAATAGCATTCCTCTGTTTATGCCAAAACTTCAGAATTAAACACAATATATTCCACCAGCATAACTATCACTTCAAAAATTAAAAATGTGACCATATGTCACGATCTTCCTTCCTAAGTCTACACACAGTCCCCTTCCCCTCTCACATCTGACCCTTCAGCCCTCTCCAAGGTCATTGTTTCTCAAAGTGAGAACAATGAGGAATATCCCACTAAGGCTATCCATTCCCCACAAAACAGCGGTAATGGCCAAGAAAAGCATCTGGTGCTCAGATGTCCCTGGATCCCGCTGCAAAGCTCTTAGAGAGGAGGGAGACGGCAAAGCGTTCTGTAAAGTCCTCTCCTTCCTCATTAGAAGCACCAGTGAAGTCCCGGGAAAAGGAATAAAATCATCAGTCAGGCTGGGATGTTCTGGTAAAAGAAACTCCCAGGGTTTTAAAATTTTTTTCCTTCCTCTGCTACCTCTAAGAAAATTGCTTAAGAATAATTAAAGTTGTACGATCAATTGTCCCAAAGTTACCAATAGCGTGAAAAGAGGCCAGGAGATAAAAATGTATTTAAGTCAATATTCTAAATCTACTTCCCTGCCTAATTTAGCTTCTGAAATAATAAACAAGGAATCAGAGGTCTATGATTTTGCTATCGGGTCTACTACTAATTAGGTCTTGCACTCAGAAAAAAATTACTACCCCTTTCTAGAGCTTCATTTCTCCAGTGACAAATAAAAGCAATACACCTCGTTACCAGGCGTCTCTGATGAATTTTGAAATACATATGCAGAAGACATGGTATGAATTTTCTTTAAAGGATCTCAAATGTACAAACACATTCCCACAGTTATATTGAAAACACGTCATTCCTGACACTGCCAAATTCATCTTGGAGCATGAGGAAGAGGAACACAGTATTGTTGCTGGTGCCATCTCAAACCTCCCCCGGGAGCCCATTTCCTTTATGTTATTTCCTAGGAGGCCATGAACAGAACTCTGTTCCCAGGGCAAAGGTTTAATGCAGAGATAGAACACACCCCAGAAACAGTGATCCTGTTCGATTCTGACCATAACTTAGTTTCAGATTATAATGCTTTCAAAACACCACAGGGTAAAAGAAATTACTAAAGGGAAAAAAATTAAGTTTTCATGCTTCCTCTATGACAGAAACTACTCCCATCATTCTACATGAATATATTAGGAGACAAGATGATATAAATGGAGAAAAAAACTCTAGTTTTTGGCTAAAGGACAACTTAGGACATACAAGTTAGCAGACATGTAGGTCACAGGTAGAAAATGACTCTTTCCCGGCTCCAAATAAATAGTCACAGAAAGAGCCCAGAGTAATTCAAACAATAATAGCCCATTATTTCACCAGGAAAAACATAAAACAGGAATAGCACAAAAACTGCAGCTGGGATAAACGTTCATATGGAGAAGACCATATGGAGAAATGCCTACTCATCTCTGGAGAGACAAAGACACAAGAGAAATGACGTTACGCTGCTGACAATATCCCAGGGCAACAAAAACAATTATTTCTTCCATAAGCACGACGTTCAGGGCTGTTGGAGAGAAAAAAAGAGTTGAAGGAACCCAGGTGAATTCTTTTTTTTTTTTTTGCGGTACGCAGGCCTCCCACTGCTGTGGGCTCTCCCGCTGCGGAGCACAAGCTCCGGACCCGCTGGCTCAGCGGCCACGGCTCATGGGCCCAGCCGCTCCACGGCATGTGGGATCTTCCCAGACTGGGGCAAGAACCGGGGTCCCCTGCAGCGGCAGGCGGACTCTCAACCACTGCGCCACCAGGGAAGCCCCCAGGTGAATTTTTTAAAGAGATGTAAGCGCATAAACTATGATAGGATAGGGTAGGTAAGAGTCCCAGGATCAGTGACATACAACAACCACCAAAATAAAACACAAAAAACCCCAGCATACATAAAGTGAAAAACGCATGACCAAAATACATCTGACTGAAAAAGAGAGAGAGAGAGAGACCAGCCACCTAATGAGCAAATTATACTAGTGAGTATAATTTGGGGAATACTTTACACTCCAGTTGCGATGGTCCATAATTAGAGATAAGATAATTTTTTTAAACATACCTTTGCAAGAATGTGCTTGTCTTTTATAATGTACTCGTAAGTAGTCAGGAGGACATTGAATTTGCCACTCCGTAACTGGGGGACGAGGGAGCGACGCATGGCAGGGGTGCCCTGAATGGGAAGAAAATACAGATGTATATTACCCGATGGAAGGAGGCGTGCGTTGTCTCTCACTGCTCAGGCTTAATGGAGCCCAGGCATGTGACTAAGGACTGCACATACATGCAATTATCATATACAGATCCATTATCCAGGAAGAAAGTGCTTGGCAAAATTGCTCACACGTCTGGACACTTTTCAGACCTTTATGGAGAAGCTTTCCCACTGCAGACCGAGGGAAGGGGGGGAGAAAGAAAAGGAAATTATAGTGACCCCAAGGTAGCAGAGAACCCGCTGCTCCGCTGAAAGGCTCCATTTCTACAGGAGCGTCCAGCAGGCGCCCGGGCGCCCGGGTAATTGTCTAACTTTGCAGGAACAGTGGGCATGGCAGCAGCACGCGGGATGTGTGATATTTGTCATTTGTATTACCCTCATCAGAAACCTCGCAATATGATAATTAACAATTTTCTTCTGCATTTCACTATCTGAAAGTAATTATGGTTTATTACAGTAATCTTCTTGGGATGATTAACTCTCACTGTTTAGTACATGATGTACATGACAAAACTTTACAACCAGATACAGTTCACAGATGTGCATAGGGAATGAAGAAAATAGGGTCTATATATAAATGTGGAAAAGCAAAAAATAAATACAGGATGCCAAACCTTGTAAGAAATTTTCACCACGGAAGGAGCCCATTTGTCAAATTCATACGTCCAGTTAGATAGAGTCCTATAGAACAAAAGAAAACAAAATACAGAGAGACATTTGTATAAAAATCTGTGATTAAAAAGACGTTCTTACTCACTTTTAGGTCTCACCTTGAAAGGGGCTAGAGAATGTAAAATAGCACAACTGCATATTCATTTTAAAGGTGTGGAAATGAGAGATAAGTTAGAAATAAGCTGCCACAGAGCATGACAAGTTTGTTTGTGGGTTCACACGAAATCTCATAAGAGAAAAAAAATTAAAGAATATAGATGGCAAAAAACATCTTAATTTTAATACTGAAAAACAGCAATTACCAGAGCGATTTGGGGACTCTTTAGAAACAGCCATATAAAGTTCAGAGAAAAGTTGAGTCAGGAAAAAGAAACGACAAAAGCACATGAACATACTAAATAAATCTGTCAAGAGGGGGCAGGGGAAAAATATTAAATGCCTTAAAAGGCAAAATCCCTGAAAGCATCAATGTAACATATGAGTCACAACATGCAAAACATAGATAAAACCCAAAATATATGTTCAAGATGTAGATAATATGGAAAGGGTGCCTAAGTTCCATGGATTCAAATAATATGGATTAAAGAGGTCTGTCAATAACTCTCATTTAGACAAAATTTGAAGGAAATACTAAAACAATATTTTTTCTCAAGGCCCAAGTCTGTAATTAGCACTGAGATCTAGAAGAGGATCTCAGTGAACAGAACTGCAACCTCACACCCACAGTCAGAGACACACTCCCATCCAAGGAGGGCGGTTTTGAACAGGTATCCCTTCCCTCAGGGGTATCCACCAAAGACCCACGAGGAGCCATGCAGCGGGCGAGGCACCGGGAATTTAACGGAGAACAGTGAAGACCCATCCTTACAAAGCGACAAAGTCACTGCAGATAAACTGTGAGTACTGAGGGCGGTTTAATGCAAAATTCATAGTTACGATTTTGATTTAGATTCTGCTTTAAGAGGGACACTAAAGGAAGATTTAAGAATATATAATTTTTGAATATATATAACATTTTGGAAATGGAAAAAGAAAAAAAAATCTAAGAAATCTTAAAAAAAAATCAAAACCTTTCAGCTTCATGAGCCACTTTAGGCGTGATGAAGAATGAGACCCACTGCACAGCGTACAGGCTGTGTAGACCGCAATGCTAAGGGCTGAAAAAACATCCTGTGCTTATGTAGCCAGTCAAAGGGTGGGAAAAGAAAACCTAAATCCGGATTATATGCTCTTGATAATCCCACTACAGGCTACAATTCTGCCTTAAGGGAAAAACAAGGACAAACTATGAATAGGGCAAGCTCCAACATAAAGAAAGATAACTGCAGAATAAATGGCTTTACTTACGAAAGGGGAACAATGATGAGATAGGGGCCATTGAGTCTTTTGTGCTCCATCAGATAAGTGATGAGTGCAATGGTCTGTATGGTCTTTCCCAGCCCCATTTCATCAGCTAAGATTCCATTCAAATTGTTATTATACAGAGAAACCATCCATTCCAGGCCCTGGAGCTGAAATGAAGAGTAATTGCTTCAATTATCCAAGATCTGCACAGGTAATTAATACTAATACAAAGCAAGTGAGGCTGCGACTTCTTAACTCCTCGGTGCTGTACGTTGGATTTCCCACAGTAGGAGAGTACGGGAAGCACCAACACAAAGAGAATTTCATACATGAGCCTGTAATCACCCCTGATGCTTGGCAGGTGCTGAGTGCTAATCAGGTTTAGAAATGATGGGCTGGAGCATACTGGGGGGACTTTAAGCAGCTTTGCCGTTCATCCCTACTTAGCATTTCACAGTACATGACATTCTAGAATTATTATAGATGAAGAAAACCCAAACGAAAATCCATTCCAACCACTCCAAGCACAAAAAGCCACCATGAGGATTAAAGAAAAACAAACCAGAAGGCAGGTTTGGCACGAAGATCACAGGTCATTAGAAACAGGCTTCTTGGTGACGGAGAGCCTCCCGGCCCCCCAGGGTGGGATCCCCTCAAGCGAGGACGCAGAGTGACCAGGGAGCCAGGGGCACCTGCTGGGCCCACAGGAGGGCACTTCCTGGCGGAGAAAGCTCCCAGGCATCACATGGAAACTTTGCAATGTAAGTGCTCCCCAAGGGCAGCTGACTGCCTGGAAACATGTTCAACATATTTTTAAAGAACAAAAGCACAGCACCAGAGACACAGCTTTGGATTTCCATGTTAAACACAAGAAAGTCTGGGTGAAAATACAACATTGTTCAACTTCCCTCTCCAACCACTAATTCCCTTCCACCACCATATCACAGATTCTGGTTTAAGTGATAGGATCATATTTCTCTCTCTCTCTCTCTCTCTATATATATATATATATATATATGTTTACTATCTATCTATCTATCTGTATATAATTGCTAAAGTCAATTTAGCTTGCTAATGAAGTTATGCTTAGGGAAATGTTAATTTTAATTTGGTTTATCTAAAAACAAAGCAAGTGATTCTTTTACTTTCAATATTTGTTAAATGGACCATGCAAGGAGCTATAGCAGATGGAAACCTAGGTGTGTAACATGCATGCCTCCCTTCAGAAGCTGGCAGTCAAAGAGGACCCGATAAGCCATTCACGCACCAAGACGTGGTTGGCAGTGCCAGTGTCATACATATAAAATTGTATGGGCCAGAATTTTTCTTGGGAAGAGTACTGCAATGGTTTGAAGAAATACTTGGATAAGCACTTAGGGTACCTCATACCATGCAAGACTCCGAATCATCCTAAAGGTTTTTGCAGAAGAGCAGCAACACCAAGAAATGAGAGGGACTGAAAGAGGTCCCACGGGGATGCACAAAAGACACAGGGGCAGAAGGGGAATGCCGGGAACTCTTAGTGGTGGGTGGGAGGAGATGCGCACCTGCAACATGATCCCAAGAGCACCAGACCTTGAGGAAAGTCAGCTAAGTGCCAGAAACATTTGGACACTCAGTGGTAGTGGATTTTTTTTTTTTTTTATGAAAATCGGCAAAGGGGCTGAATTTTGCATCTGTCTTAATCCCAGATAAAACAGAAGCAGAAACTGGCAGCAGAGGGGACTAGAAATTCACAAGAAAAGTGGGAAGTGATTTGGACTTTCCTAGACCGTGGAACTGGAGGGGTTGAGTATTGAGCCAAGCTTACGTGCCTTTCCAGGAAGCAGCAGGAAGGCCTCAGCTATGTCAAGGTTAAGTAACTATTTTCAATACAAAAACTTGTCAAGGAGCAAGACGATAGAAAGCTTACTCATGGATAGAGTGATCCGGGAAGGCTTTGAGCCACAATTTCAGTTCGTTTGTGAGAAATAAAAAAGATTTCATCAGGTAGATATGGATGCTCAGAGACCAGGAAGAAGAAACTCCATGAAGCAAAAACCCGGAGGCCGGCAGAGTGAGGTATGTTCAGGAAATCTACAGCAGCCCAGTAGAGGAAGAAGGCCATAAAATTCACATATGGAGGGCTTCCCTGGTGGCGCAGTGGTTGAGAGTCCGCCTGCCGATGCAGGGGACACGGGCTCATGCCCCGGTCTGGGAAGATCCAACATGCCGCGGAGCGGCTGGGTCCGTGAGCCATGGCCGCTGAGCCTGCAGGTCCAGAGCCTGTGCTCCGCAGCAGGAGAGGCCACAACAGTGAGAGGCCCGCGTACCGCAAAAAAAAAAAAAAAAAAAAATTCACATATGGAAGTAGGAGGAGGTAGGTCTGAGAAGACAGTGACAAAGAATGCTTTCAAACGTGCTGGATGGCAGGAGGAAATCAATGTAGCATTAAAAGTTATTCACGAATAATCTAACAATGCACCTGCCATATATAGACATACAAGAGTTCATTAGAACCAACTACAAGTTAACATCAATGTCAGGTAGGCCAAATCAGATGAAAACAACTTTGAACTTCATGAAAGTAGCATGGTCTTTGGAGAAAACATGATCTTACTACAGCCAGAGCAGTGGTTCTCAAAGTGTGCTCCAGGGACTCCTGAGGGTCCCCAAAACCTTTTCAGGTGATCCACAAGGTCAAAATGATTTTCTTATTAACACTGAGGTATTATTTGCCTTTTATATTGTGTTGACGTTTGCACGGATGATGCAAAAGCAGTAGTGGGTGTAAACTGCTGGCACTTTAACACAGATCAAGGCAGTACTGTAGTAGTGGCCTCTGTATCCTTCACCCTGATGCAGTGGCAGCCAACACAGTGCCACGTTTTAGGAGTTTAGTGGATCCAAGTTCAAAGAGTTCGAGAACTGTTGGCCTAAAGCATATACTTCCTAAAGTATATTCCAAAGGGCCCTAATTTTACAGGATGTGAACAGGTATATGATACATGAAAAGAAAGTTTGGTAGTCAAGAGAAATTTGGGAAATACAAAGTTAAAGATATTTCACTGCAGGATGCTGATATGCAGTTAGAGTTTACACATTTATTTTTGCAGAGCCCATGCGTGTGTTGACCCACACCATGGATTACCAAGAAGGGTCATTGCTAGAGTGCCCAGATGTCTGGTCGGCTCGGGAAGTCCTGGGTGACACCTATGATCAGTAATAAGGGCCACTGTTCATTCTCATAAGTATCCAAATTTGGAATAGTAAATTATACCGTAATCCAAGCTCTAGCTGACAGTATTTCCCATATTTATTTAACCACAGAACCTATTTTTCCCTTTCTTTTGGAGGTCTATTTCATGGGACAAATGTTCCAAGGAACACACTTTGGGAAACACTGTGAAGTAGAAGGAGGTAGAAGACAGGAGCTGACCTCATTCTAGACAGGTCAAATGAAACACACGTTATGCTTACAGCGTAGTTTTCATCAAAGCAGGGATGCTCACCACTCTAATGTGTCTTAAAAAAAAAAGCATGTAAATGGTAGATAGCAACTCCTAGGTAGCTGAGTCCATAGTGTTAAACTACAGACGCCACTGACATTTTTGAAGAAATACATACTTCACTTACTTTGAAAAAGAGGCACAGATGTTCCCTACACTCAGAGAATGTGGCTGGGTTTTCCATTCCAAAGAGATCCACGGTAAAGGGGTTCCAAAAGTTAACCCAGGATTTCTGAAAACACAATCCATCCCAAAGCCATAGAAGAGAAAATGGGTACGCTCTAGGGAAGACGGTAAAATGGAACACTCTAAAACAAGAATTACGGGCACAGTGGAGAGAATCGCCATATTAGAAGCAATGCGGCCCCAAATGTTTGCCGTGGTCAGCTCTCTGCAGCAACGCGCCTGCGCACAACATACTCTAATCAAAAGCAGGTAACAGATTGACACCTGCCAAGAAAACACACACCACGCCAGTTACCTGATAATGCTTCAGGGTCCCATTGATGAGGAGGGCCGACTGCTTCTCCACCCTCTCCGAGATGGCGTGCGCCACCGTGTAGTAGGACTGGGAACCCCGCGCACTGTACTGCATGCTGTACTCATCGTCCACGTCTTGCTTAGCTGTCCTGGGCCAGAGACAGTGGAGAGTCACACACAGAGAAGTTGGTGCATGAATGGAGAGCCGAAAACAGCTGCAGGAAGTAGAGCTTTATTTATCACCTACTTCATGCCCGGCAGCTAAAACATATTATCTGTAATCCTCGCGAAAAGCAAGCAGGGTAGACGTTGTTGTTACCGTCCCCACTTCATGCCTGTGGAGAACTTCAGGCTGAGAGAGGTTCACGAATTTGCCCAGGTCACATGAAAGGTGGTGGCGTCAGGATTTGAACGCAGGCCCGCTCGACCTCAAGTGACTGCTATGAGCGTGAATCGTACGCCTGCAGGTTCACACTTTGCCAGTGAAGCTGTCCTAGGCCCTTGAAGTACAAAGATAAATCCTATCCACAGAACACCGCCTAAAACTTGGAAGACAGGTGAGAGGGAGGCCAAAGGTGACATTAAAGAGATAGGAAAGAGGAGAGGTCGTCTTCCATTTTCTGTGTCTTGTTAACCAACTACTGAGTTATTCTACAGGCAGTGAGGGGCCATTGAGGGGGGTCTTGAAAACCTTCAGTGAAGAAACTGGGGGCAGATGAATAAAAGAAAGGTTCCTGAAGTGGGCACACAGCCCTGGAATAAAAGGAGAAAATATTAGAATGTCTATTTCTGCTTTTTTTTTTTTTAATCTCATCAATTTAAAATGTTCTATTTTGCATAGTGTTTCACCACAGTTTTATTTTAACACTAGAGCTACACAGGCAAAGAGCTGGGTAGGGCTTTCCTGGTGGTGCAGTGGTTGAGACCTAAGGCAGGGGACACGGGTTCGAGCCCTGGTCTGGGAAGATCCCACATGCCACGGAGCAACTGGGCCCGTGAGCCACAACTACTCAGCCTACGCTCTAGAGCCCGCGAGCCACAACTACTGAGCCTGCGCGTCTGGAGCCCGTGCTCCACAACAGTGAGGCCGCAACAGTGAGAGGCCCGCGCACCACGATGAAGAGTGGCCCCCACTTGCCGCAACTACAGAAAGCCCTCGTACAGAAACGAAGACCCAGCACAGCCAAAAATAAATTAATTAATTAATAAAAAGAAAACAGCTGGGTAGGGGAATCAGTGGCTGAGCAGCTACTGCAACGAGGACGTTTCTCACTTGGGGTTCTGGGCGGGTGTTGGCACCATTAAGGAAGGCGGGAAAGGCAGCCAGTTGGAGGGGCAGGTTCCACGTGGGACGGAAGCGCGTGACACGCGAGGAGCCCAGGAACGAGGAAGTCATGAAGTGGGGGAGGGCACAAGGGGGGAGCTGAGCAGTGGGACAGTCTGGTGGCCTCTGACGGCGGCGTTTCGGGGGGAGCATGGGCGTGAGGTCGGCTTCCTTCCTTAGACAAACTTCTCTAAAAGAAAATCCATAAAGCGCAACCCTCACGAAATGCATCTGCAAGAGACAAAACTCTGAGAGACACATACTCGATGATCTGCTTAGCGTCCTTCTCGGAAACCTCTTCGCTGTTTGGATCCAGAAGTATTTTCTCTTCAGTTTCCTGCCTACTGGACTCTTCCTCTTCATCCTGGGGAAGGAACAAAGATATGGGGGTGATTCCGTTTTAACGAGGGAATCCCTAGGCTTGGCGATTTCTGAAAAGAGAGTGAATAGCATTCTACTTCACAAGTGAGGTGCACACAACTGAGGGAGGACGTAAACTTAACCCTTACTTCCACCAGGCAATACCTACCTCTCCATCGCTGTTTACATCACTGAATGAAAGAACAAAAGGAACCCTCTGAGGATCCCCTGGAACCCTTGCTCCCAAGAATAAATATGTAAAAATCATGCCAGAAAGATGGATATTTATCATTATTTGGTCATCAGAGAGTCCTGTAGACCATATCTGCTCTTGCTAACTTGGTGACCTTCTATACCCTTCTCTCCAAAGCCAACTGAAGGGATCTTAAGTATTGTCCTTGTCTCTGATGATGCCAGTGGGCCTCTGATGGTCCCACATGTCTTCACAGTGGAGAGACTGGAGCTTGTAAGCACATGGCCTTCTGTGTGTGCTTTCTGTGGCCACTTCACAGCCCACATTTCAGGCTATTTAGATTAAAACTGTCAATAACATGGCAAAGGATTCATCACCTCCCCACCTCGCAACTGTGTACTTCGTTCTGCTGGCCTGTTGAAAAGCTTCACTCAATATCCATAATGCCCACTACTACCCACTGGTGTTGAAGGCTGAATCTTTCCAGATGATCCAGGAGAATTTCCTTTAAAAGTAGGCTTAAAGAGAACCACGCTTTTCCATCAGGCTTGAATGAATCAATACAAACTGACATGATAGTAATGTTGAAAATCAAATCTATGACCACAGATCACTGAGCCACAAGGGGTAAACTGAGGAGTTGGCACAGCTCTTTCACATCCAGGTGAGCACCGAGGGGGGACATGACTCGCCATGAGATGGGGACCTGGTCTCCGGACCCCCAGGTCAGAGTTCACTCTAGTCCCAGCTCTCTAGAGCTGTCTGCAGTTGCCAGTCTCAGGAGGGCACCTGTGGGTTGAGCAGCCTTCTCTACCTCACCTCTGTCCCTCCCTGGCTCTCAGACTCAACGAGAAGATTCTTCCGACGGAAGAATTTATGGGCCCATTCATCCGAGTAAACAAGAGACATTTTAAAAATTGATTTTGTAAGTTTCAAGTACCTCAGAGAAAGAGTAGCCTATTAAAAAAAATAAAATAAAATAAAGCATGCCTCCAAAAGTATTTGCTTGTTAACAGCATGCTTTTTTTCTAAAAAAAAAAAAAAAGTAACTTCTATTATCTTTCCTCTTTGCAAAAGCAGTAAGTGTCCACGGTAGATTAATTTAGAAAACACAGGTCCACAAAACAGAAGAAAATAACAACGGTCTTAAAATTCTGGTGAGCTGTTATTGGTAAGGCTGCTCTGCTCTGGCCATGGCATTCTTTGAACCAAGATTCCCCTACACTGGTAAACACCAGATTTAATGACTATACGCTAACAATGCTCTAATAAAGGAGATAATAATCTTTTAATCCTTCTATTTGTAATTGTTAAGGATTTTAAAGTTGATCTAAAAGATACCTTTATTATTCCTTAATTTCTATTAAAAGTATCCAAGATTCCCATTTTAGGTTCTGGATATATTGAGTATTCCTTCCAAAAGACTGACAAATGCGGCTAACAAGTATATCCAAAGAATTCAAGGAAGAATCACATTTAAAGAAAAAACCCAAGAGGATCAATTAACCCATTAAACCAAGTGCATGCTGCCCTTTTGGTCTAAGTTTCCACACTTACAGCTTCAAACAGGCCCAAGGACTAAATAACTTCAGACATTTTTAGGCTGTTAACCCTCAGTGTAAATGACTTAGAAGCATGGAATTGCCTTTCCCCAAGTAATCCATCTCCAATTTTCCTCAGAAGACCTTTCTACCATCTCCAATTTAATGCCAGCTTCTCTCTTCTTGGTTTCAAATAAATTTAGAATTCACCAAGCTTCCACATTCGCCAGGAGCCCCCGAGAGGTCACTGCGCTACTAGGCAAGGCACCAGCAAAGCTCTGTCAAACCCTCAGCCTCAGCTGTCACCCGATGGCCAAAACTGGAGGACGAAGAGACAGAAGGACACAGGTGCTTCCCCGTGAACTTTCCAGCCAGTGAACTCCAAACAGAGATATATACGTACCTCCTCCTCATAATCAGAATCGCTCTCTTCACTGTCCGATCTAGGGGCAACTTCGTAACTACAAGAAAAGGAGTGGGAAGGAAGAGGAGGCTTAGCTTTTTAAATCAGAAAACTGTGTGTGTGCGTGTGTGTGTGTGTTTATACACAAATATATGGCACATTCTATATACAAACGCAGGTAATAACTTTAAGCAGTTCAGCAAAGGTCATGCTATTTTAGTTCCCAGATTCTACAAGGACCACAAAAACCTGAAAAGTCAAAGAACACCAATAATTCTGCTTTAGTGCCATACCCAGGATTCATTTCCAACCAGGCATCCAGCTGACTTGCTTTGGGTGCTTCTGGGCCAAACAGGACCTTGCCGGTTTCTGTGTGAGTCACTTTGACAGGGAGGTCACTCATCTGGCTGCTCTCATCTATGGGCTAGAAAGGAGAAAAGACATAACACCGCTTCGGGTTAAGACATTCTCCCAATTCTGTGCTGGATGTTTCTCGGCCTTTTGGCTGCCCAGCATTTGAAATCCTTTCCCGCGATTAGAAATTTCATCCCCTGATGAGTTCTGGTGGGAAGTGGGAGGTCACCTCCTACCAAAGAAACTGAAAACACCAGCCTCCCTTGCAGCAAAGGAACTGGCACAAGACCTAAGCTCCACCAGCTGGGCTCATTCACCAAGGCTCTGAATTAGGACCTAGAAGGAAGCGGGGGCCAACAGGCACACTGGTAGGAGGGCAGACAACAGCGGCAGCAGTGCCAGTGCAGTGGTATTGGCTGTGCCCACTCCCGAGGCTGGCCATGTCCTCACTAAGCGGCTGTAGGGTACACTACGGTAACGTATCACTGGAATAATAGCGCAGTCCCCAGCCAGCTTCTCCAGGCTTCCAGAGTTCCGATGACTCATCCGATATCCTATTAATATGTTCCCTTTTACTTAAATCAGGCAGAGTTGATTTTTGTCACTTGCAGCTAAGAACCCCCAACCCCCAAATAATCCCCTCCAGATAAGGACTACTGCAAAGTCATGGTTTCAGAGAGAATAATGGAAAAAAAGGAAAAGGTACTGTAACTTGTATCATCTCATTATGGCTGGTTTGGCTTCTGCAGAAACAACGTCATTTATCCAAAACCAAACCACCAGGTGCCAAGCCCAACCATGGGGCCCTGTGATAAAGCAAAAGGCTCTGCTCACTGGAAATCTAGCAAATTGACCAAGTCTGAGCTGAAGTTCGTTATTAGACTCTCAGTGAAATACGGCTTGCTCAGAAAATTAAGAGAATAAGTGAAACTGCAGAGGCTGTGCTTAACCTACTTCAGAGAACAAACTGTTTAAAAAGGCCTAAAAATGGAGTAATCCTATGCAAATGAATGCTACTGATAACAGGGTGACTGTACTTCTAGGAGCAGGCCCCCAGGTGAGACGTTTAGGCAACCCATTAATTGCAAAGAATTTTTTCTAAATTACTCTCATTTGGAGCTAAATTAAAATGATAGGAAAAGCAGTATACTGTAGGTTATCTTCTAATATCTTATAGGAAATGACCACCTCCTTCCCCCCAAATATTGGTTCTTTCCCCCTTCTCCCTTAACAAAGCACTGTCAGAATAAGAAACAATATATTAGCAATTATCCACAAAAACAACCTTACAAAAAAGAGAAGGCTTACTCCAGACAGTTTTTCCTTTTATGTGTGCTGAAGCAATGGTTGTGAACACCGCTACTTTGCATGTCAAGACAACGCTTCTTCCTGTTAACGTAGAAGGTCATCTACAGGCTCACGCGATAAAGTAGGAAATCTACCATTCGCTACCATCTCCCTTGGAAAAACCATATTCCATTATCTTGAACTATTATAATGCAGCTTGTTTTATTGTTTGTGTCATGCCTCAAAGAAAACTGGAAATCACTGTAGCTGGAATTAGAACTTTGGCAAAAACACTGAATGAGCACAGCAGAATGTAATCAGAACATTATTTCAAAACAAACCAGGTAAGACATCTACTTTGCCCACTTCAGCAAACAGAAAACACATGTGTTAAGATTAAAACAAAAGTGTATGTCACAGGCCCAAGATCAGGAGCTTATTTTCCCAGGAGATAACATGAGATAAGAGACCTATCACACTAACACGTTAAATCTCTCCCTGTGTGCTTGTTAGTTACAGACTGATGTGAGGCATGCTTAAGTAAGGGTGGGTTTTTACAAATTAGAGTTGTTTCTAAGTGCTCTAATATATAGTATTCTTCCCCCGTAACAGCCCACTGAGTGTTTCTTACACATTAGACATTTATCCCGATCTTTTCTTTCCTTGTGATGAATTATAGTGGTTAAGTAACATTTATTGTTCAAGAGATTTCTGCACAGAATAGTGGTTTCAACCTTTTTCCTGCCACCAGGCTGTTCACATTCATAATACTTCTCGTGTGCACTGCAATTCCAGAAGGGGAAGAGACAACCCTCCACCCACCCCAATCCTCCAGGCAGATTAATCAGAATCTGTGAAAGGAGAAGGAAGTTTGAAACAAACGCCCTTCCCATCCTGTTCGCTCCGGGGGGGGGGGGGGGGGGGGATGCCTGCTCGTGCGAATCACTGGCCAAGAACTTTTGAGTTTTCAGAGAAAAAAACATCCAATAAATCAATCATTGTATTCTCGTGATTCAGAATATTGGAAATACTAGAAAATAAAATTTAGAAATACGCCGCTGAATCTACAAATAGAGGCTACAGGGTAAGCCTACAGAAAGTGGCAAAAAATAAGCTACCAAATACGCAAATTGTTTGGCTTACAGTTACGAAATTTCAAAGTAAATGAAGGAAACTGGGTCATATTTTCTGCTTCTGTATCATCGATGGGGAAAATGTAATTATAGAATCACTTAAGATTTTTCCACATTCTGTATATTCATAAACACATGCTTATATGTGCACAGACAATTTCTGGAGTGGTACATAAGAAACTTAGTATCAGTTGATTGGCAGTCTGAGATGGAAGATTACTTTTCAGTGTACCCTTTCATACTATTCTAATTTTCTACCATGCTAATGTACTACTATTTTTACTTAAAAATGAATAGCAGAGAGGAACCATATGATCATCTCAATAGATGCAGAAAAAGCTTTCGACAAAATTCAACACCCATTTATGATAAAAACCCTCATGAAAGTAGGCATAGAGGGAACTTACCTCAACATAATAGGGCTGTATATGACAAACCCACAGCCAACATCATTCTCAATGGTGAACAACTGAAACCATTTCCCCTAAGATCAGGAACAAGACAAGGTTGGCCACTCTCACCACTATTACTCAACATAGTTTTAGAGTTTTAGCCACAGCAATCAGAGAAGAAAAAGAAATGAAAGGAATCCAAATCAGAAAAGAAGAGGTAAAGCTGTCACTGTTTGCACATAACATGATACTATACATAGAGAATCCTAAAGATGCTACCAGAAAACTACTAGAGCTAATCAACGAATTTGGTAAAGTAGCAGGATACGAAATTAATGCACAGAAATCTTTTGCATTCCTATACATTAATGATGAAAAATCTGAAAGAGAAATTAAGGAAACACTCCCACTTACCACTGCAACAAAAAGAATAAAATACCTAGGAATAAACCTACCTAAGGAGACAAAAGACCTGTATGCAGAAAACTATCAGACACTGATGAAAGAAATTAAAGATGATACCAACAGATGGAGAGATAAACCATGTTCTTGGATTGGAAGAATCAACATTGTGAAAATGACTATACTTCCCAAAGCAATCTACAGATTCAATGCAATCCCTATCAAACTACCAATGGCATTTTTCACAGAACTAGAACAAAATATTTCACAATTTGTATGGAAACACAAAAGACCCCGAATAGCCAAAGCGATCTTGAGAAAGAAAAACAGAGCTGGAGGCATCAGGCTCCCAGACTTCAGACTATACTACAAAGCTACAGTAATCAAGACAGTATGGTACTGGCACAAAAACAGAACTATAGATCAATGGAACAGGATAGAAAGCCCAGAGATAAACCCATGCACATGTGGTCACCTTATTTTTGATAAAGGAGGCAAGAATATACAACGGAGAAAAGACAGCCTCTCTAATAAGTGGGTCTGGGAAAACTGGACAGCTACATATAAAAGAATGAAATTAGAACACTCCCTAACACCATACACAAAAATAAACTCAAAATGGATGAAAGACCTAAATGTAAGTCCAGCCACTATCAAACTCTTAGAGGAAAACATAGGCAGAACACTCTATGACATAAATCACAGCAAGATCCTTTTAGACCCACCTCCTAGAGAAGTTGGAAATAAAAACAAAAATAAACAAATGGGACCTAATGAAACGTCAAAGCTTTTGCACAGCAAAGGAAACCATAAACAAGACCAAAAGACAACCCTCAGAATGGGAGAAAATATTTGCAAATGAAGCAACTGACAAAGGATTAATCTCCAAAATTTACAAGCAGCTCACGCAACTCAATATCAAAAAAACAAACAACCCAATCCAAAAATGGGCAGAAGACCTAAACAGACATTTCTCCAAAGAAGACAGACAGATGGCCAACAAACACATGAAAGGATGCTCAACATCACTAATCATTAGAGAAATGCAAATCAAAACTACAATGAGGTATCACCTCACACCGGTCAGAATGGCCATCATGAAAAAATCTACGAACAATAAAGGCTGGAGAGGGTGTGGAGAAAAGGGAACCCTCTTGCACTGTTGGTGGGAATGTAAATTGATACAGCCGCTATGGAGAACAGTATGGAGGTTCCTTAAAAAACTAAAAATAGAACTACCATACGACCCAGCAATCCCACTACTGGGCATATACCCTGAGAGAACCATAATTCAAAAAGAGTCATGTACCACAATGTTCACTGCAGCTCTATTTACAATAGCCAGGACATGGAAGCAACCTAAGTGTCCATCAACAGATGAATGGATAAAGAAGATGTGGCACATATATACAATGGAATATTACTCAGCCATAAAGAGAAATGAAATTGAGTTATTTGTAGTGAGGTGGATGGACCTAGAGTCTGTCATACAGAGTGAAGTCAGTCAGAAAGAGATAAAGAAATACCGTATGCTAACACATATATATGGAATCTAAGAAAAAAAAAATGGTCATGAAGAACCTAGGGGCAAGACAGGAATAAAGACACAGACCTACTAGAGCATGGACTTGAGGATATGGGGAGGGGGAAGGGTAAGCTGTGACAAAGTGAGAGAGTGGCATGGACATATATACACTACCAAACGTAAAATAGATAGCTAGTGGGAAGCAGCCACATAGCACAGGGAAATCAGCTCGGTGCTTTGTGACCACCTAGAGGGGTGGGATAGGGAGGGTGGGAGGGAGAGAGATGAAGAGGGAAGAGATATGGGGACATATGTATATGTATAACTGATTCACTTTGTAATAAAGCAGAAACTAACACACCATTGTAAAGCAATTATACTCCAATAAAGATGTTAAAAAAAAAAAGAAAGAGATAAATACCGTACGCTAACACATATATATGGAATCTAAAAAAAAAAAAAATGGTTCTGAAGAACCTAGGGGCAGGACAGGAATAAAGATGCAGATGTAGAGAATGGACCTGAGGACACGGGGAAGGGGAAGCTGGGACGAAGTGAGAGAGTGGCATGGACTTATAAATACTACCAAACGTAAAATAGATAGCTAGTGGGAAGCAGCCTCATAGCACAGGGAGATCAGCTCGGTGCTCTGTGACCACCTAGAGGGGTGGGATAGGGAGGGTGGGAGGGAGGGAGACGCAAGAGGGAGGAGATATGGGGATATATGTATATGTATCGCTGATTCACTTTGTTATACAGCAGAAACTAATACACCATTGTAAAGCAATTATACTCCAATAAAGATGTTAAAAAAAAAAAAGAATAGCAGAGTACAAAATAAAATCAGTATACACAGAGAATGGTGCAGCAAGGTATGGCAGGGTATCATTCAACAGAACACAGCAGAAATGGATGCAAAATCCCTTACCTCTCCATCTGGTCCCAGGGCAGACTCCTCCCCCTCTGCATTCTCTTCAGCCTTCTGCAAAACAATGTCAAATGTTACATGTAAACCAAGAAAGTGGGTACAGGAAGGACCTCATGGCAACTTGGTGGTATACAACAGTAATTCATTACTGCTTATCATCATCCAACAAAGCTTAGGAATTAATGCCTTTTCTTTGTGTTCCTCCTCACTCTCTGAGACAAGATGAACTGTGTACTTTATTGGCAACTTGCAGGGGGTCAGTGAAAGCTGGGTATGACTCAGGCCTGGCCCACTAGAGATGGCTGGACTGTGTCTTCCAGGACCCCAACAGCTTAAGATGTGGCAGCATCGGGACAGGGGTCAGAATCCCAAATGTCCTTGTGTTTGGCACTATGAAGACAAATCCTGACGTAATCAGCTCAATTTTCCCATTCCCTTAGCAAGTTGTCTAAAAATGTCCCCTCAAGAATGAATTCTGAACCGCTCTTGGGTTATAAAAATGCAAAATCATACAAAATTCTTGAGTTCTCTGAATTTTTATCATTCTACCTAATTGGCTTTCATAATATACAGTATTTCCACAGTGGGTATATGGGGAAATTTGATGCAGATACTGTGATCTCATGAAAAATTCTGTCATCTTCCATTTCTTAAATATTCCAATATCTTAGCCCATTAACCTTTATGTGTCTCAAAGGCAGCCTAAATGAAAAGCTAGGATTATGTCGCGTTTTGTACATACCCGAGAGAGCCTCATCTGCAAGAGACACAAGATAGTCTAAACTTTCTTACATTTATAACGACCTCTTCGACAAGTGAAATCCTTAACATCACCTTTACAGAATCCTTATTTTAAAGTTATTCTGTGTGGTGTGATTAGAAGAAAAACAAACAAACAAACAAACTTTAGTCATTTCCTTTATCAAGACATTTAAGAAAATGAGCTTTCCTCCCCTGGGCTCTTTAGTTAATTAAAAATATACATAATGATACAGAATCAATATTAACTCCACTTTGTTTACTTAAGGCATTGACTGTGTAATACATTTTTGCTTCCCATGAAAATAACTCAGTTGTCTCTTGACAAAACAGCTTTTACAGAAAATGTTTAGTGGTGAAAATCCAGCCTTTTGTCCATACTGAGGAAGGGCAGTTCCCATAAATGTCTGAAATTTTATAGTTGTTTGATAATTTTCTTGCAAAAAATACATGTATATAAGTAGGCCAAAACACAAGGCATAAAAAAATGTAGCACTTCTACCAAAGAGTAGGAAATGAAATGCTCTCCTTGGTTATGATTTCCCAAGAATTTAATTTTCTATTTATGTCACCCCAAACTGAAAATATTTACAAGATCAAAAGAAATGACCATCATGGAAAAGCATCCCTATGTCTGGGCTAGGGATCCAGAGAACAATGGCAGAAAGGCTCAGAAAAGGGGCCGTCCCTGCTACCAGCCTCCCTGAAGATCTCATTTTTGGAATTCTCAGGCACTATATTCAGGCAACTCTTTTAATTAATGGGAGAAAGTCAATTAATCCCACCATTCTTTCCATACAAATCAGAAATTAGCTACAAATCTGGCCAACAAAGAAAATCAGATGAGACCATGAATAAGCCAATTTTCCAATATCTAGCTAGTGGAACTGGATCACTATTTCAATGAATAGGACATTAAAAAGCTTGAAGGACCATAAATAACAGAAGCAAAACTATTCTAAAGAATACTCTTCTGTGAATCTGCCGTAGACTAGATAGGCTGCTATCTAAAAACTGCCTCATAATCAGGCCTTTCCATTACTTAAATTCCTCTAAACTAATTTTTAAATTTCTATCTGGTATCAAATTTGAGAAGCAATGTAATATCAGACTTAAGAAAGTCAGCTCTGGAATTAGATGAACTGCGTTTGAATGCCAGCTCTGTCACTAAGCGCAAGAGTACTTAGCTGTGTGATCTCGACCAAGTCTCTGTGTCTTGGTTCCCTCTTCTGTAAAACAGGGACAGTAGCGGTCCCTACCTCATAGAGCTGCTGCTGGATCGTTATTTCAATATGTACAATCCAGTGTTACATGTAATATCCACTGAAGGTGTCAATTTCCACAATGTAAAAGAATCAGTGATAGTCCGCGGGCTATTCTTTTATGTCTATATAAAACTGGCTATAGCACTGTCTGAAAACTGCTTCATACGGTTACGCAGTCAGGGGTTTCTGTCTGTTTTGTTCACTCATGTATTCCCATACCTACAAGGGGTCCCGGCACTTAAAAGGCACTAAATAAATATTTGAAGGATGAATGAATGAATGCGCCAAGAACAACACTTTCCACTTAGCATACATGCAATCAATTAACATTATTTTAATTAGGTGACAATATATGTGCAAGTCATAAAAGAGTTAAGAGCACACACACGTTCCTCACTGAACTGGTGCTCTATGAGACCTTCCCTTGCGTGCCCTGTACTTATACCCAGTTCGGCTACGTTATTCTAGGAGGTGGAAGCCAGATGGCAGTCTACTCTACAGCAAGAGGTGTCAAGTTCTCCCATCATGCTTTGAATTCCTTCAGTGTGGGGACAATCTCTGGTTGGTATGCTTTCAGAAATCCACATTCTCACATCAAACTAGTGCTTAACCCTCAATTCTCTTCCGCTGCCGGAATTCCCTTTGTGCGTAGCTCAAGGTCAACTCCAAACAGATTGTGACCGGTACTACGATATTGGAGTAACCTGGGACAGACGCTGAGCACCTGGTGGGATGGCCTGCAGCTGATGGGGCCGCGGCTGCCTGACAGAATCTCATATACAGTGAATCGGTAGCATGTGACTGCAAACACATCCTATCAATGTTGCCGGCTGATGCCTGAGCTTATTTCCACTGATTAAAACAAACACAAAAAAACAAAACCGACTGCAGTTCATCCACTAATCAGGAATAAGGAACTCTGTACTGGCTTCTTCCTATCCACAAAAAGTTGAGAACTAATTACCCTCATGGAGGGGAGGGAGGAATGTAATTATGGAATCGGATGTGAAGCAAATTACTCCTAACGAAAGACAATCTGGCTTCCCGGTTAAGGCTGATGTCAATTCATACCCTTCCTTTAGGAATGTTCATGAACAAAGCTATGTGCACAGCTATCCACTTTCCTTGCAGAGGCTGTATAAAATAATCAACAACGCTGTGTGGAGGGAAAGATATCCCCAAACGTGAAAACCCTGTGGAAGCTGAATTCAAGAAAATGGGCCTCACTGGGGTACTTTATGCAGATTACCACAACACAGGACACAAACAGCCTCACTCTGAAAAGAAAACAGCTTTGTACCAAATATTTTACAATCTATATTATAAAGTGAACACAGTTTATCCCCCAGCAGGTGTTATAATATGCTGAAACATCATTCAAATGTGTTGGCATCTTAAAGACTCATTCTGCTTCGAGGGAAACTTAAGATTTTCAGAAACCGCTTGGGTTATTTTTACTGTCATTTAAGAGGACCTGTGAGCATTAAGATAGGTGATCAGGCAATAAAAAAAATACCCAAGAATATCAAATTAACAGGCAATTGCACATTACTTAAGTTGGGCCTTGCAGAGAAAACCAATTCCAACATTTTGACTCAAGTAACTGGTCAATCCAGTTAAGCTGGACTTTGATCCAAATTTCTGGTTTCACCCATTTTGACACTGAACTTATCAAATAAATCTAACCATCATGGCATCGTGTTCACCTACCTTTACAATAGTCACTACACTCAAATGCCCAGGATTGCCTTAGAACCTTTCTTTCACCTACAAAAATCTCCTTGTGGAGGCAAACTGCAAAAAGCTAATCATCTTTGGGGAAAGGAGATAAAAGAATTGAGAAGGACTGGAGAGTCACTCAAATTTAAAATAAATGCCTCAATAGCATTACTACTTTGCACCTGATGCTCTTTTCACTGAAAATTATACCGAGGGGCTTTTCTCTAATTGTCGGCTATCTTCCTATCACTATACTGATCGATACACTATGCCAGAAAGGTCCCCCCTCCAAAACATCACAGATGCACGTGTAACAGTGTTTGATGAGAGAGAAAGAGAACAGAATAAGTTTCAGAAAGAAAGACCATGACGAAAAAGTCAGTGGACACAGCACTCCCCCATGGACTCTCTACGTTCTCATTAGTATCATGGGTTTCCAAGAAATGTCACAATAAATACCAAGGGTGTCGTTCTGTTGGTATACACCCCAGTGAAAGATTTGGGGGAAGGGGATTAAATACTTTGTACTTTACTTTTGGCCTGAAGTCAATAGCTGGGGAAGCTGAACCTCTTAAATGACCAGACTTTTCAGCAGTAGGTGTGTGGGTTAGGGGGCTGGCATGGGCTCCCAACCACAGCTTAAGGAAAGACATACCCTAAATCTCTGTAAGAAATACCTTATTGTTTGGATATTATAGGCCAAATAATTAGAAAATTCTCTTTCTAGGATCTGGGGAGGAAGAGGGAAGCAGAGTCTGCCAAAAATAAGAAATCCTCATTTCCCACTGCAGGCCTCCACAGCCAAGGAGCCTGTCATTGTCCTAAAAGACATTCTACCTAATAATATCTAATTGATCCTCACCTAGAAAAAAATGGTGGCCACTTATTTTCTCAACACCACAGAGAACATACAGTAAGGGGAAAAAGAAGATTTTATTTTCAGAAAAACCTATAACCACATTTCAACAATCACGATCCTACATCTATACCACAGAATTGATTGATAAAACAACTAATATTTACTGAGCACTTACTATGTCCCAGGGAGCATTCTAAGTGCTTTAGATAAACTTTCCTATGTGAGCCTCACAACAAATCTAGGCTATAGGTCCTGTTCCTATCACCTTCTTACAGATCAAGAGACTGAAGCACTGGGTAACAGATCTCTTAATGAAATATCCTACAAGGGAATAAGAGCAAATTAGTGTTCTATGTTTTCTTATGCAGTTATGAATTTAAGAGATTGCGTACCAATGTGCTTTAGACAGTAGTCCAATTTCGTAAGTTAGCACGTTCAATCCTATTTGCATACGACGCCATTTCAACCTGGAGTCCCCCAGTAGATATAAGGGAACTCGCATGGCAGAGGATGGAGACCTCCAGGTCATGCTAAGTACCCATAACCGTGTATTCACCTTGTCACACTGCAGAGACTGCTGTCACCTAATCAGATATTTCAATACTTGAAAAATTATTCCTCCTCTAACACCTAAGTAGATACATAGAGCTTATTTCTTTTTCTTCCACTTCAAGGGCGTTAATGGAAGGCCAGGTTGAGATCGAGAAGTTTCAGAATGATTTATAAATGTATACTTCATAGAAGCGGCTCTAATGGTGAGAAGAGCAAAACTAAGCAAGGTCCTGAGAGGTTAAAGGAAACCCACTCTATTATTCACTAATACCAAGTAAACCTGATCAACTCCCCAAGAGAGAAAAAGGCCTTCTCTGTTACACCAGGGCAATTCCTTAAAAAAATGATACGCTAGTTTAACACTGAGTAAAAAAGTAGCCCTTTTCCAATTAAACTGCAAGGTCCACCATACTTATCTTTGACGGCACAGTTCTTGAAGTTACCTGTACCTTGTCCTACAAGTGTTGCCACCAGTTCAATGCTATTAGTTCACTGAGTAAAGAAGCTTTCTCAAAACAAAGATTTAGGGATGCCTTACTTAATTAGAAAAAAAAGCAAAACAAAACCTGCAGATAGATACAGCATGATATTCACTTCTATGGGAAATGCTAAAAGGGACAGCACAGAATTTTTAAGTGTCCACATGCAGGTTCCCTCCCTGACACAGAGAAGCTGGAACAAACAACTCTCAATCATTCACTCTAATGGAGGGAAGAAGAACTCCAGGTAATCCAGAGTGTCAAATAATCAGCTTTTGAAAGCATCCATTTTCTTTGCACTTGAATTAAGGTACATCTAAAATTGGGTAACTCACTCTGAACTAAGTCTTAAAACCCCATGAGACAGTTTTCAGGAAGGTCTAGGAAGGAGCCCAGTTTCTTTTTGTCCTTTCTTTATCCAAGGTCTCCCAGCAAGATGGCCCAGGAAGGAAATACGGCCTGATCTCCTTGGTCCTGCTGAGGGCAGGGGGAGCTCAGATGCAAGGCATCCTGAGAGCATGTCAGGGAAGAGGGAGAGGGCTGCTAATAAACTAATAATTCTGCACATTCCATCATGTGAGCTCACCAGCGGAAGATGCCCAGAGACAGCCACCAGGCAGACTAGAGTCGCTTGGGTACCTATTATTCGTTTGCCAGGAAACCAGGTCCCAGTTTTACTCCCCGCCTTCCTTCACAGCATTCATGACAGTTTATAATTATATACTTGGGTGCATATTTGATTAATGTCTGTCTCTCTCTCTCTAATTAATTAAGAGGGCAAGAGTGCTTTTCCTCACCACTTGCACTCTCTCTCCCCCAGCATCTAGCATCCTGCCTAGATCATAGTAAGTGTTCAGTTAATATTTTCTGAGCAAATACATGAAACAGAAAAAGTGCTATTAGCAAACCTGAAAGCAAGAGTTTGGAGGTAGAGAGTCAACCTACAGATGATGCAGTGTTGGCAGCATCAGGAAAAATACTGACAGGTTCCTGCTCTGTACAGATTAACATAAAAACAAAGGCATAATCATTACAACACAATCATGTATCTTTCTTTGCCTATGACGATATAACAATCTAATACTATTGCAGCAGTCCATTAATTAAAAGCCAGAAGCTCATATCTGAGCCATTAGCTTTTAATCACAAAGAAACACAGACTACGAATGGTAGTACTAAAAACACTAACAGTGACCTTTTTGTGACAGTCTCTGCAAAATATGCCTCAGGATCAGGAAAAACTAAAATGGTCATTTCATGGGGTCCACCTATGGAATATGACAGAATTGTTATCTGCTTGCCATGTGCCAACTTTAAGTCAGAAATTGGGAGCTGGAATTTTGCAAAGTCTATAATGCGACCTTGACAAGAAAATGAGGTATTCCTCACCAAAGAAATGTCGAAATGCAAGCCCTGACTCATCCCGTGTTCACCTTCACAATAAGGGAAGCTATCTTATACTAAAGAAATCAGGTGCAGAAGGCGCCTTTTCAATCACTTATTCCTCCTCCTTAATTATGAAACAGGTATGAGAATTCAGGAGCCATGAAATTAATTATTTTTTTGAAAAACATTTTGTGCAATTATTCAGTGCAGAGAAGAAATGATTAAACGCTACCAATCCTCAATCTTCACAATTCTAACGAAGACTTCCTGTCGATGTTTATACCTGGGCCAATCAGAACTGACCGTGAAAACAAAACATCCACCGAGAGCTATATTAGCAGACTACTTAAGCTTCAAAGAGGCTCTACATTTACAGGTTACCCTTGAATTGAGATATAGTATCTGCAGAGTAGAGGTTCTAAATCTTACCCCTTCGTTTCTCATGATAAATTGGATTATTTTACATAAGACTATTCACTGTTTTCTGTAATGACCTAAAACCCTGACTTGCACATTTACCTTAGTGTAAAACCGGGGCAGCTGAACTGAGCGAACAATCTTGGCATCGCTGTCTGTCCAAAGAAACAGGCTGAAATATGTTCTAAAAGTATCCCAAAGCTATCTCTTCCATCTTCCTCTGGCTCCTTTCAATCTGAACATAGCATTTTCGTCTTCATTTTCACTCCAGTTTCTTAACTCAGCAGTCCCCTGCCTCGCTGGCATTGCACTTGAGCAAACATTTCTTTGTGCCCATGGTTTTCCTTTTTCTACTGACCGTGTGTACTTAGTTTCTGAATGCTGGGTGAAACAGTGGAAATACAAGCCAAATATACATCCTGTCCATCATGCCGCCATCTCCAAAATGTTGCCTAGTACACCTAGTACATCAACCCATTTATATCAGCAATGTTTGCGATATAATCATCTAAGTCTCCCACTAGTGTGGTAGGAAGTACTCATTAAAGGGCAAGACATGCCTAAAACTGGTCGGCAACCACACGTCCCCGGTTCAGCCACAGCCACTCAGGTGCTCACCTTCCTCTTCTTCCTCCTCTTCTTCTTCTCTTTGGCCGCCTGGGCTTGCTTGTGCTCCCAAACCAGATTAGTCAGGTTGGCCACATACTCATCCGTCTGCTGCAAAAGGTACGCTAAACGCCTATCTTTCTTTTGATCGATCAGTTTTCTATAGCCCTCTTCATCTTCAGCCTATTAAGGAAAGAAGAGCGTGATCAGAACATAATAAAAGTTTGCAGACGACACCTTTTTCCTCTCATCCCTCCCCTTGATGGTCTGAACTTCGGTGGTCCGCGCAGCACACCGAATGATTCCGGCCACCCGAGTTCTCGCACCCTGTCTGGGAATAGGGAACACACGGAGGTACGATGCCTATGCCCCGGGACACCAGAGTTCACGGCAAGGTCAACACACATAACTATCTGTGTGGTGTGATCAAGCACTCTGAGCCAACTTTTCATTCTTTTGTGTTCCTTTAACTGCGCAAAAAGTGTTAAAATTTGAGGATTCACCATCTGAAACTTATTCTTAACTTTCTATTTTGGAAAGTGTCAAATATAATCAAAAGTAGAGAAGGTAGTAAAATCTCTCATATAACCAACACCAAGCAACAAAAATTAACTCCCCATGACTCCCGTTTGTTTTGCTGCAGCCCTTCCCCCACCTCCTCCCTGCAATCCCAAACTGGATTGTCCTGAAGCAAATTCCAGACATAACAGCTTTTCATTCATAAATATTTCAATAAGTACTTCCAGAGGCAAGGAACTGAAATAGGTTTTGAACAAATAACTTCTTATACTTAAAAGCATTACAAGGACTTCCCTGGTGGCGCAGTGGTTAAGAATCCACCTGCCACCGCAGGGGACATGGGTTCGAGCCCTGGTCTGGGAAGATCCCACATACCGCGGAGCAAGTAAGCCCGTGTGCCTCAACTACTGAAGCCCGCGCGCCTAGAGCCCGTGCTCCGCAACAAGAGAAGCCACCGCAATGAGAAGCCCGGGCACCACAACCAAGAGTAGCCCCCGCTCGCCACAGCTAGAGAAAGCCCGCGCTCAGCCACGAAGACCCAACGCAGCCAAAACTAAATAAATAAATGAATTTATAAAAAATGTGGTTGACTGGGAGGGATTTTGGTCACAGGTCAGCACTGCATGATGGGCCCAGATGACTGGAGACAAGTCATTAGCACCTGAAGCCTGACAGTGCTGAGCCATAAAACAGACACAGTACTTCCCACTTCTACCTCCTGTTAAGCAATATTATGAGGTTAAATGGAATAAAAACTGATGCACTCTGGGTCATTTCCAGAGAAATCTTTTTATACATCCCAATAAAAGGACATCTCAAAAATATCTTCCTCGTGTGATGCAGGATAAAAGGAACACACTGCAAAATCTTTTAAGAGGCAGCTCCTTACAGAGAAGCTTAGGTTTTTCAGTGCAGGGGTGTCCCTCCAGCATTTGCCCGAGTAACAGCAGCCTCGTCACTCCGTCTGGCTGCTGTCTGCCCCATGGATGAGCATGAACCTCAAATGCTATTATAACTGTAATTGCTTTTGGTTATGGTTGATCTCACTTGAAGAAAGAATGATAAAAAAAAACTTCAGTGTCTCGGTTATCTGTATATTCCATCATTTAATTGCGAAAATTAATGATTTGCAAATGCCTGATCATTAGTGTCAAGCCAATCTGTTACTGAAGTTCTAATATAGTTTCACTTCAGTTGAATCAGACAAATTTGACTGTTCCCTGCTCAAATACTATAAAATGGTCTCCCCAGCTAGTTAGCCATCTCCTGGTCTCCTCCCTCCCAAAAAACGAGAGGGAGGTAGGAGAAGGTGGTAAGACTTAGTAGACCCCGGACACAGAGCCTTTTAAAATATGGTGTTCACTCTCCGAAATCCAAAAAAATTAATGACAAAAAAATGCAAACCGTAATACCAGCCAGGAAGACTATGTCATTTGGAATTTTCCAGGGACATAATTATGGGTTGAGGCTAATGATTTTATCTTCATCCAGTACCCAGGCATTACATCCCAGATAGAATCTGCACATCTCCTATCAATATACATTACACACACTTTTCTAAAATCCACGGTGTGCTCTGAGGTCCGATTCCAAAAATAAATGGCCAATAAACTCAAATACGCAGGCCAGTGATATAAACCAATTCCTTCTGTGTTTATATATCCATTAAAAAGTAACGGTGGAAATGAAATGACCCATGAATAGCCTTTGACAATAACACGGCTATGATCAAAAAAGCAGCATTTCAAAATTAACTTAAAAATCACTTTTTAAACTGTTAGAGAAAAATTTCTGCCAGAATTTTGAAGCACCAGCGGCTTCAAAAAAAGAGAACTTCTTAGATTCCAAGACACAACTTCATGAGATATTCATTCAAAACAACTTGTGTCATTAGTCTCAAAGAGGCAACACTTTAAAAAGAACTGCCGTTTCCATCCTTCCAGGTCTGGTGATCAAAACTCCTGCAAAATATAGTACCTGACTTTATGTAAAAAGCTATCATCTGGGGCTTTCCTGGTGGCGCAGTGGTTGAGAGTCCGCCTGCCGATGCAGGGGACATGGGTTCGTGCCCCGGTCCGGGAAGATCTCACATGCCGCGGAGCGGCTGGGCCCGTGAGCCATGGCCGCTGAGCCTGCGCGTCCGCAACGGGAGAGGCCACAACAGTGAGAGGCCCGCGTAGCGCAAAAAAAAAAAAAAGAGCTATCATCTGAATAACAGTGCCACCCTAGGACATGGAAACCCTATACTCATCAGTGGTAGCCCTAGATTTGTGGCACTGCACTGTCTAGGAAAGGGAAGATATTTTTACTCCATCCCTGTGAAGTTCAAAGGAATGGATTAGTATATTTGATAAGCAGCTTTTACTCTCTTCTTCTACTACAGCATGTTTAACATTCTCAGTGCAGATGGCTGTGAGGGGGGCATTTTCCTGGGTTCCTGTAGGCAGGCCCCTTACCATCAACCTCCGCATTCTCTCCTTTTCAATCCGCTCGGTCTCCTTCTTCTGCTCCCTTTCAGTGTTGGCGTGCCAAGTGGCCACTGCTTTGGAAAGCTTCTGGATCTTCCCGGCCACAGACCGATGGTACTCCTTAAAATCTTTTGCATGCTGCAAAATACTGTTCAGGTATTCCTAAGGGATCCAAAGCGGGGAGAAGAGAAGGCTTAAAATTCAGTTCCCAATGTCGTTTGAGGTTTCATCATAGTACAGGGAAACTCTGTGTATTGAACAGCCATGGGGGACTAGAACCTATTTTGGGACAGGTGCCCTGGTGTGTCTCCATAGCTGAGGTGTGGGCTATGTAGTGGTGGGAAAGATGACCTCTCAAAGTTCGTTTTGGTGCCAGCCGGTGGAAGAGAAGCCTCCCCGGCCTTGAGGGTGTGGCCACGTGAAAATGGAAAGATCAAAGGTTGAGAGAGACCTGCAAAACAGTGATGATAAAATTTAAAGCAAATCACTCCCAGATAAACCTCAGGGAGACGGGTGTTTCCAGTGAGAAGCGTGTTACAAAAGTAGTGTTTCTTCTGCTCTCACTTAAATACCTTAGAATTGTCCCTCAAAAGAAGTTTTATAGGAAGCTAAAATTGCCATACATCTTTTGTATCCACTTTTTAAATAAAGAAGGGGAAACTTATAACCTTATTGACACTTAAGTCCAACACTTTTCAAAACAAAACTTAATCAAGGCCCTAAATTAAGCACAGAAAAACAAGTAAAACTCACAGGATTACAACACGAGATCAGATCTTACATCAAAATATTTCCAAATCCCTAGAAAGGAATGTTTTAAAATATCTGCCCCTGTGAAACCTTCAACTGGGCCCTTGAAAAGCCCAGGATACTATATTTATATCTGTGATAAAAATAACGGTTTGCCCTCTTCTTTCCAAGTTCCCTCTTCCCCAGGACTTTGTTCTAGGAAACCCGCCTGTGCCTACCCAGTCAGCAGCATCCCATGGGGTTATGAATTTGACACGTGATTGGAATTCAGAAAGCAGGGTGCCCCCCACCCCCTTATCCTGTACTGACCGTTTGCGTGTCCTTGCGGAGGTCACCTACCACTCTGGCTGGGCCTAGGTTTCCTCATCTATGAAATGGTGTGGTTGGACTACGTAAGTTCCCAGGATCCTTTCTGTGATGTCCCCACTGCCCGCAGTTGTCCATTTTTCAGTGGTTCTGACTCCGCCCAGTTTCTTGGTTAGCATCTCTGTGAACGGCGGGGCACCCAGAGCCCAGGCCCAAGTACCTGGTGCTTCTGCCGACGCTTCCTCTCCTGCTCGATCTTCTGCTGCTTCTCCAGCTTCTCCGTCATGCGGGCTTCCCTCAGGGTCTGGCGCTTGCTCCGTTTGTATGCTTTGGAGTTGAGGGCCGTCTCCAGGGTCGTGTCCCGTCGCATGCAGGCCACTACCTCCTGTCTCAGCTGTCAAGAGGGGAGCAGTTAGAACACCTCCCCAGACGGAGGCCAGACCCCCGTTGTCCCCTGCCCTCCATTTAGTGGAGCCGAATGGTGACTCCCTGAGTTTCTCCATCACAGTTGGCCTTTTAGGAAACAAAGGGACTACATCATGCTGAATGTATATGGTATTTTCAAAGATGCTCTAAGTTTTCTTTCCAAAAAATTCAGAGAGGGAGCAAGTACGGCACTGTTAACAGTAAAGAAAATAAATCAGTAAGTAAGCAGAGGATGTCTTGGCTTTTAAATAAATTGATTCACTCTAATTATCCTAATGATATTAATTAGTTAATAAGCTTTTTACATTTTTTTACTTCATTGTAAGTGCCATGCTAACTTTCTCTTTGTGCTTAAAGATTAACGTGAACAACGCTGGGCAAAAAAGAATAGAAGAGTTACTTCCTGCTCATGTGAAGTAGCTGCAGATATGCAAACAGTGCTAATTCATCATCTCATGTAAAAGACGGGAAATACTAGTTTGGGCTTCCTCCCACTCCTAACAATGATATTCTTTGCAAGATACTTAATTTTTTTTTTTTTTTACTGTATTATGGACTTCTTTTAGATCAGAAATATAGTATTTCATTCATATTGTATGTTACGTGGTGGTAAAAGGTGGGGGGTGGAAACATGCACTGAAATAGCAATTCGACTGAATCTGAAATCAGCATCCATTACAGCTAATTTCATTGGAACACTTCACAGATAACAGATTTTTCAATAATATGAAGCAAAAACCAGAAACCAATCAGAATCCAGCATAGTGAAGCTAATTTGAATCTAATCTTATTCCTGAAAATACTCATTTAACAAAATTTTATTAAACAGTTTATCAAGGCATTTTATGAAGTTACCTGTAAGAAAGAAGCAAATGGAGTGCAGAAAGTTTTTTCTTTTTTTTTTTTCCTTTCTTTTTTTGTTTTTAAGTTAAGCTCTAATCTACTCTCACAAACCTACGGTCAAGTAGCCACCAGCCACCACGATGCCCCTCTTGTGATATTATAACCAACAAGGCAAAACGTATTTCCAAGTTCATATGACAATAGCAAGAGGGATGGCCTTGTGATTTTACTCACATCCTCCAACAGACCAAGTCATGTAATTCAGTACTTCCAAACTACTTTCAGTCATTAATTATTCATTTTGCATGCCCCGAGACCTTCACCAAACAAGCCCGTCTGACTGGCGAGGAAGCATTCCTTTTCCCCTTTGGCTAAATGCCGCTGTGTGACGACCAGGGGACCTGAAGCTTTGGGGTGAGAAGGCAAAACTCGCCAAAGTGAAAATTAGTTCTACATCATTCCACTAGTTTCCTACTGATTTAGCGATTATAAAATAGATCGCTATGCTAGCCTTTCTTTTTTTGTTGTTGGTATGCAGGCCTCTCACTGCTGTGGCCTCTCCCGCGGCGGAGCACAGGCTCCGGACGCGCAGGCTCAGCGGCCATGGCTCACGGGCCCAGCCGCTCCACAGCATGTGGGATCTTCCTGGACCGGGGCATGAACCCACGCCCCCTGCATCGGAAGGCGGACTCTCAACCGCTGCGCCACCAGGGAAGCCCCTATGCTAGCCTTTCTTAATCAGTGACTACTAAGAACATAGCAAGAACAATAGATACAAATTCACTGATAAGTCAAATATGGGGGTCTGATGTGATGAAATGCTCCAAAAGTAGGTGTTGACGAATAATCAACAGTTACAAACCAGTTTTATGTATTTCTATAAACAATGAGCTATTTAGTTGAGTGGCTTTCTTATTTGTTAAAATGATTTTCATAGTCACGGCTAGGATTTTACATTTCTCTTTACAAAGAAGCTCTGATCTATCACCTTCCTGTTTTCTTTGAAACCATAAAGGCAAACATGAGCTATCCCATCTGTTCTCAAGGTTTCATCTACAGTAACAAAATGCCATAACTCTGACTTTGGAAACCATAATATGGAAGAAAAAAATGTCTCTGATGTACAGAAGAGAAAAACAGAATAATAAGCAGTTAGTCTTCATTACTTTTAGTTCTGTGCTGCTGGTCGAAAAGATACAGTCTTTTACTAAGTTTATATCTTTATACCAATATTGAACGACTTAAGGAAACACACAGATCACACTCTGGAACAATTATATTTATTTCCTGCACCTCAGATGTGCTGGGGAAAAGGTATTACCTGACGCTGGAAATTGAGTAACCGAAGTGCTTTCAGTTCCACGGTTGCTTTGGTTCGTAAATCTGGTGGCAAAGAGCCAGGGAGATTTTCCAGTTCCTGTATCCTATGGGCTATGCGAGCCTGAAGTCTAACGGAGATAATAAAATGGGGGAGGGGGAAGGTGGAAATATACATTACAGTCTGGTCTTAAATGATAGACAACAATCTTAGGTTTAAGTTCACCTTCCAGATACTGACGGCCGATTTCTGATACCCAACTAGATTATCTGATGTTAAACAGAGAAAAGCTACCTTTGCATTAATGCAGACAGGTGCTATATTACTTAACACTTTGGCCTTCTTCACAGCCTCTCTCTAACAGCCAGGAAGGAAGGCTCAGAATACATCTAGGAGGAAAGTCAAGCCCCATGGCTCCCTCCAAAGAGAGAGAGAAGATGAGACAGGAAAATATGACTTGCTCCCGAACGCCTGGCCAGCCAGAGTGCGGAGCTGAGACGACGGAGTTCTCTTTCTAACTTCTAGTTCTGTCCTAAGGCAATGGGGCCATTTGCCCTCCTTGCCAAGGTGCTGACGATGACAGCCAGTAAAGCTGAGTGAACAAGAGCAGTGTTAGGTGCTGAGGTCACAGAAACCAGCCAACCCAAAACATTCAGAGAGAGAGAGCGCACTACCAGCCACAACCATTTCCTCTGCGAGCAGTGCTTGCTTGAGAAAAGAAAAGGCAAATTAGGCATTTTTAAAAATCAGGTTTGGAGCAGCAGTAAATAGTAAACAGTTTTTAAAAACTAAGAGTTTCCAGAAAAGGACTGCCGGGGAGTCTCATTCTGGACATCATCAAAAAATAGAACTATAGGTACTTCCTCACAATACAGGCAGAATAGAAAATAAAAGACTTGCTACTTTATTCATTTGGGATACTATTACTGTTAGTCATAGAAACTGGTTTTAGGGTTCACCTGGATTCTATTCTTACAAATAATTACATGCCATCTAAATCTATTTTTAGAATGACCTCCCCCCAAATTTGGGGCAAAACTGTCTTGGAATAGATTTCGACAAAGAAAGAACAGTAAAAGGTAGTAAGTTAAACTAAACTAATAGTAACTCCACTAAGTTAGGTGCATTTAAAGCACAATTTAATTGTCTCTCTCTCTCTCTCTCTCTCTCTCTCTCTCTCTCTCTCACACACACACACACCCCTCTACAAGGTAAATGCGCCATTTTATTGAAGAGAAAACTGAAGTTCAGCGATATTAAGAAACATGTGGACTTCACAGAGCCAGTAAAGGAGAGAGCCGAGGCTGGAACCCTCACTGGCCTGACACAAACACCACTGCAACGATACTGCAGATAATTCAAATATACTTCCTAACTGCAAACTCCCTTGGAACTCAACTATAAAAATTGATAATTAAAGATTCTGTTAAAAATTAATATTATGCATTTTTCAACCTTTATGATGCTGTCTGTTGATATAAAAAAGTAAAACCTTCTGTGACTTAGATGTTGCAAAATATCTTAAGAGTTCATATAGCCCAAATATCAAAATGAGGGCGTTTTTAAAAACTTAAGAGTTGTTTGCTTTGGTAGAGAAATAAAATATCATCTTTTTCAAAACTTTAAAAATGATAGTAAGGGTAATGCATCATTTTTCATTGACTTCATTGACAATAATATTCTGACAGATTCCTCTTTTATTTGGTATATATGTGTTATTAATTCTGATTTACTAAATGATTTATCATCATAATGTGTTATTACTAACATTATTATTATTGTGTGTTATTTCAACTATGCATACCAACACAAACAATAGTACTTTTAAATGGTTTAACCATGCAACAGACTAAAAATGTGTTAGTTCAAGCAACAACAATAAACTTTCATCAATTTATTCTCTTGATCAAATTGTTCAGACTCTCCCAACTTTCCTCCACATTCCTTTTACTATCGATACTCATGGGATTCTCATCACAGTTTAAAATTTTTCTTTGTATGAAACAAACCTTTACTTTCTTTAGCCAATTCAATTTCTTAAATACGCACATAACCAAAAATTCCCAAATAGAGCAACAGGTGATGGATCTTAACAATTAGGATATTAAGAGAAAAATCTATTACAGATTCTTCTCAAATACATAATTTAAAGGGAAAAAAACTAAACCAAGATCATTTTACTTGTGTAGCGTTAAGGCCATACTAAAGGAAATTTAGATACTACAGCAGGGTGAGATATGGTTATTCTGCTTCCTTGGTTCTAGATTTATTGCAGACCCTTTTCATTTGCCTATCGCAGAATGTTTTCAAACTATCCCTTGGTATTGTGTTTTACTCTGTTTGACAAAGTGGGTCAGGTGCTACATTAGAAGAATGGCTGCTTTTTCCTTAATCATCTAAAGGACTATGGAACTAGGCCTAAATAAATAATCTTAGGACAACCGGGCTGACCGTGTAGAGACTAAATCACACTGAACCGGGAGAGGGGGGAGTTGGAGAGCGGAGAGGAGAAGTAGGGAGGTGGGGAGGTGTGGAGTGGGGTAGATGGAGCCTTGGCTGACTTGGGCATGGGAGGGGGTAAGGGGTTAGGAGGGGTGCACTTCTTCCTGAAATGACTGCTTCCCCAAAGGGCCTAGTAATTTGTCAGTGAATTTCAGATTCCCCAGCACAAAAGAATCTTTCTTTTATGAAAGGGAGGCAAGAAGTTCAAAGTGCAAACGTGCAAACTATAGGAGAAGAGGAAGGGTAGATTCCAAAGTAAAATTGTATGCATTCGATTCAGCACACGGTGTGTGTGTGTGGGGAGTAGCAAAGGTACAGGAGGGGCTTCTTTTTACGTAGAGAATTTTATCTTGCGTGTGTGTGGTGGTTAATAGAAATCTTCGTTTTAAATAATGCGCCTCTCCAGACAATTTCATCTTCCCATCAGTGGGATTCAGCAGGTAGCCCGATAAGGAGATAGATTCAGGATTCTAAACTTCCCGAAACAACAACAGATGTAATACTGCATAACTGCGGGAGACTCATTTAGGGTCCTCACGGGTACAGAAAATTGAAGCAGAATTAGGTCGCTCAGGTTTTTCATACAGATTGAACAGTAAATCAAGAGGGCTTACTGTTCTGACAAGAAAAAGAGTTCCATTAAAGGCGACAGATATTTGTTCAGGTCCAGAGGAGAAGTTTATGATTCCTGTAGGAGAGTGATTTGAACAGAAAATGACACTGGTACATTTTGTTCCTTCCAGGAGCTGAGTGACACCTTTTAAAAAAGAGAGAGAGGGAGACTGACTTTTGGCAACTCTGCTGAGGAAGCGGCTCTTGGTGATTTCTAAGAAGGAATTCTCAGGGTTGTAATGGAGACCAGGGCAGGACAAAAAACACGGTAAGGGACTAGGCTGGCTTCCTGAGGCAAGGAGGCTATACTACTGTTTTCATGCTAAATTCTGACTTGATACCAAAGAGGGCTCGCATAATTCAAAGATGCTCTTCTGATATAAACTCCTTTTAATGTGAAATATATTTCTTTCTCACACAAACATCTGTGTAATTTACATGCTAACGTGATAATTCGTGGAGCACTTCTGACCAACCCTCTAATCCTAGATGGAAGAACTGAAGTTAGGCACATTGACAGGGCCGAAAAAGCATGCCAAAACACCAAAAAAAAAAAAAAAAAAGTCACTGACACTTACTACAGAGAAAAGCGGTACAGTTCCATCATGAGAAAAGGATGGTCTAAAAGAAAGGATCCAATTTAAATGAGAACAAAATGTTTTTAACTGAAGAGTTTGTATAGATCTGAGGCAAAGTGTTCATATGCAGAAACTTATTTATGCTATTACTGAAAAAAGAAGATCAATTTGTCAAAATTCTGATTTTATGAGGACCAAGGAAAAGCGGCCAAGTGACTTAAAAGTAAAAAAAATTAAGATTCTGACAATTTCCTTTCAATTTTCATAGACAAGGTAAGTGATACTACAACAGTCAAAGAAACGAACATCTGTTAAAGAATTTCTGACAGGTGATTTTTGCTCAAACCAAGTTTATGAAATTATAAAAGAGACTTTTTTAAAGACCTTGCTCAAATCCTCAATCAGGAGACAAAGATACACTGGACTCTTCCTATCAGTGGTAAAGGGTAGTAAGCCGTTCTCTCAAAGAGGGGCAGAAGGAAAAGAGTTTTTTAGCTGTCTTTTACAAGTGCCTAAGGGACTTAATCTAACCCTTTTTAAGGGATAAATATAACTAATCTCTGTAGCTGGACAATTTATCTTCATAGAGGCAGAAGCCAGCTACTGCTCTATAACTGAAGAAGACAAAAGATGCCCCTACAAAACCCTGCTAGTGTAAACCTTAGCTTCTTCTCAAGATGGCCACGGGAGACTTCAGGCCAAAAGACCCACCAGCTTTTTGAACCCAGGCTTGCCAAATCAATCACTTCAAAAGCCAGGCGGCTTAACAAAAAGAGGAGACATTTATCAAGTAATAATAATAATATGAAAAAGAGCCATTCCACCACCTTCTGCAATGCTTGCAATTTAAAAGGTACTGATAACTTGAGGATATGGGGAGGGGGAGGGGTGAGCTTTGACAGGGCGAGAGAGAGTCATGGACATATACACACTAACAAACGTAGTAAGGTAGATAGCTAGGGGGAAGCAGCCGCAAGGCACAGGGATATTAGCTCGGTGCTTTGTGACAGCCTGGAGGGGTGGGATAGGGAGAGTGGGAGGGAGGGAGACGCAAGAGGGAAGACATATGGGAACATATGTATATGTATAACTGATTCACTTTGTTATAAAGCAGAAACGAACACACCATTGTAAAGCAATTATACCCCAATAAAGATGTTTAAAAAAATAAAAAATAAAAAAAAATAAAAGATACTGATAGATACTTTTTTTTTTAATTGACACAGGTGTGGAGGACAAAAGCTTTTCACGCACTGGAATAGGCTAAATAGTACCGATTAATACTGAATACTTTGGGAGACCATCCCTTCCGATCATTTTCAAAAGAAGTGCTAAAATGAGCTCATTACAAGAAAGGCCTGCAAATACAATTCTGGTAAAAATGAAAAAAGAAGGTTTAGGAGTCAGTAAGCGTGTACACGCACACACCCACCCACCCACACACAACATAGGATGAATAAGGGGGAAAAATCCGCATGTATTTCTAGGTATAGTGTCTGTGTTACGAGGGTAGTTCATGTGATTTAACAAAGGGACTGGTAGCTCTGTACCTTCAAGGTGGGAAAATAACGTTAGCTCTTAGGAAGTCAGAATTTCAGAGTAACCAAACGATACCCCTCTATCTCATTTACTGTCTTTAAAAAAAAAAGACTTTTGACTTTTTTATTCAGTAGCAACATAAAGAAAGGACTGCATATGAATACAGATTTTCTGCCCCAAACGAGCACACAGGGCTAATATTTGACTTTTATACCACACTGCGATTATTCACCCAACAGAATCTGCCTATTAACACTGAAATATCAATTGATGATGGGTATCTAGCTCTCTAGGGATATGTGAAAAGCTGAAAACAGAAACATAAAAGCTCTTAATTGAGGATTAGTAATAGCAGTGAGAATAAAGTTATACTCTTCATCCAAAAAGGTACACACATTTAATGGCAAGTTACTGTGATTTCTTTCAAAATAACTCTTAAAGCTGGTAACTTAGTATTTTAATATAATAACAGATAAGTCACGTGTTTTCCAATAAAGAGTAAGGTAATGTTTTAAAATAAGGGCTCCTAGACATTATTTACTAACATCCCCTATAATTTTTAAACCTAATTGTCTTTTAACTTAAATCATACTTGGGAAATAATAATAATAGCTAATATGTATTGAAAGTCCTTGTATCATTTTATCTTCTCCCTACAAAAGATACTATAAAACCCTCTTTTAACATAGGAGGAAACTGAGTCACAGAAAAACGACGTAACTTGAGGAAGGCAACACAGCTAGTTAGTGGCAGAGCATGCTTTCTGGCTAACTCCCAAAACCGTGATCTTCGTTTCATCTTATCTTGACTCAGTACTTACTGGACTCTCTTTTTGGTTGACATTAACCATGTACATCAAGGATCTGCTAACTACAGCCTGCCAGCCAAACCCTGCCCATAGCCTGTTCTCATAAATCAAGTTTTACTGGAACACAGCCAACACAGCTGCTTTCACACCATCAGGGCAGAGCTAAGTAGTTATGACAGAAACTCTAGGGCCCTTTACAGAAAAGGTTTGCCAATCCCTGATTTAGATAAATGGGCCAAATCAGGTGAAAATGAAGTTTTTGGAGTAAGAGTTTAAATAAGGACCCCATGGGAAGACACTTACATAGGGCCTAGCCCAAAAGCTAGACCAAGCCACAGACCAACAAATGCATGAACTCAATCAAAGAAGACATTGTATCATGCTACTGAAGTACCGCTTTAGTATCACTAGATGTGTCATTAACCTGAAGGTTAGGCCAACAGAACACTCAACATCTGAGCCGCTTACAGTCACCATTCAAGGACAAACTGACAAACCAGAAGGAAAGTGCATAATCTAAGTGTGGGCTGACGGCCTTCCTGGATCTTTAGGAACTCCGGGCTGGACTTTTGATCTTGGCATGTCATAGGGGTGCATAAAAGTTTTCTGACTGAATGAGTGAAAAGCACAGTCCTGGGAACCTAGAACCCCCAGAAGAGGGTCCTCACCCCCATCCCAGTGGCAAAGAAACTCTTCCCTTAAGACTTTGTTCTAAAATCATTCTCAAGCCTGAGTCTTGGCCTCTGCAATTTCCCTTAGGCCTTTCCCTGGTCCCACAGAAAAGAATGACCACAACACCAGCAGACGCCGGACCCCCTAGGCTGGGTGGTACCTGCCAGAATACAGCGTCTTTACCCCCGGGGCAGGTGCATTACCTGTACTCCCGCTCCTGCAGAATCTCCACGGGGTCCAGGCCCTGCGGTTTCTGGACGGGGCTGATCCGGCTCTGCTTCTGCTGCAGCTGCAGGATGGGCGAGGGCTGCCCCGGGGTCGGCTGTGGCACCGAGGGCCCGGGCACGGCGGCCGCGGGCGGCGGCGCTGCTGCAGGGGGCGCAGGCGAGGGCCGGCCGCTGGGCGCGGGCACCGGCAGCTTCTGTGGGGGGCTCGGGCCGCTCAGCTCCGGCCCCGGGCCTGCGGGACAAGAGCGACATGGGCAGCTCGGGAGGAAAGGCACCCCGTGCCCATACCCGGCCTGCCCGCTGCCCCCTGCGAGCCCGGCGATGGGGACAAGTAAAGGTCTCACGAGAAGAAAACAGCAGGGAAGGGAGGAAGATGAGGAAGGCGGGAGGGGAAAGGAAAGGGGAAAAAGAAAGAAAAAAGAAAAAAATAAAGACAAGAAGCTGGCATCTATCCCAAAGGGAAATGGCCCAAAAATGACTCTTAGGTAATAAACTGATTAAGGAATGGACAGCCAGCTTCTAGTGTAGGTCTACAGCGGGATTTTAAAAATAATTCCAGGTGCATTCAGGGTTCTGAAAAAGCAAGGGAATCACCCACCAGTCGGATGCAATTTGGGTGTGGTCCCAAAATCACGTTTCGCAAACTACACCACAAGCCCCCTCCATCCCAGCGTGGAAGAGCCCTGCTGTTAGAACCCATGCTTTACAAGTACAGGCAGCAGCTCGCCAGTCTTCTGACGTGAACTAAAAGGGGCACACATTTTCCCTAAATGACCTATAAACTGTATTTCAGGCTTCATCAGTGCATCTAGGGAACTTTAATTTTTTACTACATATTAGAAAATATTTCTGAAAACATTCAGTGCAGGGGGAAAAAAGAATCTGCTCATTCCACCTAAGAAAACTTAGCAAATATTAAGATTCAAGAGAGCATTTTTCTCATGTTATCAGAATAAAGGGATACGCAATCATTAAGCTTATCAAAATGCACTTAAGTTAATTTAAAGCAATTTCCCACATTAAACTTCAGGAGTTTAAATTGATTGCTAGGTCTGGACCTAAAATAAGTGTTCCATCTCTCCTCTTAGGTGAATTTTTACTTACTTCAAAGTTATAAATAAAATTAGTGATGCTACCAGAGGGGTTAGTAAAAAAAAAAAAAAAAAAAAAAATCTCAGTAAGCAGATGTTAAAACCTCTCATGGGCATTCTTCCAAGTGCTTTCTATATCTTTCCGGAGAAATATTAAAATTATTAAATGGTAACAAAACTAATCATCTCTATACTTCAGAGCGACTTAATAATTAACCATACAAAGACATACATTATGAAAAAGTAGACACATTTATTCAATTTCCAGCAAACACCAGTTAGAAGTGGGCTTAAATGACAATGCAAGGATAGCAAACATTCTGACAGGAGGAATTGGAAGAGTTAGAAGAAAGTGCTTCTACAGTGTGTGTGAGTGTGAGTATATGTGTCTGTGAGCATGTGTGTGTGTAGTGTTGTTGGTCTTTTGTTCACTTCCTTCTGAAATTAGGTAAAACTTTCCCAAAGACCTAGGGCTAGTTAAGACTTCTTGAGGTAATCTGTAGCCCTTGTTCTAGCATTGATGAAAAGTTCTGGAGGCAAAAATGCATTTCTGTTTTTTTTTGTTTTAGGCACTGTAGATATACTATTATAATAAAGAGATTCTTTTCAGCTAAGTACATTCTGATTTTTTTTCTGAATGGGAGGTCTTTTACATAATGCATAGCTTTTCATAATATTTCAGATTTAGTTTCTTTCATCCATATGTAAGAAACCAATTTCTAAACATTAAATCTTAAGGTTGTTAAGCATTGGAATAGATATGGAGGGACATTTTTTATTATATTTTCCCTCGAGGCCTTTAAAACAGGGTAGATATTTTTTATCTGGGTTGCTTGAGCCAAAAGAGAGGAGATAGAAATTTCTAACAATTACTTTAATTCTCTGTGATTCTATGAATTTCCCTAATAAGCTCAAGAAACTGGTAGTTAAAAATATTGGAAGAATTTGTATGAGCACACCAAATAATAGATTTAATACACTGAAGCCCTTTAATAAAAAGAAAATCCGGGTGTTACTGATAAGATTAATATCATACTAATTACCCTAAATTCAGTTCTCAAAGTGTTTTTCCTCCTTTCAAAGTTTAAGTAAGTCATCAATAAAAGCCATACCAGTGCAATAGTGTACACATTTCACTTACTCTGGGCGTTTTCTTCGTTAGCATTATGGCTTGTAAATACTTATGTAGAAGTGTGTGCCAACTCCTCGAGGTATATTCAAGTCATTGTTTTTAAAACCATAGGATCAAAGGGACGTATCCAGAGCATGTCTGATATCCCTGGTTCCAAATCTAGCCGTTTTCAGCCCATGACTGTGGACTAGATCTGATGCATACACACAGCTAGGCTTCTTTAGTCCATTAATACAGAGACATCCTTATGTGGTTGAAGGACCCTTAAAATTGAGAAGCCAGAGAGACCCAAACGTGGACTTGGATATTCAAATCTCCAATTCCAAAAGGACTACAACTCCAAAAGATGCAAGGTTCACCTTGTGTCTTTCCAAAATAACTGATAAGTTTCACCTACGGGCTGTGTGAGCCTCAGCAAGTTACTTAGCCCCTGGTGCTTCAGTCTCCTCGTCAGTAGAATGGGGATAATAACAGTACAGTACTCACCTCACAGGGTGGTAGTGAGGATTCAATGAGACAATGCGGCTACGTGCCCAACCCTCAGCTCTGGTCATATTTACTGCCACCAAGGACACCAAGGTAAAGAAGCCTAGTTTAATCACTCAGCTTTTCAGAAAAGCTCCACAGCAAAAGAAAGGCTTTCAAGGAAATTTGGTACTGTATTAGCCAGCAAATTTGGAAGTGCACTCTTCTAGAGCAAACTTCAAAATGTTTCCACAGTTTAATACAACTCAGCACAAACACTCAGATAAGTCGGCTTGCCATGTGCTTCCTGCTAATCCCCCATCAGTCACAAGCAAACTCCTTTCTAACTAAAAACTGCAAGTTCATTTACTGCCTGGGTCTATTTTATCCTCCCTCCAACAGATTATATAAAAACTTCTCTTTACAGAGGCTAGGGGGCTGACTGCAGCTTGCTGCAATTAGACATGCCCAGAACACAACTACCTAACCATGAGGTGTTCTGCCTGTCCTTCAGGCAGTTGAGTTGCCTGAATGGATTTTCTCTGTATCAACAGAAAGCATCTCGACAACAGACACTCATGGTCTGCAAAACGATAAGAACTCACGCCCTGATATCTTCAGATGGAGGACAAATTACATTCTTTAGCTTATCTCCTATTCCCTTGCCAATATAAACAAGTTAGGCTGAATTGTCAGAGGTACAAAATGTGTCTGTTTTCCCGTCAGTCCTCACTTCAGAAGTCAAGGTAGGTATACGCCCTGACTCTCCTGAGGGGTGTCCCACTGCAGCTAAGTGTTGGGGGGAGGGATCTTTATTAGATGCCTGAATTTAAGAAACGGTAAACAAACTTATTAAATTACCTAAGTCTCACATGTACAGAATTTCTGTACAGAGTTCCCACTTTACCCTCTGCACAGAAGGATGTTTATGCAAATAAGTCTGTGTATTAGACAAGGATTTAAGTGGTTTCCAGAGGTTGAAAAAAATAAATGTAATAATGATGCTTACATGAAGCAAACGAAGAAATTTTAGATAACTAAAAAAAGGAGAGGGGGAAGCAGGAGAGGCACAAGCACTGAAAAAAATCACCAATATATCTCTCACTTTCTACCATGAAGGCTTCCCTACCCACCGCAAAAAAACCCAAAACTTTTCAGTTCCTATTTTGAACTTTGCTTTAGTCTCTTAAAAAGAAAAAGGAATCAAAATTAAAAGAAAAACGCTGGGTTTGATTTGAGTGAAGCCCATAGCAGGCAAGGACCAGAGTTATTTATTTGTTCAGTGCACACTTCCGCCAGTCAAACTGTAATTCTCTGGTGGTGGCACTTGTGGTGAATGATAACTTTGGAGTAGGTTTGAGGCAGATCACCCCAGCCAAAAAGATTCTCTTCACACATGAATGACACTGGCAAATGGGACAAGAGAAAAATGGAATCACAGCTACCACCAGTGAAGCTGACATACTTAAATTGATTTTTTCCTGAAATATTAGAAGAGGCATTTATAAGCAATTATATTGCTTTATTTAAGAAAAGGAGGGGGATAAACAATTAATACAAGTAATATTAACTTAAAAAACCTTTTTTTGTGTCTTCCTTGGACTTGTCCGAAATACCCATGCAAAAAAAAAAAGTGTCTTTGTCAAGTAAGGTCATCATCTCCCTGTGAAATCTGAGATTTGGGGGCAAGATGAGCAATGTAACCTCCCCCTCCCAGTGACAGGAATGAGTCTGCTCTATTTGAAGAAAGTATCCTCTTTCCTCCTTTATCCACAGCCTCTTTGCCCACTCTGGCACTATCCACCCAAATATTTTCATTTCTAATGACTGCTGGAAATACAAAAGACACGAGCAGTGAGTAACAATGACAGGACCCTGGCGAGGGAAGATGTACGCATTGGGTAAAAAAAAAAAAAAAATGGAGCCCTCTTCTCTGGAAATGATCCAGAAAATGCACCCAGGATTGTGTTGGTTAGGATGTGAAGTATTTGTTATATACAAGTGTCCGGCTAACTGAAAATCCATCCTTTAAGTTTTACTACGTCATCTGATCTCACTGTGGTGACTTTGGCTGAAAGGGTTTCTCAAGCAAAATCACTTAGCGTGCTGCCTTCTTGAACAATACCCTGGAAACTTTTCCTATTGTGCGTAGGTCATTTTTTTTGTTGTTGTTGTCGTTTGTTTTTTTTTATCAGTACGCGAGCCTCTCACTGTTGTGGCCTCTCCCGTTGCGAAGCACAGGCTCCAGACGCGCAGGCTCAGCGGCCATGGCTCACGGGCCTAGCCGCTCCACGGCATGTGGGATCTTCCCAGACCGGGGCACGAACCCGTGTCCCCTGCATCGGCAGGAGGACTCTCAACCACTGCGCCACCAGGGAAGCCCTCGTAGGTCATTTTTAAAAATAACAAGCCTCGCTGAGGTCCATGATGAGGGGATACCCCAGGACAAGCTGCGATGCACGGGGAAGTATGCCTGTGTGACATGGTCCCTCACGATTACCTTTTGGGAGGCGCAGATTTCGCTCCTTCCACCTTAAACTACCAACAATCTGACTATGACCATTCAGCCTCTACTGGGACCTCCTTTAGTTAATGCTCCTCATATACTGAGATGCAGGATACCAAGGTCACCAATGTTGCTGACACCGTGTCTAGAGTATGAATAAAAAGGCTCTGAGAAAGGAGCAGAGATCCTTTTCCTTCCTATGCACAGGAGTGAAATGCCCGCACTTGGTACACAGAGCTTGGGAAAGAGTCTTTCCCTTGTCATGAGCCTATTGGTCACGAAGGAGCCAGGATGGGGAAGGGGATAAGGCCATGGGCTCTCCAGTCAGACTGCTGGCATTGAATCCTGACTCTCCATACCCCAGATGTGCCACACATGCAAGGTACTTATTACTGAGCGTGGAGTACAAGGTAAGCTAGCAGGCACTCAGTAAGCACAAGCTACACACATGCATAGACATACATACATTTTTGCTTCTCTCTGGCTGCATTCCTGAGAGCTAGTTTTTACAGTTTTAAAGCCTCTGAACACACTTGAGTGTTCAAACTACCATTTTATGCATGGTTTTCCTGTACAACATTTTCCATCTCTGATTTTTGGTCCCACGGGGTCCTCCACCTACCAGAGCACTGTGGTGAACACACCGAAACCTAGAGATGCCGCGATACTTTGTTGCTCTTTAAAAAAACCATTCCTAAGGCTCCATCTACAATTAACAAGATGCGTTTATCCTTCTAGTAGGCAACCCTTAAGAGTTTCCTCTACCAGAAAAGAAACATTTACAAACTCAGAAGGTAGAATAATAAAAAAAATAATAACAATCTGAACTCTTTCCCTTCGTCTAAGTCCCAAAACCTAAGAAGAAGACCGATATCCCAAACTAGTTGCAATGATCCGCTGTCAGGGCCTGCCCAAATGAGAGGGAACCACTCCCAGGAAAGGGTGTCAATGACAAGGAAGCACCCTGGGATTCAAATTCCCTAAGATTCAAATTCTCTGGAATTCAAAACTGTGGTAGAATAGAACCATAAACTCTGTGCTTATCTAGTTGCTAACCAAAACCTTCCCAGAGAAAACAACATTCATGGACGATCACCCTAGAGCCCCTTGGAGCTCTGAATTCTATCCGTGGGATCAAGCCAGACCACCAGAAGGTCGTACAAAGGACTACCTCATCTCAACCCATTATATAATGTCATAGCTTCAGATCTGATGCCAGGGCACATGGGAAATAGGCCATGTGGATTCTGTTACTCTCTTTGTTATGAACAAATGTTACCAATGCCTCTACCATGCAGTGCCCCTTACAATAATAATAACAATAATTTTTTAAAAAGTTCCCACCTGGGAAAGCTACTTTATACTCTCATGCTAGAAAAGACTCTGCGTCCACTGAGAAACTGGTAAGCAACTTCCTTCCGAGTGGTGAGTATCAGGCACCAGACCCTGTCTCCTTTCCTGACTGCCAGGAAACTCGAGTCACCTTGGAAGCTCAGATGCAGCAGCTCCTGTAGCTCCCCCCCACCCACATTGCCAACCTCCCTGACCTTGATCTCTACTTCCCTTTGTCTCTGATTTTCTACTTGGTAATTCCTTTACCGCAGGTATGCTTCTTTGGAAGCCTCCCCAGATGCTTTTCACAAAAAGGGACAGACGTAAATAAATAAATAAATAAACAGACACGAAATAGCTCAAGGAGAGCAGATTCGAGACGTGCGTGTTGGCAACGGAACGCACGGGGTGTAGGGGTTCCTAACCTGGGGTGTGTGTAGACGGGCTTCCGACAAACCTCGCACCGCTTGAAAGAGAATGCGAAATCACGGGGCTTTGTGCTTATAGCCACGGCTTGTGCCAGAGTCTGCAAAGTTTAAGAAGCACTGCTCTAGGACGTAGGCAGAGGAGACCAAGAAGCGTGGTCAACTAAGTGAAGCAAAGACAAGGGAGCCAGGGAGGTGCAACAGAAGGCTACGTCAGCCCTGAGCTGATCCCACCAGCCCAGCACTTCTGTGCAGTTAGCAGTCCTTCTTGTCCGAGTTGGACCATCACGTTATTCATTTGGTTGCCTATGAACCTACCAGATGGCCTGCTGTAGTTGACAAGGGCCTGCTGCTGCGGCGGCGGCGGTGGCTGCGGCTGCGGTGGCGGCTGCGGCTGAGGCGCCGCCTGCTGCTGCTGCATGCCCGGCAACGTCCTTTTCCCCTGGACCGCGAGCTGCAGCGTTTCCGGGAGGGGCTGGCCCCGGGCCAGCATTTTGTAAGCTAAAATCTGAGCTCGCAGCTGATGCAGCTGGACGGGACTGAAAGGCGAGGGCCCCCTGTTGGGCTGGCTCATCGCCTGCGGGTCGCCTGGGATGAGGGTCCCTGGCTGGCTTGGTGGCATCTGCGGTGCGGTTGGGCCACTTCCCGATATAGGGCTGGAGACGTGCTCGGGGGCTCCCAGCGGAGACGGGTGCGGCGACATGTAGCCTAGAATGAAACACAAAAGGAGAGGTCACAGGCTGCCCCCCGCGACCCAGAAGGAGAAGCATTCCCGAACGTTTTGATAATTTTCTAGAACAGCACTGATGGACAGACATCGAAAGCATAGGTAACTTAATAATTATGGGCTTTTATATAACTTATAACTTATATATATCAAATATATGCATAATTTAAAGAAACAGGCAAAAGTAATTTTCATAATATATAATTTAAATCGACATAGCCCAAATATTATCATTTCAAAGTATAACAATTATTAAAGAGAGATTTTATGTTCTTTTCTTCCTATTCAGTTACGACGCTGTCTCCACTGGGACTAACCACATCTCAAGTGATGGACAGCCATATGTGTCCTAGAAAGTAAACTGGTAGTGGCTGTCGTACACCTAAAGGAAGGGCACCAGGAGACAGTATTATACGTTAAAAGTAGCCCGACCTGGAGAACAGAACATGAAGGTGGCTGCTCTGTCGCAGTGGGGAATGAGTCTCTCATGGGGATATTACTTGGTTCATTATAATGCACTTTATGAATAATTTGCCATGATTGAGGGCCTCCATTGTTGTAGGCACTAAGCAAGGCACTGTACATACTATTTTAGCTGAGTCCTCCCTGGAAACAGAGACTGATAGAAGGATTGAGTGGAGCTGATTTATCTGGAAGGCACAGGGGCACTGGCAGGGGTGTGGAAAGGTGCTACGTGGAAGGGACGGCAGCCAGTAATGGGTGCATGATTAAGCCAGTTGCTGTAGTGGGTACCTAAAGATTAATCTCATGCACAAGTTCTGGGATAAAAAGGCACATAACTTGCCTCCAAATTATCCCAGGGAAGGAGCTGGGGTATTTACACTCCATCACTGGTCACTGGTTATGACTCTGGGGATCATTAGTCCCCGGGGACTTTGCCATGTGTGAGTAAGGCGGACTCAAGTAGACTGAAGGTGAGATGGTAGACTGGCCAGTGGATATAAGGCTGGTGGGAGCACAGAAATGGTAATAAGAACTAGAGGGAAGTGAGTGGAGTATACATGTTTTCTACAGTCCTCACCACATCCCCAGAAGATATGTACCGTCACCTCATTTTTTAAAATGAGGAAAGGGAAGCTCAGCGAGTTAGCGAGTTACCCCAGGTCACACAATCAGATCTTGGTAGCTCCAAGATTTAAACCAAGGTTTGTCTGATTCCAAGGCATATGCTCTTTCCATGGTCTAATATTAATTTGGTTTTATAAAAATAAATTAAAGGCTTGAAAGTTTCAAACATCTTCTAGAACCATTTACGATACAATATAAAAATGAGAGTAATCTGCTTCGGTTACAAGAGATCTAAATGGGAAAGTTAAGAAGACTTTACTTAAGAAAGAAAAGTCAAAATGCACAAAAATTTCAAGGAACTTATTTCAAGAGATGAACTGTACAGCCTGGACGGAGAATGCCTAGAAAAACACACGACTGAGCATTGCTGAAGGGAAATCCAAGGGGAAGGAGAGGACAGAGTGGCCTACTGCAGTCCAGAAGGTTATCTTCAATTCAAACTGAGTGTAATTCATCAACTCAGAGGTGTCCTAAGACACAAGTAAAACATTAGATTAAAGGGCTTTGCCTTTAATAAATGCACCTGCATCACACTTATTTTAAAGGTCATCACATGGGTGTTTATTAGGCAGCTGCTGTGTGTTTGAACCCTTGTCAAATCTGAGCCAAGACAGCTCTATGCATCTATGCGGAATCACAGCGGCCCAGGAATATCTGACCCACATTGCCCGGGGACTCATCAACATCATCCACAAGACTAGAGAAAATAAAGGATACAGTTACTTTTACCTCAAACTGCCATTTGGAGAGGGAAACAAATTTAGCCTGATCCTCTAAGACAAGAGTAGGTTTTGTTCTATCAATTGGTGAATTGTAGAACTCCATTCAGAGTAATCCTGCCCTGAAGAGAAATGGAAAAACTGCTAACTCATTCCCCAAATCCCTACTCTACAAGGGAGCACAAAAATCACGCAGCCATTAGGATTCTAGTTGGTCATAAAAGTTAGCCAAGAAAATGCCCCTGAAATCAGCTTGCAAGACAAGCAGAAATTTAAATTCCAGCATGTTGTTATTTATAACAATAAACATTTAGAGCATATCGATAACATACACTTAACTTCATCATTAACATTCTTCCTTCTTAATGAGGTTAACATTCACCTCCTATTAGTAATGCTGGTGCAAAATGGTAGTTTGTTCATTAGGAAAGCACCTTCCTAACACCTTTTTGACCAACCCTGCATCTACCACTGGAGGAAAAACTTCCTACTATAGTTACTGACATTTTCATGGTAGAAGGGATACAACCAGGTGTTAAAATGGGTCATGTCTCCTGCCCTCTAGTCCATCCTCCTTCCTGAGGGCATCATCAATTATAGTTTACCCATGATAAGTCACAGGATGCCTAATACAACAGACCAAAACATTAGACGATCCAATCTAAAGGCAACTGTGCAACGCTGTTCATCAAATCTGCTCTTTTCAGCTATGAACTCCTGGCAAGGCAAAGTTACGAAGATGAGGCAGTTACATTAAGTACAGTAATTCATTTTACCTCACATTTGCTAAGAAACTAAGAGTGGAATAAAAATCATTTTCCAGGATTAATCAATACAACAAAATTCTCCCTCAAGTGTGGAAAGAAGAAGAAACTGGGGGTGGGAAAATTTGTTGCCTAGAATTTATAGGGGATGTTAATAGAATCATTCTATCACAGTATGACATTAAAAATGTGACAGTGTTTCAGCTAAAGTGAGAGAGATTTCTTTTTTTTAATGACATGACTTGCATTCCATAAAACTTCAGGAAAATCAGAATCTAAATGATACAACATAATATATTTTCATAATTATCTTCAGTTGAGAAAACAGTGAAGAAATTACCTGAGAGTGAAATGCCTTTGTCTGCAGGATGACTGTGCTGATACAGAATCTGCTCTTTTTTGAAATCTGGTTCGATTTGCTCATTTAAAAAAAAAAGTAGTCAAAAACTGGCAGTTTTCCTTCCCTCATCTTCAAGGGCCATTATCTCCCTAGGCGCACCTTGCCTCAGAGAGAGGCAATCACCTCTCTCCTTTTAATAAACTGGAATTTTTAAGTGCCAATTTTATATGAATTTTCTCTTCACACACACACACATACAAACATTAAATATTATATACTTGCCTTTAAAGGCTTTTTCTAGCCAATGGACTAAAAATAAACAACGTTATCATTGGGACCATAAGGTACACAATTCAGTATTTATTGAAGGAAATGGTTTTGCGTCTCAACCAATACCTTAAAATAACCTAATAGGTTGCTAGGTAGTTAAAGCTGGCAGTCTTCCGATCAATACCACACCTCTCTGTACCTGTGTGTTTATAAATGGCTTCCTACGACGGGGTTTTTAAAGATATATGCTATTATGGAGTCTGAATTCTTTTTAGATAATTATATAGACTAAGACTGCATTATACCAATACTACTTTATTCAAAGACATATTTTAAGTCACTAATTCCCCAGCTTACAAGGCACTTTACTATTACAGTGAAAAATATTACGTGCTAGTTCTGATTCCATCTAACTTAATGCAGACTTCTGCATTCCAAAGTAATTATAACTTACAGAAATTATATAAAAATTAAGATCTATTGAAAAGTGTTCACTTTTGAATACATAAATTCACTTCTCTACCTACTTGAACAAAATTTACTCAATTTCCAATTATGTGCTAGACATTGTGCCAAGTATTGGAGATTCCAGGAAAAAATCATCATTCTAGTAGTTGAAGAAAGGAACTGAGCTATGAAAGAAATTTTAAGATACATAAAAGTAAAAATGCTCACTTATAATTCACGCATTCCAAGTGTTTTCCTTTGGAGTCTTCCTAGGGCCCCACTGCTAGAGGTACTGCAAAGCTGGGAGCAGACAGAGCCACCACTAGCTCTGAGAATCACTGAATATAACTCATCTATACCTCCCAGGTATTAAAATGAGATCTACATTAGCTCTGTGAACACACCTGGCTCTTTAGAATTTAAATGATAAACCTGGAAGTGTCGTCTCAATTCATTCTTAACACTGAATGGGTCAAATTCTTTTCTTCCTGTACCTCAAGAAGTCCCAATGATTCAGCCTGCTTTTCTAACATGATCAAGATTTTACAAGTCATTTGCAAAACTTACGCCTGCCTGCCATCAAAATTCAGATCAGAGTCCAGGATCTTCAAAAACCTGCCCGAATATTAGTAAAGATGCACTCCTATGCCTCCATGACTTGCTTTTATATAAATGTATATATGTATTTAAAAGCAAATACACTTCTCTAAACCCTCACAGTCAAAAATCTTCCCTTGGATTGATGGATGTCTGATCATGGATGGAGAAAAAAACTCACATACATTAAATTACAAAAAAGTATATACAACAACACATAAAGCATAAACTTTGAATTAGAATATCAGCACATTAATTAGTGCTGGATTAGTCATGCCCTTGGCATGCTGAAATGTCCATATAATGATTCTGAAAAGAGGTTACATTGCATCCAAAAGACTTTGAGGTATCTTTATTATTCTATTTATTTATTTGGCTGCATTGGGTCTCCGTTGCTGCTCGCAGGCTTTGTGTAGTTGTGGCGAGCGGGAGCTACTCTTCATTGCGGTACGCGGGCTTCTCATTGCAGTGGCTTCTCTTGGTGCGGAGCATGGGCTCTAGGCGTGTGGGCTCATTAGTCGTGGCTCGCGGCCTCAGTAGTTGTGGCTCGCGGGCTCTAGAGTGCAGGCTCAGTAGTTGTGGCGCACGGGCTTAGCTGCTCCGCGGCATGTGGGATCCTCTAGGACCAGAGCTCGAACCCGTGTCCCCTGCATTGGCAGGCGGATTCTTAACCACTGCACCACCAGGGAAGCCCCTGAGACATCTTTAATATGCCTTCAATAATGAGGAGAAAAGGCACCCAAAAGAAGAGAAATCTACCATACATTGATTTGGCCATTATTGTGGGTTGAACTGTGTCCTCTACAAAGAAATGTTGAAACCCTAACCCCTGGTACCTGTGAATGTGACCTTATTTGGAAATAGGATCTTTGCAGATGTAATCAAGTGAAGATGAGGTCACATTGGATTAGGGTAGACTCTAATCCAATGACTGGTGCCCTTATAGGAAGAGGGAACTCTGGACACACACACAGACACACAGGCAAAACGTCATGTGGAGAGCAAGACGGAGATTGGAATGACAGATCTACAAGCCAAGGAATGTCAAATATTGCTGGCAACCACCAGAAGCTAGAAAGAGGCAAAGAAGGATTCTTCCTTAAAAACTTCAGAGAGATCACAGCCCTGCTAATACCTTGATTTCAGATTTCTGGCCTCCGGAACTTTGAGAGAATACATTTCTATTGTTTTAAGCTACCCAGCTTGTGGTAATTTGTTACAGCAGCCCTAAGAGACTAAGAGAGCCACCCACCAGCAACGACAGGTTATTCCACTGCCAGAAAAAGCCACCTTACAAAGTAGGAGTGTACAATTCAAGGGACACGGGTGGCTCATCTTACCTTCACATCTATGCTGTTATTGGGAGGCAGACCTGGAGTCTCCTTCTGGCCCTGTCACTTACCGGATGTGCAAACTTAAGAAAACAAAGTAAATTCTCAGAGCTTTAGCCTCTCCATCTATAAAACTGGGGTAATATAATTTATCTCACAAGTTCAGGGTAAAGATTCTGCATGAAGTACACAAAGCACTTTGCAGAGTGCTTGGACACATGGTGGCCAGTAAAACTACTAGGATTTTGCAAAGAAAATTGCCCACATCAACCATAAAGTTGTGTTGGTGGGGATAAGGGGAGATTTCTACAGGGAAAAGAAACCGGCTGGATTCCATCCTCCTTAAACACGTTCTCTGGAAGTCATAATTAAAATAACCAATAGGAAAGATGAAAGACTGTGGTACAGAGCCAAAATCAGGTATGTAGCAGACACAAACCTTGGCTGTGTTGGTCCATCGGACTCTGGGGAGGGCCCATTCCTGGGTGAGGAGGTCGCATAGCGGTGCCCTTCATGGATCCACAATGGATATCTTCCACAACCCCCTTGTCGTGCATACCATCAATGGGCTGAAACATTTACAGAATATCAGTCAGACGTCTCTTTAAGGCATAATATTTCTATCTGGTGTTTTAAGACCCCTTCCTAAAAAGTCTTCAAAATTGTGGCGCAATCATCTATTACCCATATGATAGTCATATATTTTGACATTTATTTTACATATATTACTATTTACATAGATTTCATAGATGGGACAAAAAATAAAATAAAAAGGACTACACCAATAGGATCAGCAAAACTACCTGTGAAGTCAAAAGTTAAGGCTTTAAACAGTTGAAATGTTTTTGGTCATGTCAAAACCTGCAAAATAAAAATGAAGTTCTGTTCACAAGGTAGACAAATATAAACTATTCTTCCATACCCTCTTACGTAAGTCCTGAAACCTGCCATAGGTTGAAGCTAGTCCAAAGTCTGAATGAAGGAAGGAAGACTCTTTGAAACGTCTGTGATGATCTATTTTTTGGTAGCTTTATTTCATCAGAGGGGAAGGAACCATGGAAAGTTTAAAAGTTGAAAGCAGAAAGTTCCAAGGCAGTTGGGAAAAGAGGGACAGACAGGGTAGAGCGGTGAATGGGGGTAAATACTGAACGGGAAAGAGGGTGAAACAGATGAAGCTATACTACAGAGGGAGGAAGACAGAAAAAGGTTAACGGCAGAGTTTGGAAAAAAATAAAGAACACAGGGGCTGGAAACAGGACTTGAGGCCTTGTACACAACAGACACACAATAAATAGCCATTGAATTGACACTAATCCAATCCAGAATTGGGCAATGGAGCACGTGTTTGAGAAAGGAAAAGTCTATTCCTCCCCAAACTGGAATAGCAATTTTCAAAACAGCCTGAAAGGAATATTTCCAGGAGTTTATAGAAACCAAATGACTTCAAGCAAGAAAGTATGAGTGTTTGCAGTTTTGGAGAAAGGAAAGTTAATTTCTGCAGAGTCAAAAGCATGCACTTGAAAAGAGGAGAAATTTACCATAAAGAGGATGTTCAGAAGAAAAATGGGAAGAATTTGGTATAAAGAGTGTCTCTGAGTCTGTTAAATAGTAATAATAGAGAGGAAATCAAAGCAACACAGCAGATGTATTTAGGCCACTTGTTTATTTATTTCCAGTAATGTTGAAAAGCAAAAAGCTGAAGCTCAGAGGGAGACGGAGGAGAAAGACAAGGAATAAAGCTGCCTATAAAAAGATTCTCAGAAAGTGAAGGCATCTGGTCAGCAGGTGTGAACTCCAGGCACTTCACCATGTCCTCACCCAGGGAATTATCTGAGGGACTGCGGGCTGAGGAAAAGCAGGATGAGAAAATGCAAAACTTGCAGAATGAGAGCAAAACAAAACAAAAAAGAGCATTGATGGGGGCAGAGAATAGGAGAAAATGTGACAAAGATGCTAGATAACGGAACAGAAGGGATCAGAAGATACACTTATACATAAAAACAACCCGGGGCAAAAACATAACATTAACCCAATACACTCATGCATACGTTTAACTTTTAAATGCTTAAATAGTAATAGAGGTGAGCTAAATATTTTCCTTCAAATCTTTCATTTTGGAGGTGAAACATCCTTAAACCCTTCTGAAATTATTTAACCCGCTTGGACTAAGGTTAACAAGTGACAGATCCGGTCTATAATATACTTCCCAAATTAATATGAACACAAGATGATTTAATGACTTCGATATGTCTATATGTTCAGTATGTCTCCTAAAGAATGTGATATGGAAAACGAGCAACTTTATTTCTCTACATACCTGACAAGCTAAAAATGTGTTTAAAAGAAATCAAAAAAGCAGGGAGAGAACTTGGGGATATTATAGGGCTATCCATGATATGTTGTTAAATGAAAAAGATGTTGTTTCAGAGTAATTAACAGTGATGATACGATGCTATTATGGTAAAAGGGAAAATTTTTAAAATCATACCTGAATATGCATACCTGTGCTTAGATGGTATTTTTACTGAAGATGGAGAAAAGTAAGGTGTAAAAAGCATATATAATAAGCTGTTACTGGGGGTGAACCACTTCTTTTATTTATGTCAATATGGTTTTACTTTTCAAAATAAGCATATATTAATTTTCTGATTTGAAAATCATCAAATAACAAAATTTGCAAAACATGAATCTTCCCTTCTGGGCTGCAATGCCTTACCTTAAAACTGACCTCCAGGGACTTCCCTGGTGGTGCAGTGGTTAAGAATCTGCCTGCCAATGCAGGGGACACAGTTCGAGCCCTGGTCTGGGAAGATCCCACATGCCGCGGAGCAACTAAGCCCGTGTGCTACAACTACTGAGTCTGTGCCTAGAGCCCGCGAGCCACAGCTACTGAGCCCGTGTGCCACAGCTACTGAAGCCTGTGCACCTAGAGCCTGTGCTCCACAACAAGAGAAGCCACCGCAACGAGAAGCCCGCGCATCGCAACGAAGAGTAGCCCCCGCTCACCGCAACTAGAGAAAGCCCGTGTGCAGCAACGAAGACCCAATGCAGCCCCAAATTAAAAAAAACAAAAACAAAAAACCCCAAACTGACCTCCAGTCCTACACAATTAAAGGGAAGAATTGCTCTTTTCTGCGGTAACCTTTCTGTTTCAAACCAGTATCTCCCACAGCTTGCCTGCTCAACATCAAGAGGCATCTCCACCACCCTGTCCACCTGTGATGTCACCCAGAAAAGATGTAAAACCTCTACACATCTCTTCAGGCCTAACCTTCAGGTAATATACAATGGTCCCATAGATTTTCTATGGCTATCGCTACGTCTCAGAGCAAATTGTCACAGAGGATCACGTTTGCTTTCTCAAAAGGCCATTCTCTCTTCTTTGCATCTCCTGCAAAGGCATAATGCCCACGTCATACCGTTATGCTCATCCCAACAGCAACAACCCGAATCTCATAAATGGAAGATTATTATAACCTTCGTCCAGAAACAAACAACTGGCCCTGGGTTCTGCAAAATCAGAGCCCTCTTCCAAAACCAGAATAAAGCCACTTCACAGACAGAGAGCAAAGTGCATTTTTAGGAATTCCCTAAAAACTACTTTATTGCAATCGAACCTTTTTTGAAAAAATCCTTTAGGAAAGGACTCATTTTCCTTTTATTCTTTGGGAACTACGGGATCTTTTTAGGGAAGAATAATTTTCAATACGTTCATTCACGGATGATATATGGTACTTAACATACATAGTTGGAAAAAAAAAAGCAAGAGTTATTCACTAATATACTTATTTGCCAAGCCAAAATACCTGCAACCCACAATTCATAGGATCTGTCAGACTGCATATTGTAGAACTTCCCTGGTGGTCCAGTGGTTAAGACACCATGCTTCCAATAATGCAGAGGGCATGGGTTTGATCCCTGGTCAGGGAAGTTCCACATGCCATGTGGCGTGGCCCAAAAATAAAAAAAAAAAGAGAGAGAGAGGGAGAGAGAGCTGCATATTGTAGCTAACACTTTTTAAAAAGCCAAGATCAGATCTCCCTGACTGGTGCAACATCTGTAACAATAAAAGAGCCTTGGAATGTATGTTTTCAATCATGTACAAGGTAAGGGAAAGACCTAGCTTGATTCTCTTGTAAACAATAGTAGAAAAAAGAGAGGGGAGTTATCAGTGATTATTAGCCATCCATGACTCAGAAGATGGATGGATGGATGGGAGAATGAACTCTTACCTTATGCATTTGATGCATGCCTTCCTGCGGGAAGTCAGCAGACCCCATCGACGGCATAGGGTGTGAGACACTTGGAGGCCCAGGACTTGGCCCCATCATACTGTGGACGGAACCTGGGGATGGTCCAGGTCCTGGACTGGGCCCAAGAATTGGTCCAGGAGAGGGTCCCGGCCCTGGCGAAGGCCCTGGGTGGGGCATCGCACCAGGGTCTGTGGGCGTGGACATCTACTTCTCCTGACTCTGCCAGTCAGTACAGTGATACTGAGTTGGAAAGAAGAGAAAGGAATGTTTTAAACATGATGTTACGATCAGAATAAAACAGTTGTTAGTATTAGATGGTGCCATTTCCGTAACAAATATCAAACAGAACTGCCCTGTCTAGCCCGGATGTTTGAGAGAGTGTGGATATATCCATCTGCCCTAGTCTTTATGAAGACCTCTTATTTAAAATGATTCCCCGGAAAGATATAAATCATCTAAGATCCAAAAAAAGGCTCACTGGAGAAACTCAAATGTAAGACATAAGGAGAATTCTAAACAAGCTTAAAATTTATTACTGAAGCCAACAGATGCTCTTCATTACTTGGGCACCTTACAAGGCATTAACCCCCCAAAGCCATTAAAATATACACCTCCTCAAGAAATACCCAACCAAGACCCACTTGCATAAGTCAATAAGCATTCAAACTTCACAGAATTCTAGAGAGTTAAAAGGGGGAGCAAGTACAATTTCATAAACTGAGGATGAAAGGGAATTGCCAATCATGGGAAAAGAAGAGGTTAATGGCAGTCAGACAAATACGGGTTCACACAGCCGCATAGGCAATGACGCACTGAGACTAAAATGTGATGGTACGTGTAAAACCATAGCTCTGTGCCTGGCACAACAAGCAGCCTCTCTTACTGAGCCTTACTCCCCGGCCCTGCCACCTCCACTCCAGCAGAAACGAACAGAAGGGCAGGTTAAGACGTGGTCCTACCACCAGGTAATTAATTAAAGACCACGTGGACAGTGGAGGGCAGGGATTCATCCCGGGCCTCTCTGGGGTCCAAGACTCACACGAGACATCAACCATGACTCCTGGATCGGGGCCCACCAGAGACGTGGTATGAAAATTCCGGTTCTCCAGCAAAGCGGTATTCCATCACCCATGTGCCAAGACTTCTTGGCATCCCCACCGGGGAACTGCCTCATGGGGTGGGTACGACGGGATCTTGGATATCAGCCAAAATGAGGAAATAAGCTGTTTTCTGAATTTTGATGGAGATGAATGATCCCAGGGTAGTCATGGTGATATATTATGTCATCTGGGGGCACACACCTGTACACACAAAACCTCTTCTGATGCCGAACTTACAGAATCCTAAGTGGACTTGCTTACCCAGTGATTAGTAGCAGGGAAGAAATTAGACCATAGGGGCTGGGTCACCCACAGCAGGGCTCTTTCCATAGTGAAATGAGAGGTTAGAGGGAAAATTAAATGAAAAAAACAAAAAACCCACGTTACTTCCATTCTTAGCTAACTACCGTCACCTCTCGAGGAATCTCTAGAATGTGAGGGCCGTGAGGGTGAGGTCTGGCCCTTCTTAGCTCCTGTATCCCCAGCACCTCCAACCAGCATGGAGTAAGTGCTCAGAAAAGATCTGAATGAAGTGTAGACAAAGTTGCAAGGGCAAACTATTAATAGAGTCAATTTTAAAAAATAAAAAAATTAAGAGAGCAATCAGGGTTTGAGGTATGTTCAAACAAAGAAATCTGAAAAGTGGAGGCAAGAATTTGGCCAATCTGATAAATGAATTAGGGCTAGAACAGGAAGGGATGAAAGGCTGCTTTGGACTGATTATAAGCAAGGGATCACTCAAACTGTTTTGCTGATACAAGATGGGACTAAGAGAACACAGTTCAAGTGATTTCTAAAACAACAGGGAAGCTTGGACAGTAAATTATAGCCTGAATTCACTAGAGAGCCAAATGTTATTATTTATTCTTTGTGATTAACAAAGCAGGCGGAAGTAACCTTTTTTTTTTTTTTTTTTGGATTCCACCCCCTCACATATACACACACCCACCCATGTCCAGTCAGCATTTTAAATTTAGGACGCTGACGTCAATTCAGGGGTACTACAAGTTAAAATGTTCTTTCATGTATATCAGCAAACTAATAAACCCCTTTATTTTTTAGTGAATAAAAGGAAATTGCTTACTTCCTGTTATGATTTACCTTGAAATTGGCTTCAATGGCTATGATGGCAAGATACCACAAGTTTGAACAATGAAGATACAAATGCTCAGTCAGCCTGGCAGTCCTACTTTTCATGTTTTATATTTTAATATCTATTATCCCAAAATACCAACGACTTTCTGTGCGTATAATGACTTTCATCTGGGAGTCTCGTAGAATGTTGTAATTAATTGTATGCAGTCCCACAGAAACGCTCATCATTTTTTGTTATAGGAAATTACTAAAAACTTCTTAGGGGGAAAACATATGAGACAGGAAATGGAAGAATACGGACATAAAGAAGAATGTTAATATAGGAACGTGTTATATAGGAAACATTTTCGTAAGAAGAGAACCTTTAGGAGCATGCACTTAATGAATGTGTCCGTGAAACAGCATAGATGAATAAACAAGAAGCCAGCTCAGAGAAACAGCACAGTTTAACAAGGGAGCAAACCTGCCCCATCCCGCACAGCCAAGGGACCTGGACTACCGCACAACTTGAATGTGACCCTCTGGCTTCTGACTGGGAGCCCAGAGACCTTGGGTTCTGCCCACCTCAGGGCTGTCACCAACCCCGGGGTTCCCGGGCAAAGCGTGTTTTTTTTTTCTGGGGTTTCTCAGCTTCCTCTGGGCTTGGAATCGAAGCATCTCAAGGCTCCCTGCATCTGCCTATCCAGGGCTTGCAGCATCTCCCGATTCCTCCAACCTTAAGTGTGGGCGCGCTCATCAGTGAACCTCCAGGGCAGGACCCGGGCTGTCCCAGGATTCACGCCACGGCACCATCACCCAAGCGTACCACAGAGGAGCACCTCTCAGAGACGAGGCCACAGTCCTGGCCTCCTATTCCTTCCTCTTCATTTCTGGTGGCAACTTCATGATGCAGCTCCAAGACACAATTAAACTTTCCCACAGCGTAAAGCAATTCGGGGGTGTAAATTACAAAGAGGTGCGAGTCTCAAGCAGAGGCGCAGGTCATTACTAAGTCCCTGTGGTTAAGGGTGAAAGTCCAGTATTGGCCAACTCAGCTTCCCCTCACCCACCCTCCCGGTCTCCCTAGGAATCCAAACCCCTTTCTTTTTTCTTCCAGGCACCAATTAAGTGATGCAGATGGGGTGGGGACAGTGGGGACAGGCACAGGGCGGATGGGGGAGAGGCGATGGCTCCAGTAACCTTGAGAGGGCAGGAGTGCCAGGTCTCTCCGCAAGATAACACTCAAAATCTATTTTTATTTTGTGTTGGGGGGCGGGGCGGGGAAGTTTTACATTGTCACCAAAAAGAACGGCCTGTTCCATAATTACATGGCCAATATAAGGAAGAAAACGTGTCTGTGTGTAAGGAGGTTAGGCACACAGACCTCCCCGTACCCCGGCACTGCCAGGCCCCTCTCCTCCCCTCAACGCTTCCCTCCACCTCACACCAGCACTCCCTGAGGGCCAGGCCGCTGTGTTCTTAGCCAAGAATTTTTCAGCAGTACACCCTGTCTTTTTTCGTCCTGACCCTGCCTTTACAACCGGGGAGTGTGCGCTTTTTAAAAATAAAAGTCGTTGGAGCTTCCCACAACTCCAACCACTGTAGACATCCTCCCTCAGCCCGAATTCCCTTCCTCTCCCCTTTGCAGAAAGCCCCAGCATACCCATCTGCATATTAAAAGGCGTTCAACTTCATGGAATTTTAAGGGTCACCAGTCCCACCATGACAACCAGGACAGAACGTCTACCGTCCTGTCTCGCTCCAATCAGCTGAAAGATCCCCACACTTGCAGTAATACTTCAACACAACCCCATGTGCTTCAGAATCATTTCAGGGACTTGACTTGAGGACACATTTGGTCACGTCCCCATTTAAAAGAGGAGGGCAGGAAGGGACCACAAAGCTTGCCCAAAGTCACATCTGTGAGTAGAGCTTTTTATCTCTTCACTCCTGGCCCAATACCGAGTCACGGCACCATCAGGCAAGCCAGGCCGTCCACCAGTGTGGAGAGCTGTCACTCAGGCTGAGCAACGATGCACAGAAGTGCGAGGCAGAGGATGCAGAAGCAAAGATGGAAACAATGGGAGATGTCACGAGGACTGGGATTTGGCTGTGATCCTATGTTAATGTGCGAAGGGACAGAGAAGTGAAGAAAAGCCCTCGAGAGAATATGAGGCAGAGACAATGTTATGAACCTAAGAGGTCGGTGATATTTAATCAAAGATCCAGAGGACCTGTTTTACTCATCTATTCCCAACTGTCCTGGCTCTCCCCTGGGCACAAGGCATGGAGGATGTACAGAAATGACCAGAGGGCTTACCCAGGGCTCTGCAAGTCTGACAGGGAAACAGGACTTATCCATAAATAGCAGTGAGAAAAAAAAAAAAAAAAAAAAAAAAGAACATGCAAGTTCCTGCAAGACCAGAAGGGGTATAGCTAGAGTGTCCACTCTAGTCACGGGCAGCAGAGAGGACTTACAGCTTGGAGGGCGGAGGCAAGAAAAGGGAATTAAGGGAGGCTTCGTGGAGAAGGTGCCATTTCTGCTAGGCCTTGCAGTAAAAATAGATAATAAATAAATGTTTCCTAGCAACTTGTGTTTTCTAGTCACAGAAAGAGTTTGGGGGGGAAGCACAACCTGCACTAGACAACACCTCTTAAATAACTTCACGAAACGTAATAAGGAAGCGTGGGGTGATCTTGGATCTCCAGCAGACCTTTATCTCTTCTGCATTTACAGAAAGACTTTGGGGTACAGGTCGAAGGTGGAATATGAGAAATAAAAGTTAGGCCCGGTTCACATCCCTAAGAATAACTGTTGTTTTCAAGTTTTCTGGCTGTTACGGAGAACGATTAAGGCTCAAGAGATAGTTAAGATAAGAGTTCTTTTTATGTCTGTTTGCTGATTCAGACTGTCTCCCCTGACCCTGAAGGTTTTCTCTGTAGCTTTCTCTGTAAATGAATTGAGAATTCCCCCACAAGAAGTAGCAACATCTCTAGAACTGGAACACAAGTGCTGCTGTTCTTGATGGGGGAGTAGAGAGTAGGTAAGAACAGCAAGGAAAATAAAAGAAATAAATCTACCAGAAGTTTCTTTTTTAGAGGCCAAGGTTGTCTGGATAGGTGGTGAAATATACCCAAAGCCCTCGTGCTTCTTGGTCTGAGACGCGCAACTTTAAACAGTGCACGAAATGGTTTGTGCCACAGATAAAAACCACACTGTGCCTAGAGTGAACATTCTACGTGGCTGGCCTGAAACTCGAGAAAAGCATGGAAAACATCTTTCTCGTTGTCATTCCTGGCGGTTTACCATTCAAAGTCGAGGTTGTTTTAAAAAGTGGTTGGATGAAAAGTGTGCTGTGTTTGCTGGGCTTCTGCGAACTCCGCATCGTTGAGTCAAGGAAAGGAATTAGGATGCAAGCTGCTGCCCTCACTTGGAATAAAAAGCCTTGGGACCGGAATAAAAAGCCTTGGGACCGTCCCTGCCCAGAGTCAGACCTGGCAGGGGCTCCAAAGCAGATCAGTGCAGGACAAGAGAGAAAACAAACTTCAGGGGCCAATTACAGCCCCGTGAGCCCCAGGCACTGCCTTAACAGGAACCTGGCTCTTGACATTATCACCCTAGACATACCATGAGCTGCCTTCTCAGAAGAGTCTACCTGTGATGCAATTCCATGACCTCTTTGGTAAGGACAGCCAATGTTTCCACAAAGGAAAAATTCTTTAAAGCAGGGTGTTTACAAGAAAACCCAAAGTACTAGAAGCTCCTCAACAAAAAAGCACTCCGGCAGAGCATCCCTCTAACCCAAAATCCATGTCCACTGGTAGTTACAAAGGTAATCACAGACAACCATCACTTCTTAAATTCAGTTGAACCCAAACTGCTAGGTAATTGGTCAAAACCAAAACAGACAAACCAACAAAAACTAGTAGCAAAGCGTGACACCCTGAAATGTAATTCGTGTGTATTTACACATACACCCATCCTTCCTAGGTTCTGTTAGGCCCCTTTGCAAGGCAACCTCATTTGGGATGCTGATAAGAATCAATGATGGCCACTTTCATCTCTGTCTGCTAAGATAATTTTATTTATACACTAAACATGTAAGAGTCTGAAATACATACTGTAAGAACTTTTTCTGGCTGAGATGGCACACGTTGACTTAGCAGTAAAACTTGACCATTATATGCTGAATGAACCCCAGCAGACCAATGAGATGCCCCACTTTCCCCGACTTTCACAGCAGCAACAAAAATTCAAGCATGAACCCTTCAAGTTCACTGCAATTAAAATGAATAATGGCCATTTACAGTGTTAATCTGCCATTAAAAAATAAATCACCACGTAGTTTATTTGACCTCTGAATTTCAAGTTCTCTTTTACAAAACAGGCATAGTAGTAGTCAGCTACCTCAATTTTTTTTTTTTTTTTTTTTTTTGCGGTACGCGGGCCTCTCACTGCTGTGGCCTCTCCCATTGCGGAGCACAGGCTCCGGACGCGCAGGCTCAGCGGCCATGGCTCACGGGCCCAGCTGCTCCGCAGCATGTGGGATCCTCCCGGACCGGGGCACAAACCCGTGTCCCCTGCATCGGCAGGTGGACTCTCAACCACTGCGCCACCAGGGAAGCCCACTACCTCAATTTTGATATGAAGCAAATAAAGTATTACATGTGAAAACACCTTGTGAGCTATCGTATAAAAATGTATGTTATGGCGAGGATCCTTCTAAAGCCTTCAATTCCCACCCTGGACTTGAAGTCACCATCTGCTAGATTAATCTAACATACTTTTTGTTCATGAATTCCCTTGCTCCAAACTTCTGAGAGAAACCTCCAACACACTCTGGATAAAACATTCATGCTTTAGCCTGGAAATCAAGTCGTTCTACCTTCTCCAACTTGTATCTTTTGAAAATTCTTCCCAACTGGAACCTCTTGCCCTGGGCAACCAGGTCAAAATTGGTCCATTGGTCTTCTCACAGTTTCTTTAGGCTCGGGCCCTGTGATCTCAGGACTTTCTCCTGATCTCATATGATCAGCACCCACCACCCCACCCCTGCCCTCCTCTGGCCACAATCGTCCTCCATCTCGAAGACTCTATCTACCCCACGCACTCAAGAGAGCCCATCCTGATCTCTCCCTGTATCAACTGATCTGTGCGGTGTACAATTTGCTATTCATACGTGTTCAGGCATGTTCTTTGTAAGACATAAATTCTCGATTGCAGATCATTCATTTTTTACGGATTTATAGACTTTGCTTAATAGCATTTTAGTGCATGTAAGAATCCAGCACAACAGCAAACGGCAAAAGAGTTGCAAATATTTGCAAAGCTATTACATGCCCAGCTTTCCTCACGGACATTCAATTTCCAAGTTCAATGACTTAACTCCCAGTAGGATGGTAAAAACTGGACAATACAACCTCAAGCAGGTAAAGAAATACAGTCATTCTAAACAAGAAAACACAATCCTAACACAGACTGATAGAGAACTTCCCCTGGACTTCTGTTAACCTATAAGATAATATATCCCGATGCTTTTTGGTCACAGATTTTTTTGCTGTTTTTAAGTAACTTTAATTCCACAATTCTGAATTCAGTTTAAACAAACAAACAAACAAAAAAAGAGGGGGGGGGAGTTATATTTAATGGGTTTTAAACTTCAAATTTATTTCAACTTCTATGAATTCCATTCATCAATTTACAAAAGGGTCAATATTTCAATTAGATCAGTTTCTAAAAGGTTTCTAAAATATTAGTGCTTGCAGAGAGGTAGATGATATATTGGCAGAAGACCGAGGCTTAATATATGTGGAACCTAGAAAAACGGTACAGATGAACCGGTCTGCAGGGCAGAAATTGAGACACAGATGTAGAGAACAAACGTATGGACACCAAGGGGGGAAAGCGGCGGGGGGTGGTGGTGGTGTGATGAATTGAGAGATTGGGATTGACATGTATACACTGATGTGTATAAGATGGATGACTAATACAAACCTGCTGTATAAAAATATAAATAAAATAAAATTCAAAAATTCAAAAAAAAAAACAAAAACGAAGACTGATGCTTATACACCACCTAAAATTACATAGAATACTGTCATCTTTTCAAAAGTATAAAATTATACAGCCATATTCCCTGATGGTAACTGAATGTTCTGAAAGTCTTATATCTAATAAAACATTACAATTCATAGTCGGCTTCAGTTACATAATAATGTATCATGAAGTCCAGAAAGGCACCACTTATGTAAATATTTCGGTCAAAAATCCTGTATTTCATATCTAAAGCATCATTCTAAATGAGTGAATTACTTACTTATTCTCTCATAATTAAAATTAAATAATGTTTATATCCAACATTCAAAAGATTCAACTATTTAGCTCCTGAATTTCATCAGCTGTGTTATATGTTTTGCTAAAGTATAATTATTCAAGTATCTTTGACTGTATCTTTAAAATCTCTAATATATCTAAAACACGTTCCAAAAAAGTGCTATATTAATATGAGGGGAAAAAGTAATAATAAACAGTAATAAAGTTGTAAAGTTTTCCAAACCCAGGTTGCAGGATCCCATTTAACTTGGTGATAAATATCTTAGGCAAATAAATATGCTATGTTTCATAATGACTCTGGCAGAACTAAGTTTTAGAGTCCTATATTCCCTGGAAAATATAGTCATGACTTTCTATGCAGAAAAAATAAACACCCCAGGGCTTCCTAAATACTCTACCAAATAACCTACCACCACCTGTATTTTCTATTCCCAACCACTTATAGAATGATCCATGACTTTATTAACTGGCTAGAGATTAAAGTTCCATAAACAAATACTTCCAAAGACGACAGAAAATTCAGCATCCTCTATTGTTCAAAAACAAACTACAGGACACATGTAAGAAAAAGGAGCAATTGAGATGATCATTCTTTTATAGAAAAAAAGTGACAAAACAAAAATCAGAAGCAGCTCCCCAAAACGGCTTTTCACATCAGGGAAATTTTCTCATCTGTTCACCAGAAATACTGCAGAAGAAAAATGTGGCTCATTTACGTAGAGTTTTCTAAGGCCACTCATGGTCAGCAACAAATTGTCCATGACTTCCCTTAAAATCATCTTGACCAGAAACAGTGTGAATCAAAACTTCTGGTGGCTAAATCAGGTCTGATCAACCCAGCCTCAATATACTAGTGCTGGGAAACACTCCTTAGCATTATATTTGTGACTGTTCAGTTGTTCTCATGGCACCATGTCAAGATGTCATAAATAGTGATTTATTATTTCTCTGGAGTATCGAAAAGCTGCTGACCTAGGAGAGTTTGACAAAGGCCTTGTTTACAAAGGAAGACTGCTAAAGGGAAAAAAAAAGCCAACATGAAAACACTAGAGGATGACACCACTTTTATAATATATGAAAGTCTTCTCTTTTACAGTCTTGTTCCAATACATACTAAGCCCTCAAATTGAAATGTCAAAATATTACCGGAATATAAGGGGTATCGCGATGATCTCCTAGAAGAGCATGGTATGTGCTTTCATGCTCGCCTGTAAAATAACTTATCTTAAACTTAATCAAAGAAAAAAGGTTTCAATAATTATTTCTTCGCCAAAGTGGTACTTTCTGGTTAAAGTGTCAGAAATATTTTAAACAGAATCCAAAGATTAACAATATGACAAATGCAGAGGCACTTTTTTTTTTTTGGTCAATTCCAAGCCTCAGGTGTTGGTCAAAGCACTTTTTAAGAAACTTGACGAGAAATGCTCAAAAACCACTTTAAAAAAACGAACAAAAGAAAAGATCTAAGGCTGCTTTGAACACACTCTGGCGGTGAATATTTTCTGTGAAACCCCACAGTGCAGCCAGTCCCGGGGCTGGGATGTAACTGATGTCACTGAGGAGAGAAAAGCTGCATGTAAGGAAGCACCCCCTCACCTCTGCCAATGCTTCAAGGGTTCTGATACCCCAAACTCCTGATTTATTTTCCAGCGTTCTTCAACAATATGGCTTCTCTCTTTAATGCCCCCAGCAAGGTAGAGGGGAGGCTGTCTACAGGTTTGGTTTTTTATTTCAGGTCATAAATATCTTTTGTACCTAATAGGCATCTCCAAATCCCCTCTTTCCAGCAGCAAACATTCCAAGTTGTCAGGGAGCTTCAAAAAAAAAAAAGTCCAGGAGAATAAAAGGGCAATTAGATTCTTAAAAGAGAAAGTGTGTTCTATTTGCATAACAATGCACCAACTTGGATTCAAACCTGCCACACCTCTTAACACTTCACCAGTGAGCTAGAAGTAGGCTAGAAGCCTAGCAAGTCTAGTGTAGGCAAACAAGACTGGGGTAGTGGTCCCCCCCAAAAATGGTGGAAAATATCACTGAAACATTTGAATGTGCATATATAAGTCTACACGCACATGTAACACTGGGCATGGCTTTTATTTCAGTACAGATCTCAGAGGTTTCTGAGTCTTACGTACATGGTTAGACAGGAATTTTCTTCCACTCAGTACTCAAGCAACAATCTTTCTGTTCCTACAAGCATTCTCTTCCAACAGCCAGGTGTAAATTAAAAAGTCCTTTGAAATGGAAGTTTAAATTTGAACTCTGCTATTGGTAACGCACAGACGTTAAAAATAACCACTCAGTGCGGTAGACAAACGTGTATCCTTAATGTCTTCCTTATGCTCTAACATCACACATAGTTAGGAACACAGCCTACCTAATAACCAGGAGATAAGGATGACACCTCTCCATAAAATACCGACCCGGGTCGCTTTGCTTTTTCAAAAGCACCAACCTCCGTCAGGTTAAGGAGGAGAAAAGGAAGAAAGAAAGAAAAGAGACAACCTTGCAAAACTCTCCAAAAAGTTATATAAACAAAGGAGGGGGGAAGCCCAGTATGGGCTTTGCACCCATGTGCTACTAAAGTTACATAACACCCGCTGCAGACATTAAAGAAGGAATGGATTCGGCACAACAGCCCCACTTCCCTCGACTCCCCAGCCTGTCTCCTGCTCTTAAAAAATCCAAGCGCCTGGCAGGACCATGTGGACGACTCTGAATATTTATTTTATTGTCGGAGTAAATACTGCGAGAGTTGGAGGCACGTTTAGGCCCGAAGTTTGCATGTGCAACGGCCCCAAGGCGCAGCGACTCCACTCCCCAGACCCGGAGAAGAACTGACAAGGGACAGCAGCCAGCAAGGCCTTCTTCTTCCCCTCGCGGTGCCTCCCGCTGGAAAGTTTTCCACGCGATCGATCGGAAGGTCGGGAGCCGGCTTCCCCCGCCTGCCTGACTTTACAGGCGCGGCGAGCCGGGAGACCGGAGGGGGCCGGCAGGGAAAGAGCTGGAAAGCTCTGCACAGGGCGGGCGGCGGCGGCGCAGTAATCCTTACCTGGGGGACACGGAACAAAAAGAGGCGCGGGGCTCGCCGAGCCTGCAGTGGCAGCGCGGCCAGCGGCCCAGAGCGGGTCTTCCCCGCCCGAGCCCTAGGCCGGCGCCAGAGTCCGCGGCCCGGCCCCGGCCGCCGCTGCCGCTTCCTCCCTCGCGCGCGTCATGTCACGGCGATCAAACATGTCTGTGTGCGCTTCGCTGCTGTGACTTCCTGATTCTCTGCCGCTCGCGCGCGCACACTCACACTCACAGCCAGCCACACGCACACGCCAACCCCCCACCCCACCCCAGCCCCCGCCACCAAATCTCGCCTTGTCCTCCCCCGGCTCCCGGGCAGGGCGCGGGCAGGACCGGCTGCCCGCGCCTCTCCTCGCGACGCACCGGCCCCGGCGCGCACTCACGCACTCACACTCCCGCGCAGCCACACTCGCGCCGGCCCCGAGGGCGCCGAGACGCGAGCTGCGGGAGCTCACCGCCCCCTCCCACCCTCCCTCCCTACTTAGCCTCCCAGCCAAACTTTTTTTTTCTGCCTGATCCACGTCCAACTTCCCTCCGCCCCCCCCCCACCTCCACCCCCCAGCAGTCCGGCCAGCCCCTTGCTCACCAGGATCCGCTGCAAACTGCAACCCGGATAAAAATAATAATGCAATCCAGGCGGCGGAGGCGGGGGCGAGCGCGCAGACACTGGCGGGAGGCGATTTCCCCGCGTGTACCGGAAACCGGCCGAGCGCCGGGACCCGGGAGCGGGTGTCCCCCGGAGCCCGCACCGCTGCGCCCCGCCCCGCGCGGTGCAACTGCGCGCAGGCTGCGAGGCCTCGGTGTGCGCCCGCAAACGGAGGGCGACTAGGGGCTGGCGCGCCGGACTGGTTATTTGGGGAAGTGCATCGCGACACCTTTGCAGATGGCATGGCCGTGTTTTGCAAAACAAACGGGGGAAGGGAAGACGGCTAGATGGAGGGGGGAAGCAGAGAAAGGAGTAAACCAGGTTGGGATGGGAATAAAGCAAACTCGAAAGCAAGGAGTGAGAAGGAAGAGGTGCGTGTCATCGTTGGGGGGAGGCTCTCTCCCGGTCACCCCGCCTCCCGCCCTCGCCAGCCTACCCATTCCTCCCCCCAACCCCCCGCAGCCCTTCCCCTTCTCCGGCGAACGCCACGGCCGCTGCCCGGGTGCGCGCGGGTCCTGTTTGTGACAGCCAGGCAGAGAGGATTATCCGGATCATGGCCTCCCCGGCCCGCAGCCACGGTGGCTCCCCTAGCACCCGGATGATAGCGGGCGACCCACGCCCGCGGTTTCCGCATCTCGAGCTAGGGGAAGACGCAAAGCAAAAGAAAACAAACCCGGGAAGGGGGAGGGCAGGGTAACTGAGCCCGGCAGGCACCTCCGACCTCCTTCTTCGGGACCTCCTCCCTCCCTCCCAGCAGTGCGGCCCGGGCCGGACACCCCGAACTTCAACACCCGAGCCCGCGCGGCCGCCAGGTACCAGGGGGCAGGGACGTCCGCAGTGCCCCGGGCGCAGCAGCCCCCCGCCCACCCGATCCCCTTTGCCTAAAGGCCTGCCTGCCTACCGGTCAGCGCCCCCATCCCCGCCCGAGGGAACGCGCGAAGTGGAGGTGACACCTCCAACGCCGCACGCACCGGCCCCGTGGCGTCGGCTGCCGCCGCTTCGGTGCGCCAGCTTCGGCTTCTCCCGCCACGATCCGCTTGCGTCTCCGCAGCCGGAGCCCTTTAAACAAGTCCCAGGGAAGCGGGTGGCAGCCGCGTTCGTTGGCGCCCCGCCGCCAGCCCGGGCTCCTCGCCCTCCTCTCCCGCTCGCCTTCCAACTCTTCCGGGGAAGACTGCTCTGGAAGAACTGTCGCGTTTCCATCCTCCTTCCCGGTCCTCCTGCCAACCCCCCGCCACCCTAGCTTTTATGGGAATGGGGGGATTGCAACCTTGCCGAGTGTGTGTGTGTTGCAACCTGGAGTTAGCAGCGCATCGCTGACTGCCTACCTAGGGTCAAGGCTGTGGTTTGTTGGGATGTTCCTCCCCTTGCCTCCTTGAAGTAGTCATTATTACTGTTATTATTAGAACAGCAAGGTTCGGCTGAAACTTTCCGGTTTCTCCCACCGCCTCGCGGGAGCTGCTGTTAGAGCATTCCACCTGAGGCCCGCAGGGAGGAGGCGGGCTTTTTTTGTTGTAGCCATTGGCCCGCCTGTTTGTTTTGGTCTCCGTGCATGCACAATAAATAATAATTAGGATAATAATGAATAATCCCCGGCGAAGGCGGCGCGGTGCCGGAAGGGTTTGTGCCGCGGCTGCAGCCCGGAGGCCGGAGGGAGGGGAAAGAGGAGAAAGGAGTTGTAAGTTATATTTACCTTGTTCTCGAGGAGTGTGCTGGCTGAATCTCTTCCCTCTGTGAGTCACCCGGAGTACAGAAACAGAGGGAGAGAGGACTAGATTATGAATATGACTTCATTGATGACAGCCATCCCCTCCTCTTCCTAAACTCCGGCTCCGCCCCGCGTCCCACCCTCACCGCCTCCACCGGCGCCGGAAGGCGCGCCGCAGTTGGCCCCGTGCGCCGCTCTTCCCTGCCCGTCTGGGCGCGGGTTGGCGGGACGCGCCTGTCACTCGCCCCGCTCAGCGACTCCCGAAGCTCGGAGGGGAGGAGGGGGCGGTGTGCAAGAATGTGCATCGAGACAGCTCTACTGTATGCGTGGATCCGTGTGTGTCTGCAAGGCGCCGGCTCTCTGGCCGTGTTTGTGCGTGGAACAGAGAAACTGCGCAGGACGCAGAAAGCCCGGAGACCTGATGGAGTTGGGCGCCCGTTATCCCTTCCCGGCGGTCTTCCAGGGCCGCTGCCGGGCTCCTCTCGGGAGGCTGGGAAGCGGAGGAGGCAAAGCGAAAGGGAGGGCAGCCGTAGTAATAGCGCGTAGTAGTTTGGGGTTATGTGAAGAAGGTGCTGGAATTTAACTGCGCCTCCGCCTGCCAGAGCGAGCCTGCAGAGGGAAAGGGAGGGGACGAGGGGAGGGCTCCGAGTGGCACCAAAGCTGTTTGTGGCACAGCGTTGACCATGAGAAAAAACAGGCATCGACGTGCTGCCCGAAACTTTTTCTCCCCTACCCTGCCCCACCCCCCAAGGCTGTAATTATAAATCTCTCTTTCTCCCCCCGTAAAAAGGAAGGCGGGCACAAAGAACATTCCTGCCAAATCTGTCTCTTTTCAAAAGAACTGCAAGCTTCCAAATGCCAATGAGGGAAAAACAGCCGGGAGGCTGAACGCCTTATAAATAAATAAACCCGCCCTAACCCCTTGTGGATCAGACACAGCGCTTTAACCTTACCTCACCTGTCATCTTCGTGTAAAATATATACCAAAAATAGGGGAAAACAACCTCGTGGGGGCGGGGAGGGAGGGTCAGGGGGCAGTTGAAGCATGGAATCTGCTTTTGATTTAAGAAGGGTAATAAATCTCTCTTTCTCTCCTGTCCGAAGTCTCTTCGCCTCCACCCCACATTTAAGACCAGTTAAGGCGGCAAACAGCCGACTGCTGGCCCTTGGCGGTTTTGAGACCTCTTGTTCCCATTTTCCTTGAAATACAGTACTTCGGCTGGACGAATAGGTCAGTGTTTGCAGAGACAATTTTATTTTTAGTTTTACGAAGTGTGAAAGAATGTTAGGAGATTTTAAATCGGGGCCTATTATTTTAGCCTCACGTGAATGTAGGTGCTTGACTCTTAAAACTGTTCCTATATGGTAGTGTTATGAAAAGTATGCTTTATCCCTTATTTTGTAATGTAATGGCTTAAATTAGTCATGCAAAGTGCACTGTGACTATTTGGTTGAGGAGTTTTCCCCCCTAGAGTAAAATCCTATTTTAACACCATTTTACTGTTGCAAAATTGCCTCTATTTGAGCAACTGGGTCTGAAATACAGTTCTAGGACGCTTAAAAAACTATGCAGTGGATATATTGAAGACAAGAAGCTGTGGAAAGAACACTGCTGCAACGTGCTGCATGTGGTCATTAAGTGGCAAGAATTGTTTACGTTGCTGGTCCATTGCTGGTGGAAGAAGAGTCTGCAAGGGCACCATTTCCAGGTGGCTGGGAGTGTCAAGGATCATGCACCCTGCAGTTTTCTAAGGCTTTGCTACTTGCTTGTTAACCTGAGCTTCATAATTTTCTGTCTATCCCAAAGTGAACCTCAAGACAACAAAAGATAACACATCTAAAAGAAGTAGAATATAGTATGCCCTGAAGAATCTATTGTAATAACTTGCTTTTCTGCCTGAGGATATGCCAGTATAACTATTAATTAGGTGAGAAATCTTAAACAAAATTAGTAATGTAGTAAAAAGTATAACTTCCAACTGCCTAATAAATTACAACTAATAATATAGCCAGATAACCTAGTTGTCTATAAAAGGGCTTTAACTAATGGTGATGCTTACTTAATACATTAGGTAATATAAGGTTTTAATTTGGGTGAGGGGGGTTTAATCTGTTTCCCTGGCATGCCAACCTCACATGCCAATTTTCAGAAACTGATGACTTCATCTTTATTCCCTTGTGAATAAGTGCCCCTTTATTCCTTTAAGATTCCACCTTCACCTGCCATGCCACATTTCAAAGAGAGAACGATCATCTTAGTGAGACACTAGAGGAACAGACTAGCCATTCCTTCTGGCATTTTGTCAGATGGAAAGTAAAGAAGAAAACACTCCCTTTGTTACATGTGTTTATTCTTCAGTTCATATAAAATTTTGATGCAGTACTTGGAGGGATTGGTATCCATGCATTATATGCACAACTGTGGGTACGGAAAAATAAAATCCTTCACTGGGAGCAGAGATTAAATATAGATATTACATCTCCCTTTCCCTTCACATTGGTCTAAGAAAGCACCACCTTCTCCCTTCAGGTCTTTCCTCTAAAGAATCGTCTTGTTTGTAGCTTGCACCACAGCAAGTAGGAATTTTATAAAATAAAGCCTACGTTAAGGAGAAATGAAAAGGCAGCGCCATTCACTCAGTACAAAAAGAAGATTGTAGAACATATAGCGTGAGTTTCATCTCCGAAGGAAAGCAAAATTTAACAATAGCTATTAAGGAGGAAAATAAATGATAGGATTCTTTTGTTTTGCAGAAAATCACACAAAAGCAAATAGGGTTGGAGGCTAGAAGGACTCCAGGAAGCTGCACGGGATGCTAGGTTCACATGAAGCTTTTCCTTTTGGACTTTGATGAGTCATAATGTGTTCTCTGAACTTGCTTTTCTCTTTCTAGTTTGGCATTAAGGGAGAGAAGTCATTTTTTAGGTCTGTATGGCCGTGTTCACTTGTTATGTAAGTCAGCCGTGGTTGACGTCTTGTATAGAGTAAATTTGGGGTTTGAAAATTGACATCTAGCTACAATACCACCCCCCCCTCCCAGATTCCATGCACAAAGCCAGGAGACTTCTAGTTTCACTCGGCAAACTCTTCGTGCTGGCTGAAATGTGGCCTAGCTTCAAACAGGAGCAAGTAAGACCATTTAAGGAATGAGGACTTGATCTACGGTAATGGGAACTAAACTTTGACAAAGTGAATCAACGGACATTTAATTGGGTGAAGAGTTTAGAACTAGCAAGTCGATTTATTACTGAAATAAACACTCCTCTCTCTCCTTTTTTCTAATCATCAGTCAATAAATTTAGTTTCTCCACAACCAGTCCTTCAAAACACCACCCCACTTCTCTTTGGAATCATATCATTCTCTAGGTTAAAAGCCGCTGTCGATTTCCAATCCATTCTATGATAAATTTCAGACCTCTTAGCATATCAGGCAAGGCTGTGCATGGACAGCTCTCTGCCAGCCTTATCCATCGATCTGCCCCAAATGCTTGAGCTCAGGAAACCCGGTTTACCTGCTGGCTCCTAAAGGGCCATATTGGATACATTACTTCCCTCTCAATGAAATGCAAGTTCCCAATCCACATCCTCCAAAACTCAGCTTACAGCCCAGGTACCTTCCAGGGGTCCCTCCTTGCCCTCTCTGCCCTCCCCAGGCAAAGGAAACCACTAGTCCTCCTCTGCTCCTTTAGCAACCGGTGTGTACCATAATAGCACTTGTTACTTTGATGCAATTATTTGTTTGGTATCCTCCACTAGTTGGTTAGTGCCTGGAGGGTGTAGAGCAAGTTCAGTTCATCTTTGAAACCTCAGCAATTAGCCAGATGCCTAGAACATTGTATGTTGTTTAAGAACATTTTTTGTTGTTGAATGAAAGAATGAGAGATATATATTAAAATGATCTAACATCTAGAATTCAGCAGGTAATTAGCTAAGTTCTTAGCTATTGGTAATTATGCTACTGAACAAGATTACTAAGTGTTCAGAATCTTTATGTTATTTTTCTAAGCTGAAAAGGCTGATATGTTTTTGGTGTTTGTTTTGTTTTGTTTTGGGGGCTGAGGGGGTAGGTGGGAGGTAAGGAGAAAATACAGCTCTTGCTATCATATAAAGAGCACGGAGAGGAGGTTTTGTTTGGTTTTTAAATTAGGCTAGGAATAACATGAGTACATATGTGGCACCTGTGAAATAGAGTAGTAATAATCGTAATAGCAGCTCCCTTTTATTTCTCCTTAAATCATACGCTAGTATCTGCTGGTGTAGATACTTTTACATATGCCATTTAATCCATTTAAACCTATGAGATATATGGTATTATCCCTATTTTACAGATGAAGAAACTGAGAGGCAGTAAGTAATTTGCCTAAGGCAGGCCTCTCCCAAGTGGAGTGAGCAAGGTAATTCATTGTGATTTGGGAAGAACGTTAGAAATTTTATTTCTTTTTCCTTTAATGATTTCTTTTAATGATCTTTTTCCTTTAATGATTAAAAAAATGTAATGACCAAAAAAGAAAAAAAGAGCTTTGTAAATGTTTATTATACTCATTTACCCTAGCACCTTTACATGGTCCCAAGTAAACTGGTCACACACCAAATACTGTATCTGAGGATACATAACAGAAGAGAAGGGCCACAGGCAGGGATTGACGGTGGCGCCCCCCTCTGGCTCTTTCGCTTTCAAGGCCTTGCCATTGCCTGAAGTTTACAGTTTCCACAGATTGTTATTTGGTTTTAACCAGTCAACCCTCATATTCGAAAAACAAGTGGCTTTAAAAGATTCCTTCAAAGAGGGCTTCCCTGGTGGCACAGTGGTTGAGAGTCCGCCTGCCGATGCAGGGGACACGGGTTCGTGCCCGGGTCCGGGAAGATCCCATATGCCGCGGAGCGGCTGGGCCCTTGAGCCATGGCCGCTGAGCCTGCGTGTCCGGAGCCTGTGCTCCGCAACGGGAGAGGCCACAACAGTGAGAGGCCCGCGTACCGCAAAAACAAAAAGATTCCTTCAAAGAAATTGAAGACTGAGATCAATCCGATAATGCAAGGATCAAATCAGGATCAAATCTGCCACTTTAACCTCTAAGAGTTCTTTGCCAGCCACACTGACAAGTGAAAACTGTGACGGTCTAGGTAGATCTGACACGAAATAGGTCAAAACATTCACAGTTATACAAGAGTACTTGAAATTTAGATATATGTTAGCCATCAATAATGATGAATTCTGACCTAAGCATGTATTTTGCCTTGAGATATTAGCTAGTGACTCTATGATAGAATCATGATTAGCAAGATATTTAAATTTTTTCTATCATTTCACTCTCATTCTGTTATAGCTTCTATTTTGTGTTTTTTAATGCACTTGATATATTAATACCGAACACGTGTATTATGAATAAATATACATAACTCATGCTCCACCTATTGTTTCCCGCCCCCCCCCCTTTTTTTTTTTTTTTTTTTTTTTTTTTGCGGTACGCAGGCCTCTCTGCTGTGGCCTCTCCCGTTGCGGAGCACAGGCTCCGGACGTGCAGGCTCAGCGGCCATGGCTCACGGGCCCAGCCGCTCCGTGGCATGTGGGATCTTCCCGGACCGGGGCACGAACCCGTGTCCCCTGCATCGGCAGGTGGACTCTCAACCACTGCGCCACCAGGGAGCCCCCCCCCCTTTTTAACTGCAAGAAGAATGTGATCAGACAACTTGGAGATGACTAAATGATGAAGTCAGAATTTTTAACCCAACTTGATAAAAGTCCAGACTTAGACTGATCTACATTGCTCATGTAAAAACTGCCCAATAATTTGTCATAAATGCAAAGTTCTAACCCATTATGGGGCAGGAGGAGGGTGGAATATAAATGATCTTCAGAGCATTTGAGAATCCCTTGAAAACTGTGTTCGAAATTTCGTGCTCATGCTAATGTGCACTTTCTACGGAGAGAGTCCATACATTTCATCAGATTCTCAAAGGGATTTTTCTCAAAGGAGGTAAGAACTACTGATACAGAGGCATCAGCAGCATCAATGACCTAGAATACTTTTCTGGTAAGAAATTAATCTTTCTCATAATTTTTATAAAACTAAGTGTGTACATTTCATATGTCCAAACATGTCTGTCCTTAAAAACACTTTATAGAACTCAATATCTCTCTACATAATTCAAATGCATCCTAACTGCCCAAAGCCAGGATAATTTCATTCTGAAGGATTTTCTCAATAATACTCCATTATATATTGTTGACTGGACAAGAAAGGATTTTATAAATGTTGTCATCAACATGTCTTTGAGGCTTTGACACATCTCTGGGCAGTTGTACATTAGGAATCAGAACATGAAACCATGGTCTAAAATTTTGTTATTGTCATAAATTGTTCACATATTTTAACTTTTGTTTGGCAGGCCATTGTCCTTACTTCCCTCTGATGGGTACTGTGTTTCTCTGAGTGATAATGTGCTTCTGTACCAATGTGACACTGTATCTCATCTCCAAGCCCCTCAACCAAACGCCACGGTAGCAGAATATGCCGTATCCATCTCACATGCTGTTTTATTAGATTTTATTGCAGCCTTTTACTTTTAGACCACCTTCAACTGCTACAGGCCTTATCTCTTCAGTTACCATCCACTGCCTTTTATTTGTGTGCAACCGTTTTCCAGCGTGACCTGCATTACGTCACCCACCAGATTCTTACTTCAAGTTCAGTACACAAAAGTGCAATCTTCTGTTTTCTTATTTCAGTCACTTTCCTATATTTGAAGTTCTATATAATTCAAGACAGGAGTAGAAAATAAGCCAGGAACATATAAAAACAGAAATAACCACTAAAATTACCTTAGGTGACTCTTTAAAGAATTTGAGATAAATAATCTGCTTTGAGGGGGAAAAAAAAGTTGATCTCTCCACAGGTAGGGATAAAATAGATCCCACAACAATATGGCTTTATTTTAGTTTTCAATGATATTACCAGCCAGAAAGTGATGAATATATAAAACAAGTATAAAAAGTTTAGTGAAAGGGTTGTAAGCATCTGGATTTTGCATGGGGCAAGGCTTAATGCTGGGCAGGAAGCTTTTATCTTCCCTTCAGATAAACTCAGATGAACAGTCAGTGACTTCAATGAGGGTTGGACATAAAGGGAACACTCACATTTGGTCTGGGGTCGTGCATATTCATTTACTTATCTTATCAGAGACACTGTGATGTCTGCTGGAATTTTACTATTTTGAAGACTATTAGTGGCCTTTTGGTAATAGACTTTCCTTAAATATGGGAGAAAATAAGGGATTTGCTGATAAAAAAACATCACAACATACAACATTTTTTGTCTGTTTAATACTTAGGACTTAGGGTTTGGGGATATGTCTGACCGTTAAAGAAGTTGACACTTCACACTTTTCCTATATTTTGTCGAACTACTTGAAAAATATATCTACCTATTGGGGCTTTTGCCTTTTAAGTGACACCTCATTTTATGCTGTGATTTATTTACTGACAATAGTGACAGTAACCACCATTACCTGATATTCTGCAGGTCCACAGCCCCTATCAATGCTGATTATTTTCCTAAGAACTTGAGACCAAAAGGCTGAGCTATTATTTCTAATACTAACATAATAATTACTCATCAACTGAGGAAAATAAATAGTGAGAACATAATTTAATGATCTAGGTAATCATTAATAATTAACCATTATTTAATATTAATTAATCAATTCATTAATGTTAATCATTCGATAAATAATGACTAATCTTTCAAACAGCCTACAAACACTAATATCACTGGTCACATGAGCTGTCACAAACTATATACCAATGTCTGACTTGGAATGCTAACACTATAACTTCTTACAGTAGACCCTGGTTTAAAAAATACATACCAATCTCAGAACCTCTGGTTCCATGCACAAAGTAAGCGTAATATACTAGAACACATGATTGAATGGCCTGCTCATGGCCACCCAGAAAGATTAGAATCTTGGTCTGCTCACTCCCAGTCAGGATACCTTTTACTACACTACATTGTTTCCCTTTTTAAAAGAAAAGAAAAGTCTCCTAGTTCATGTTCTTCACATCAGTAATAGCCATCAAAACCCAACTGTAGAAATAAACCCGGCACTAGCCGGCATGTTGTCAAATTTATTTTCCTAGACTGTGGCTTTCCAACTGTTTTAACAACTGCTCTCAGTATGAAATGTATTATAGATCATGACCCAATATACACATACTTAGGTACATAGTGAATTGTATCAGTCAGGGTCCAACTAGGAAAACCGAGGAATTTAATTCAGGAAATTGGTACACAGGTAATGGAAGAGCTGAGAAGTCAAATTTCATTATTTGTGAATTGAGAGTAGCAAAAGTAAGAAGTCACTATTACCCCTAAACTGGGGGAGACAAAGGATGAGGCAGAATTAACAGAGCCCAGAGACCAGGGTGTTCTTATAAAATCTGAAACCATCATGGCTCTCAGTTAGGGCCCTGGTGAAGAGACAGCTGTTGCTAGAGATGTAGCCAGAAGGATCTATGGCTCACAAAACAGTGTCAAGTGTTGACCGCTCCCCAAAATTTCTATCCCGTATCTCCAGCTGCCCCAAAGCCATCGGAGTGGTTTCCCTTTCTCTTACTAAGTCTAAAGCATAAGTCATCATTTCATCTAAAATTACTATCCTCTTCAAGCACCTCTTATTCTTTCAATTTTTTTAATTTAGTGCAGCTTTTGTAATGACAAACTATGATCACATTAGCAAAAATTTGATTAAAGAAAAAAAACCCCATAATTCCACCAGCTGGACCCAATCCCTTAGAATTAAGTTGCCATTCTTCCTAGTCTTTCCTATTGTATATGTTTTTGTACCCTTGTAATCACAGTCTGTAATTCTAGTAGTATCTTGCTTACAATTCGAATTATTCCATAGGATTTTTCTTGTTGAAAAAGCTTTCGCAATAGATTATTGTTTTACTGTTATCTCTGTTTCCAGTAATTTTCTCCACCAGTTCATTCTACACACCTGGCTAACTTTAATCTTATTCATGGCACTACTTTACCCATCTTTTGTATGCTTAAGAACCTTGGGTGATTCCTCATTGTTCAAAAGACGAAGTCCAGGCTCCTTAGTCAAGCTCAAAGGCCCTTCCTTAAACAGGGAATCCATGTTTAAGGATTAATCCATCCTTTCCAGCCTCATCATCTATTATAGAACCTTTCCTTAGGCCAAACGGTACCACTCATTATTGCACACGGAAATATAATTTTCCCAGTGCCTTCCTTCAAACCATTCTTCCTGCCTATAATACCCATGTTCCCTTTGACGCTTCCTTTAGCCCAGGTGCTATTTCCTCCCCGCAAAAGTGTTCTCCAGCTGACCCACCCACTGTGGTTACTCTCTTCTCTCTTTTTAACAATTTGTACTTGTTACTTGAGCCACCTGTTGGACAAGCTCTAGGACCATATCTTCTACCTCTCTGTGTCCTCAGAGCTCAGCACAAAGGGCATACTCAGTAAATATTTATTAATGATGATGATACCCACTGTCAGCACATCTGTTCTGCTTTCTAACATAATGAGGAAAGCAGTACAGGAGCATTAGTGAGAAAATTCACTGTGGTCCTCCTTCAATGCTGCCAAAAGTCCTAAGAGATTTACAAACATTCTACTCCAGTTGCAAAGACATAAACTTTGGAAGGAAGAAAGGAGGGAGGGGGGAAGGAAGGGAGGGGATAATCAAGGACTATTTTGCATTTTCACATAATCTGTTTCATTTATGATACAGCCGAGATAAATGTGAAACATTCTTAGATTGTAACATCTCTATTAGAAAATGTCTTGAGACTCAAGACAGCTTAAACAGTGGATCATAGAAGATTCCAAATTAGAGCCCTAGGCTTTGTAAATCCGATCAATGCATTTTAGTCATATCATAAGCAGTTTGGTGTGATGGTTAAAGTTTGGGCTCCCAAGTGATGCAGCTACTAGTTGCATGACCGTGGAAAATTTACCTTTTTTTGGGCCCAGTTTTCCCAGCTGTGAAAGAAGGACCATAGCAGTAGTACTCTAGAAAATGTTTAAAAACTCACTGATTTGTAATATATGTCGATTTCCAGGGTATAAATATTCCCACAATGGATGATTTCAAGCTGCTAATAGGCTCACAAGATTCCTGAAACTTCAACAATGGACTCTTTCAGGGTACCTTCCTTACAGGGTTGTTGTGAAGATTATGAGTTGATACATAAAAGCACTTAAAAATGGCCCTGGTATATCATATGCTTAGTTTGATGAATATTAGTTTTTCTTTTTTAATATTAGCTATTTTTATCATACCATTTTGGTTTGCCTTCTTCCATGGAAATGGAGGACAGAAATAGCAAGTACTATTGAAAAAAGCAGTTGCCATGATTTTAGTTCATTTCATCCTCTTCCTAATCACATGTTTTATGTTCGCTACTGCCAAGCAGCCCCATTGACTTAGTTGAATTTCTTTCCTTTTCCTTAATTCATCTTTTTTTTTTTTGGAGCATTCTAAGAATCAGAGGACTGGCTAAAAGCCACATACCAGGAAAGAAAAGTGTTATAAAAAGTAAGGATAATCCCAGCTGAATAATTTCCCCTGAATAATAATCATTTTAAGAAAGGCTTAAGTAACTACTCAAACAACTAGATATGAAAGTTTATTCAGATACAATTACTTATTGCCCACTTTTGGGGGGGGGGATATGAATTGTACTTCACCTAGCCTCTTTTCAAAATAATTTTATTCCCTGGTGTTCTTCCTGACACAAAAGAGATAAGAATTTTTTATTAAAAAGAATCCCAAAACATATGACTCTGAACGGTAAGACTTTCTGCTTTTTTATTTCTATCAGTACTCCCATGACTTCTACTTATAAAATACCTGCTTACAAATATTGTAATTTTCAGGGTGTTTCATCAGAACTACTACTCAGGCAATAAACATTTGCTACATAGAAAACGGGGTGTTTTTCCATCTTTAAACCAAAAATTGACTAGCCAACTACTCAGTTCCTTAGCTGGAACCCCCAGGTCCCAGCACTTTTTTCTAGAATGTTCTCCTTTCTTGCTCAGCTGTTCTGTCACTCCTCAATTTTTTTTGGCCTGTGCCATGCGGGATCTTAGTTCCCTGACCAGGGATCGAACCCATGTCCCTTGCAGTGGAAGCACAGAGTCCTTACCACTGGACCACCAGGGAAATCCCTGTCACCCGTCTCTTACAAATTCTGAATTCTTCATTTTCTTCTCCCACTCAGGAAATGGTTTCTAATTTTACTTTTGCAAATTTTATTCCCTTCTCAGTTATTTTCTCTGTTGTTCCTTTCCTCCTGTTGTTATTATTTTGTTACTTCTTTCCTGAATGCCACACCTAAAGTCATCTTCAACCGTTAGGGGAGTTTCAGATTATGAAGAGCCTCCTTTTGCTGTTGGAGGAACACAGGAGACCGCGAAACACTGAGGCTACAATCCCATGCGAATGGCTGCTTGAATTCACCCTATTTTGAGAAAATGGAAGTCTCTCCCAATCTTTTTCCTACCCTTTCTCCTCTTTCCCTGCCCTGGCTCTGGCAACCGCCCTTCTACTTTTGGTCGCTTTGAATGGGACTACTCTTATTAGGTGGAATCATACAATAGTTGTCTTTGATGAATGGCTGATTTCACTTAGCATAAAATGTCCTCAAGATTCATCCAGGTTGAATCATTTAACAGGATTTCCTTCCTTTTCAAGGCTGAATGATATTCCATGGTATGTACATACCACATTTTGTTTATTTGTTCATCCATTGATGGACACTTGGGTTGCTTCTGCTTTTGGGCTTCCAAATAATTCTACGAAAATTGGTGTGCAAATATCTGTTCCAGTTCCTGATTTCAACTCTTCTGGATTAGCAGTGGAATTGCTGGATCATATGGTGATTCTAATTTTAATTTTTTTAGGAACCACAATACTGTTTTCCATAACAGTATGCTTTTCTTTGTACACCATTTTACCTTCCCACTAGCAGTGCATAAGGATTCCAACTTCTCTACATCCTTCCTAGCACTTGTTAGTTTCTGGGGTTTTAATTTTTTGATAGTAGTCACCCTATCTTCATTAAAAGCATGTATGTTATTAAACAAAAAGCTAAGAATAACTTCTGTCGTACACCACCTTGATCCCACGTTCATAATTTTCAAAATCCCTTGAATTCCAGTTGTTGCTATTAATCTCATTTTTGCTCTAAAATATAGGACTTTGTTTCCAGGATGAGACCAGAGACTGCAGAATCTGCTTAAACTCTGCAGCATCCTTGTTAATAGGTCTCTCTTTCTCTCCACGTTTTTCACAGTGAAAGCTATCTTGCAGGACCTCCAAGCTTGGTAAATCCCTCTCTCCAGCTTGAAGTCAGTAGCCCATTTCTCCCTGAACTACAATTAACCTACTTATGGCTGACATTTCCATTTCCTTCTTGTCAGCTTTGTTAAGATGTAACGTACACTTAAGTGTAAAATTCAATGAGTTTTGACAAACCTCTACAGTACTGAAACCACCACAACAATCATAATATAGAACATTTTTAAGGGTTTCTATTTGACCTCTCTGCATTAGTTAAACAAATAGAAAACTGGAGTGTGTATGAACAACCGTTAGCTCTATTGGTTATGAACAATACTACTCCCACATTCGTATCCTTACTTACAATCTTTGTCTCCTTTCTTACTATTGCTAAACGATTCTTTAGTATACAAAAGGGAGATAGGAAAGCTGTGGAGAGAAGAGGAAAGGAGAGGACAAGAAAGGAGAGGAAACGGTATGTTTACTCTAAGTTGACATATTTCAATAAGCTTAATCCTAGACCATTAGCACATGATTACTGGGTTTTCTTCCACCTGTAGTAAATGGCTATATCTCTGTGATGTGAATAATTGTTTTCCATTGAATACTTTTGGCCCCTATTCTGTGTCTATGGGCTTGTAAGTTTCCTCCCTTCCTTCCTTCCCTCCCTCTTCCTTTCCTTTTGTTTCTTTTCAGAAATGCTACTCTCTGAAATGTAGTTACTTACTTCTTCCTTATCAGTAATCTATGTTGAAATTTCGTTTCTTAATGACTTTACATTTATATTGGTCCCATCACATTCACTTTTTTCTCCTGGAGTTTGATTTTGTGTTCAACAAACACATTGTTCAGCACTTATTCTGTGCAGGGTATTCATTTGTTCTTCTAGGAACTTCATTTCGCATCCAACAAACTCTTTACTGAGCATTTACTGTGTATAGGGCAAGTTTTCATGTTCTATTTCTTTGGGTTCAACTAGAAACTAAGTTTTTCCTTTTCCTATTATCTGGGATGGCTTTCCCTGTATTCAGTTCACAACTGTTTGTAGCATTTGTTAACATTTCCCCCTACACGAATAACGTTGCATTCTTTAATCCAGGCACTGCTTGGCATTTGTCAGATGTTGTTCCCCAGCTTTTCTAAAAGCATATTAATAGCCTTCATGCACTTGAAATTTTGCTTTAAGTATTTTATTTAGAGGTCCTTTAAGTTACCTTGGTATATATATTTAAAGACTTTTATTTTAAATCTGTCAGTCTAATTATAAATAAATTCCATCCTGGCACTCCTTAGTGAAGCTTAGATTTGGGACACAACCCGAACACTAAAATAATGCCTTTAAGTAAAGTCCATTCTAATAATTGGGTGTGTAACATCTAGTTTCCCCTGAAATCCCAGCAGTTCTTTGCATCCAGTAGGTGAGGTGGTGGTCGATAATATTTGGAATTGTAGAATTTTAGAATGCAAAAGAGCTGTAGGGAAATAAAGCACAGGGCTAAATTATTTTATGACTTTGAATTTGGCAGTGGTTTCTTAGATATGACATGAAAAGCACAAGAAACAAAACCAAGAAACAGACAAACTGAAACTCATCAAAACTTAAAACTTTGTACTTCAAAGGCACTATCAAGAAAGTAAAAAGACAGTTGAAGAATAGGAGAAAATACCTGCAAATCATATATCTGATAAGGTCTAGTATCCTGGATACATAAAGAACTCTTACAACCCAACAACAAAAAGACAAACAACCCAATCAAAGAACGGGCAAAGGCCTTGAACAGACATTTCTCCAAGGAAGATTTATGTGACCAACAAGCACATGAAAAGATGTTCAACATCATTAGCCATTAGGGAAATGCAAATCAAAGTCACACTGAGGTACCACTTCACACTGACCAGGATGGCTATAAGAGTAATTTAAAAAATTTAGGTAACAGAAAATAATAATAAAAACACAATAATCAAAAACAAAACAGAAAATGAGGACGTGGAAAAATAATTGGAACCCTCATACGTTGCTGATAGGAATGTAGAATGGTGCAACCTCTGTGGAAAACCATTTGGTAGTTCTTCAATATGCTGAATATACAGTTATATGACCCAGCAATTACATTCCTAAGCATATACCCCAAAGAATTGAAAGCAGGTATTCAAATAGAAACTTGTACGTGAAAGTTTGTAGCAGCACTATTCACAATAGTGAAAAGGTAGAAGCAATCCAAATGTCTATCAACAGATGAATGGATAAAGAAAATGTGATATATCTACACAACGGGGTATTATTCAGCCATAAAAATGAAGTACCGATACATGTTATCACATGGATAAACCTTGAAAACATATGCTAAGTGAAAGAGGCCAAACACAAAAGGCCACATACTATGTCATTCCATTTATTTGAACTGTCCAGTATAGGAAAATCTATAGAGACAGAAGGCAGATTCATGATTTCCAGGGGCTGGGGACAGGGGAGAGTGGGGAGTGACTGCTTAATGGATATGGGGTTTCCTTTGGGGGTGATGAAAATGTTCTGAAACTAGGTAGTGATGATGACTGCACAGCATTGCGAATGTAATAAATACCACTGAGTTACACACTTTAAAATGGTTAAAATGGTGCCTTCCACGTTATGTGAATTTTATCTCAATTCAGAAAAACTTACTGATGAATGCATTATTCACTACCCATGTGTTAGGTGTAGTAGATGTAGGGTTGATTAAGATACGGCTTCACTTTCTGGCCTTTGAGGTCCTCAAGGGACTGTCAAGTAAAATAATACAGAACGAAGGTGTGGGCTCTAACACATACACAGGCTGCTAGGGGACCAGGTGATAATGGTGATACCAGTGGTAGGGCTTTCCACATGAAGGCAGAGAGCCTTGGAGGATTGCGTGATTGATTCAAAGTTTGTGAGTGTCCCCTTTGTGCCTGCTACTGTACTAGGCTGGGTGTTCAATGATGAACAGAGCCCATCCATCCCTCCTGGAACTTGCACTTGGGGCAAAGGCAGATATAAATTATAAACCCCTGCAGACTGAGGTAGGTGCTACAAAGAAAGGGAAGAGTCTTCTATGAAAGTGCAGAATAAAAACTTGACCTAGACCAGAGATGAGGGAAGGCCTCCTTCTGAAAGTAATCCTTAAGCTGGGATCTGTGGAATGAGTAGGAAAGGGGAGCAAGAGAGACTAGCACGGGGAGTTAGGTTAGGACTCTGTGCTTTCACTGCTGAGGGCCTGGGTTCAATCCCTGGTCAGGGAGCTAACATCCCACAAGTGGTGCGGCGTGGCCAAAAAAGAGAGAGACAGAGAGAGACTAGCATGTGCAAAACCTATGGCAATGGCAGGAGGAAACAAGACATTAAAGGGCATGAAAGAAGGTTGCTGTGGTTGGAATAAGCTGCCTAAGTGGGAGCTGAGACTGGAGAGACAAGCAGGGTCTGGGAGGGCTTCCTATACAGGCCCTGATAAAGATTATGTTCTTCATGCTAAGCATGATAGGAAGGGGGCAGAGAGGGTACGGGGTATGGTTACCTCCATCCTGGCAGTCAAGAATGGACTGGAGGTGGGAAGAATAGATGTGAAGTGGAGACTAGTTAGGAAGCTACTGTGATTGTCCAGGGACTAGATGATGGTGCTTTCAGTTTGGAGACAGATACAGAAAAGTGGAGCTAGCCCTACAGAACAGGGGTGGAGTTAGGAAGGGAAAGGGGAAGACTGGCCCAGGCCCAATGACACCATGCACTAAGGCGTGGAGGCACTAAAGCATGAAACAGAAGCTGTATGTGGTGTACGAGAGGAGGTCACTATGGCAGAATCCATGGAAAGGGGTAGGTGCAAGGGGGTGTTTAAGTCTGCAGGAATCACATCACCATGGCACTCAGTGATGAGTCTTATCATGGTGGACCCAGGAAACTGTGAAGCATTTAAGAAGGGCAACGTGACAACCAGATTCATGTTTACAAAGATCATTACAGAGATGCTAGAGAATGGCTTTAGGGAGAATGAAAGGAAGATACTCTTGAGTATAAACAAGGAAATGGATTAGGAGACTATTGCAACTGCTCAATGTGAGAGCTAGTGAGAGCTACTCTCATGACACAGTCTCATGAGACTGGGAAATGGGATGGATGTGAACCTGTTCCTGAGGTCAGATCAATTGGTAATCACAACAGTCATGACCCATGGCACATACACAACCCCAGCGTCTTCTCCCACATGGTCTCACGGATGCTTGCCAGTTTAAGGGCTGTGGCATGAAACACATGAAAAGATGCCACTGGAATGGAGTCTCTGACAACATTTTGCTTTCAAAATTTACCCCCCATTTTGATGTGATATTGTCACCCAACTAAACTATAAGTTCTTTAAGAAGAGGGATCACAGGGCTTCCCTGGTGGCAGAGTGGTTGGGAGTCCGCCTGCCAATGCAGGGGACACGGGTTCCTGCCCCGGTCTGGGAGGATCCCACATGCCGCGGAGCGGCTGGGCCTGTGAGCCATGGCCGCTGAGCCTGCGCGTCCGGAGCCTGTGCTCCGCAGCAGGAGAGGCCACAGTGGTGAGAGGACCATGTAATGCAAAAAAAAACAAAAAAACAAAACAAAAGGAGAGATCACAATCTTACCTGCTGTTTCCTGTCCTTTTTGCTATACTTGCCGCAAAGGGTCTTAATAAATAGTTGAATAAATGAGTACATGATTTAAAAAGGCTTATTTCTCAGCACACCTGCCACGCTACTAACATTAAGAGGAAAAATACACACACATTAAGGAATTATGGAACTCTGAAGCCCTCACTGGTGAATGTGCTGCTGTCCCAGCTATCTTATAAGAAAAAATGGTGTCCTTATTTTGCTCGTGCTGCATGAGAACATGTCATCTTTATCACCAAGGTGTGCTGGTCTTGATCAGTGTTCCACTGTCAAATGTGTCGTATGTGCATGGTGGGGTAGACTAGTATGTGATTTATATGTCTGAAAAATACTACCTCAGGCTCAAAACACCTATGAAGAGACTATTACAGCACCATCCGAGTGACAGGGATGCAAAAAATTTCCTTGAACTTGTCATTCAAATTGTGTCAACTCCATCTCGAGTGTTTTGCAACACAGTGAAGGATTTCCTTTTTTTCTCCCGGTGGACTTGGCTTGTCTGAAATGAATTCAGTTCATCGGACCTCTTATCTTCAACGACATAAGCAGATCCCACTGGGAGATCTGGTTCTGAGACCCTTTGCTCAGAAAACTTTAGTCTCAGAAAACTTTAGTTAAGATGTAAGTCCCAAAAGGCAAGACTTTGAACATATTGGAGTTAGGGAGAAAGCAATTAGACTAGTAATTCAGAGCTTAGGACTTGCATTACCAGTGTTTAAAGCTTAATAACTTTAACAAAGAACAATTAGATAGGGGCTTCCCTGGTGGTGCCGTGGTTAGGAATCTGCCTGCCGATGCAGGGGGCAGGGGTTCAAGCCCTGGTCCGGGAAGATCCCACATGCCACAGAGCAACTAAGCCCGTGCGCCACAACTACCGAGCCTGTGCTCTAGAGCCCGCGAGCCACAACTACTGAAGCCCACGTGCCACAACTACTGAAGCCCGCGCGCCTAGAGCCCATGCTCTGCATCAAGAGAAGCCACCACAACAAGAAGCCCACGCACAGCAGCGAAGACCCAACGCAGCCAAAAATAAAATTAATTAATTAAAAAAAAACAATTAAATAAAGTCTTAGAAGGAAATCAGAGAAAAATAAAAAAGTTCATTAGATATGTGAAGATTAAATAGCCTCTAAGTGTGTGTGTGTGTGTGTGTGTGTATTTATGTACACTTCTTAGCAGGTTTGGTCTTCTAATTATGACACAAAAATATAGAAGAAAGGTCACACAATTTCTTTTAGAATTAGTTAGTGCCATCTAAGAGACAAACTCTAAACTCTTCCCATGGCAAAATCTAGTAGAGCTATAGCATTATTATTTCCCTCTTAGAGTATTTTGAAGCTAGCTGTCCATCCTGTTACTGATTTAGTAGATGGAAATGGGAGCACACGCTGGGGATAAGTGGCAAGAGGGGAGTAAGAAGGACAAACAAGGCTCAAAGAACACATGGGGTTGCATGGAACACTGTCAAGCTGGAATTCTCCATCTGCCTCAGATCCATTCTCTACTCTTCTGTGCCTTGCTCTGTGCCCCAAAGGAGGATGATGTTCCTGGACTGCATTCGTAAGCTCACTTGTCTTCTGTCTTCCAACTGATACCAGAGGGAACTCAGCCATCAGCAGGGATTCTGGGGGTGAGGGATAGTGAGGTCGGGGTGTCTGTTCCCTTGTTGAACATCTGATTGGCTGCATGCCTCCACCTCAGACCACAGTTATTTCGGGTGCGTGTGTGTGTGTGTGTGTGTGGGTGAAGGGTGAGGGGGCAATGGGAGGCGTCATCTTCTGTGGCTACTTTCCTGGGTTCTGAGATCTGCTCTCAGGTCTACATGTACTAATGGCCCTCTACTATTGCTGACCCGGGATGCTTCACTAGACTCTTGTTTCCCCTGAACCCTGCCCATACCTTTGTAAGGGTCCCTCCATTAACAGGCCCCAGGTTCCCTCTGCATGTACCGTCAGCTTCTCACTGGAAACCTTGACTGATACAATTGTCTCCTATGCAAATGAAGCACTAAACTCTGACAAGATGATCCTGGAAAATCCCAAGGAGATAGGGTAACAATTTTCACTGACATTTTTCTTTGGCCTGTGTAGTGAAAAACTGAATGTATGTTTAAAATGTAATCTGTAGCTAATTATTGACAGGATAATCCTCCCTTAGGGTTCACTCTCCTCTGGTAGACCCAGCTCCCCAATAACTGTAAACAAAACTATGAAACTACTTTATGAATTAAGTTGTGAACATGTTAAGTTTGAGATGCCTGAGGGGATAGCCTAGTGGCAATACTTTCTGGGAACAGTGAGTTCCACATAGTAGGAGGTATTCAAGCAGAAGCTGGAAAAGCAATGGATTGGTGGTTGAACTTTATGATTTTAAGGTCTTTTCCAATGTGTACTTTTATGATTCTTGGATTTATGCCATAATGATCTGTCACCACAAATTTACTATGAAAATGTTGACTACTAAGATGGGTACTTTAATATAATGATACATGAACAGTATATAAAAGATAGACTTTTAAGCACAAAAAGCTTAAAGAGAATTCATCTTCAGCATGACACGGTGAAAAGCCTGGTATTTGGAGACCGATAAACCTCTTTTTCAATCCTTGCTCTCAATGAAAAGCCATGTGTCCTATGGAAGCTACCTAACATTTCAGTTTCTCACATCTTTCTCAATCGAGCAATGATAGGAATTCACTGAGATAACGCCTAGGACAAATTTAGGTACTCAATAAGTGTTACTTCTCTTTGCTTCACTATCACCATTAAACTGTTCTTCCTATTACACCAATTTATGGTGCTAAGGTAAATAAGAATGCATTTAAGATTTCTTTTTTTAAGGAACGAAATGATGCCATTTGCAGCAACATGAGGGACCAAAAGATTATCATACAAAGTAAGTCAGATAGAGAAAGACAAATATCACTTATATGTGGAATCTAAAAAAAAATGATACAAATGAATTTATTTACAAAACAAAACAGACCCACAGACTCACAGACGTAAACAAACTTATGGTTACTAAAGGGGAAAGGGTGGGGGAGGGATAAATTAGGAGTTTGGGGTTAGCAGATACAAACCACGATACGTAACATAAACATCAAGGTCCTACTACATAGCACAGGGAACTATATTCAATAACTTATAATAATTTATGATGGAAAAGAATCTGAAAAAAGTATATATATATATATATATATATATATATAAAACACTGAATCACTTTGCTTTACACCTGAAACTAACACAACATTGTAAATCAACTATACTTCCATTAAAAAATGTTTTAAAAGCATGCAACCTAACAAAAAATAAAATTGAAAATAAAAAAAAATTTTTTTAAATAAAAAAAGAATTTGGTTTTTAGTTGAAAACCACAATCAAAGTAATGATCAAGACCTCCACTTTAGCATCTCCCAACTCTGAGGGCACAGTGTTCCATGCTACAGGGAATACATTGTATAAGAAAGTCTTCCCCAAAAGAGCTGGTATTTAAATATACTAGTAAACAAATTCTGTTCATACACTGCTTTCCACCTCTAGCCATTTTGCTTGGAGGCTCACAAACACCTTATAAGCGAGGCATTATTATCTTCACTTATAAAGAGACGAATTTACAAAGGGCAGAAAATCACTCATCATCCTAGAGGAAGTGGTCTTTTCACTGACTCATTTAGACATTTCACTAGGTTGGGGATTTTGATTAAAAAATCAAAAACTGTTTAAACTGTGAAAAGTCAACAACACACAGGAGCATAGATGAGCGATATGAGTGGAGTCAAATCATCTCTAAACACAGTCAGGAATTTCTAGAACAAGAACACCTCCTTGGCCTGGGGTAGTGAGGCCATGAGAGAAGCAGGTAGCTGAGAGGTTAAGAGCACAGGCTCAGGAAACTCAATCAAATCCTGCTACTTTCACATTTAACTTGTATCACTTTGGACAAGCTATTCAACCTTTCCATGCTTCAGTTTCCTCACCTGCAAAATGGAGGTAACACTAGAACCTAGGCATGGGGGTTTTGTGAAGTTTAAACGAGATCATCCAGTTAAAGTACGTGGCATAACCCCTACTTCAGAGAAAGTGTTTCATAAATACAGCTATTACTATTGCAAGACAAAGCAACGGGTCCCAGTGGAGAGCTGATTTGCCTAGAGCCACAGAGCTGCTTAGTGACAAAGCAGGAACTTGAGCCCAGATCCTGTCCAGGGTCCTTTTGTTATAACTGCACCACAGCTTAATTAGCTTTTGAAACATGGGTGATAAGAATTTCAGCTAAAAGAGAGAATAAGAGCTGGACAGCCTGCTATCTGCAATCGATGTTGATTTTCCAGGAAGCAGACACATCACAAGCATCTGTGCAGAAAAACAAATAAATCAAATTCCTTCAGAATGTTCTTGTCTTCTTCCCGTGCATGGGACTGCCTCACAGTTGAACCCCTTATAACACGGTTCTTTGGTGATTTGAGTGACCAAATCTCCTCACGTATCAAAAGGCACAGGCTTACAACACACTTGGCTCTTCCTGTGACTAATGCTGTAGTGACGCCCCAGCGTAGACAGTTCTGGCAGGCCAGAAATGGATGCGGAGATTAAAGAACTAAAGCAAAGCCTGCAATCATCTCTGAGACTACCTATGCCTGGTTTTATACACATGCCTTAGCTATTTTGAGTCACTAGGGACATATCACTCCCAACCTCAATTCAGAAAGCCTTCTGTTGGTCACATGTTGTAACCAGGAGAGCAGCAGCCCTACTACCAGCTACTATAATGTCCCTGGCTAATAAGCACAGGCTCCAACACAATGCAGTAAGGCTGAATGAATTGGGGCAATCAAGACTTAACTCATAATGAAACTTTAAACAAAACTGAGCTTAACATGATTCTTCAGGCTTTCCCCCACTCAGATTGCTCCTGCTAGAAGCATTTGTTGTTCTTTGCTTCTTAAAGTCATTTCATGTAATCCCAGTCAATTCCAGCAAGCACAAGTTGACCCCAAATCTTTATTGGGCTCTTGCAGCACCATTTTCCTGACTTTTCTTGGAAGAAAAGTAGGGCCTCCCTAGGTTTAGAAAGTGCTTTTCTGGTTAATGAGGACTGCACGGTTTTATTCCTAATTACGATAGTCCCTTTCGTAGTGTCATGGTTCTAGGAGAGACTGGAAAGTTTGCATCCTTAAATGTCAAGCCACCTAAACAGTTGCAGTGTATGTTAAAATCCAAGGAGTCACAAAAATATCCTATTGAATTCTTTAAGACCAGTAGAGCGATCCCCACACAGATTGTCTGCAGTTTCTCAGAGAGTAATAGATGAGGATATTTCAATCCAACGTGTCTGAGCTGGGACAGAGTGGAGAGGGCTGCAGTTGGGGAAATTTGTGTATTAGAGAACCAGGGAGATGCCTTTCTCAGCCCTACCAGTTTGAGAAATCTATTCATTCTTCTCTTAAGGAGTATGGTGACATTTCCCTGCTTCTCTGTTAAGCATGAAGAATTGAAAACTAACTCATTTAGAGGGCCATGCTTAGATCATATGTCTGGATTTTAGCCAATTTGCATGGTTTCGATAAGGATGTTTTCAAGTATGTAACCCAGCAACATTACTGTGCTGATTTTTGCGTCCTTCTGGGGAAGTTCTGCATATTTAGCTTGTATCCCTCTGGTTGGTTCCTCTCCGTTTTGATTTCACCCCAGTTACTTAACTTCACCCTTAAAACCAGGAGGAATTTGGAAACTACTTTTCTCTTTTAGGAAATGTGTACCTGCCATATCATCAACAGTGACAAAAGATTGAAGGTAATGAGAGTCCCTTCCCCTACCTTAGGTTGCCGTCCGTGCTAATTCAGGCAAGACTTATTTCTAGGAAGAGGTCAGCGTGTAGGACAGATTCTAGCTTGATTCCCAGGAGTGCCACATGTGTCACCTTTGAGTCTCAACTTCCACATCTGTAAAATAGGGCAATATAGTCAATCCTTGGGTCTCTCTGAGAATCTGGAGATAACACATACAGGGCACTGAGCTGGGTACACCAGGAAGTGTTTGCTATGTAATAGCTGCCTTTCCCTTTTCCTCCAAGATGATCAGATGAAACGCAAGCCAGCTGAGGAGAGGAAATGTGCAGTAGAAACCTCAAAAATTGTTATCCAGCAGACATGTTCTTCTTTGGTAAGGAACTGGAGAAAATTGGAGAAATTTCTAAATATGAAACTTCTTTCACGTCATTAACCTTAGACCTCTCAGACGAGAGGCACCAAGACCATTCTACATAAGGAACATATGATCAAGCAGGAGATTAGCATTTGCCTACTTACCACCAGGGGACAATATCAGGCTGTAATTATTGTGCAAGGCTGCTATGAAACGCTGGGTTGGGTGATGGCAGGCCCAAAAAGAGGTATGCGACAGTTCCCTCCAAGAGGGGCTGTAATGTAATGGAAAGAACACTGGTCCTGACTCCACATTTGGTTACCTACTAACTAATCAAACATCTCTAACTCCTAGTTTTCTTTGATTTATTTTATCTGTAAAAACAGGCAATGATATTTTCTATTTCCTCACAGGACTATTTAGAGTAGAGCTCCTCAAACTTCCACATGTGTAAAAAACACCCGGGGGTCTTGTTAAAATGCATAGTCTGATTCAGTAGGCTGGGGGCAGAGCATGGGATTCTACATTTCTAGCAATTTCTGGGAGATGCTGGTGCTCCTGGGCTGTGGACCACACTTTGAGAAGCAAGGGTTTTAGAGGACTGTATGACATGTTATACCCGTAAAAGGACATGTAAACTCTTGGGTACAGCAGGTGGAAGGCGGTGCCATTAGCAGCAGCATTATTCATATACTCTGCTGAGCAATCTGACTTTCCCATCTTCCCATTCTACGTTGTTCTTTTCAGTGTTTCTAGCAGCACCTATATTCAGAATTAATTTTTTCAGTGTGATTAAGATGGGACACATGGGAATGAGCCATGCCTGGTACAACACAGGTCCTAAAGGAAGAAAAGGAGAGATGAAGGGAGAAAATCTAGAAGTACATTGTGTTTTAGGGGTAGAGGTGGTTGTCTCCTTTTGTGATAGAAAGAAGGGAAGCAGCCGGCTGGCATTGTGCATCAAGTATTTAGGGATAGCAGTAAGTGAAGACAGATTAGTCAAAGGTGTTTACATTGATGATAGAGACATTTAGGGATGCTACTGTGGATAGACGTGACTTGATAAATTTCTAGAAACTACTTGTGATGCTTCATCTGTCCATATTGCTGTATCTACTCATAGGTCTCTGGAGGAGAGACAAAAACAAAATTTTTTTTTGAATTTTTGAATTTTATTTTTTTATACAGCAGGTTCTTTTTTTTTAATAAATTTATTTATTTTTAGCTGTGTTGGGTCTTCGTTTCTGTGCACAAGCTTTCTTTAGTTGTGGCGAGTGGGGGCTACTCTTTGTTGCAGTGCACGGGCTTCTCACTGTCGTGGCTTCTCGTTGTGGATCATGGGCTCTAGGTGCGCAGGCTTCAGTAGTTGTGGCACGTGGGCTCAGTAGTTGTGGCTTGCGGGCTCTAGAGCTCAGGCTCAGTAGTTGTAGCGCACGGGCTTAGTTGCTCCGCGGCATATGGGACCTTCCCAGGCCAGGGCTCGAACCCGTGTCCCTTGCATTGGCAGGCAGATTCTTAACCACTATACAGCAGGTTCTTATTAGTTATCTATTTTATACATATTAGTGTATATATGTCAATCGCAAGCTCCCACTTCATCCCACCACCACCCCCCCTTGCACTTTCCCCCCTGGTGTCCTTATGTTTGTTCTCTACATCTGTGTCTCTATTTCTGCCCTGCAAACTGATTCATCTGTACCATTTTTCTAGATTCCACATGTATGCATTAATATACGATATTTGTTTTTCTCTTTCTGACTTACTTCACTCTGTGTCACAGTCTCTAGATCCATCCACGTCTCTACAAATCTCCCAATTTCGTTCCTTTTTATGGCTGAGTAATATTCCATTGTATACCTGTACCACATCTTCTTTATCCATTTGTCTGCTGATGGGCATTTAGGTTGCTTCCATGACCTGGCTATTGTAAATAGTGCTGCAATGAACGTTGGGGTGCATGTGTCTTTTTGAATTATGGTTTTCTCAGGTTATATACCTAGGACTGGGATTGCTGGGTCATATGGTAATTCTATTTTTAGCTTTTTAAGGAACCTCCATACTGTTCTCCATAGTGGCTGTATCAATTTACATTCCCACCAACAGTGTAGGAGGGTTCCCTTTTCTCCACACACTCTCCAGGATTTGTTGTTTGTAGATTTTCTGATGATGCCCATTCTAACCAGTGGGAGGTGATACCTCATTGTAGTTTTGATTTGCATTTCTCTAATAATTAGTGATGCTGAGCAACTTTTCATGTGCTTCTTGGCCATCTGTATGTCTTCTTTGGAGAAATGTCTATTTAGGTCTTCTGCCCATTTTTTGATTGGGTTGTCTGTTTTTTTAATATTAAGCTGCCTGAGCTGTTTATATATTTTGGAGATTAATCCTTTGTCCACTGATCCATTTGCAAATATTTTCTCCCATTCTGAGGGTTGTCTTTTCGTCTGTTTGTAGTTTCCTTTGCTTTGCAAAAGTTTTTAAGTTTCATTAGGTCCCATTTGTTTATTTTTGTTTTTATTTCCATTACTCTAGGAGGTGGATCAAAAAGATCTTGCTGTGATTTATGTCAGAGTGTTATTCCTATATTTTCCTCTAAGAGTTTTACAGTGTCCAGTCTTACATTTAGGTCTCTAATCCATTTTGAGTTTATTTTTGTGTATGGTGTTAGAGAGTGTTCTAATTTCATTCTTTTACATGTAGCTGTCCAGTTTTCCCAGCACCACTTATTACAGAGACTGTCCTTTCTCCATTGTATATCCTTGCCTCCTTTGTCATAGATTAGTTGACCATAGATGTGTGGGTTTATCTCTGGGCTTTCTATCCTGTTCCATTGATCTATATTTCTGTTTTTACACCAGTACCATATTGTCTTGATTGTTGTAGCTTTGTAGTATAGTCTGAAGTCAGGGAGTCTGATTCCTCCAGTTCCATTTTTTTCCTGCAAGACTGCTTTGGTTATTCGGGGCCTTTTGTGTTTCCATACAAATTTTAAGATTTTTTTGTTCTAGTTCTGTAAAAAATGCCACTGGTAATTTGATAGGGATTGTACTAAATCTGTAGATTGCTTTGTGTAGTATAGTCATGTTCACAATATTGATTCTTCCAATCCAAGAACATGGTTTATCTCTCCATCTGTTTGTGTCACCTTTGATTTCTTTCATCAGTGTCTTATAGTTTTCTGAGTACAGGTCTTTTACCTCCTTAGGTAGGTTTATTCCTAGGTATTTTATTCTCTTTGTTACAGTGGTGAATGGGATTGTTTCCTTAATTTTTCTTTCTGATTTTTGTTGTTAGTGCAAGAGATTTCTGTGCATTAATTTTGTATCCTGCAACTTTACCATATTCATTGATTAGCTCTAGTAGTTTTCTAGTAGCATCTTTACGATTCTCTATGTATAGTACCATGTCATCTGCAAACAGTGACAGTTTTACTTCTTCTTTTCCAATTGGTATTCCTTTTATTTCTTTTTCTTCTCTGATTGCCATGGCTAGGACTTCCAAAGCTATGTTGAATAATAGTGGAGAGAGTGGGCATCCTTGTCTTATTCCTGATCTTAGAGGAAATGCTTTCAGTTTTTCACCATTGGGAAGGATGTTTGCTGTGGCTTTGTCGTATATGGCCCTTATTATGTTGAGGTAGGTTCCCTCTCTGTCCACTTTCTGGAGAGTTTTTATCATAAATAGGTGTTGAATTTTGTCAAAAGGTTTTTCTGCATCTATTGAAATGATCATATGGTTTTTCTTCTTCAGTTTGTTAATATGGTGTATCACATTGATTGATTTGCATATATTGAAGAATCCTTGCATCCCTGGGATAAATCCCACTTGATCATCGTGTATGATCCTTTTCATGTGTTGTTGGATTCTGTTTGCTAGTATTTTGTTGAGGATTTTTGCATCTATATTCTTCAGTGATATTGGCCTTTAATTTCCTTTTTTTGTAGTATCTTTGTCTGGTTTTGGTATCAGGGTGATGGTGGCCACATAGAATGAGTTTGGGAGTGTTCCTTCCTCTGCAATTTTTTGGAAGAGTTTGAGAAGGATGGGTGCTAGCTCTTCTCTAAATGTTTGATAGAATTCACCTGTGAAGCCATCTGGTCCTGGACTTTTTTTTGTTGGAAGATTTTTAATCACCGTTTCAATTTCATTACTTGTGATTGGTCTGTTCATACTTTCTATTTCTTCCTGGTTCAGTCTGGGAACATTATACCTTTCTAAGAATTTGTCCATTTCTTACAGGTTATCCATTTTATTGGCATAGAGTTTCTTGTGGTAGTCTCTTATGATGCTTTATATTTCTGTGTTGTCCATTGTAACTCCTCTTTTTTCATTTCAATTTTATTGATATTAGTCCTCTCCCTTTTTCTTGATGAGTCAGGCTAAAGGTTTATCAATTTTGTTTATCTTCTCAAAGAACCAGCTTTTAGTTATATTGATCTTTGCTATTGTTTTCTTTGTTTCTATTTCATTTATTTCTGCTCTGATCTTTATGATTTCTTTCCTTCTACTAACTTTGGCTTTTGTTTGTTCTTCTTTCTCTAGCTCCTTTAGGTGTAAGGTTAGATTGTTTATTTGAGATTTTTCTTGTTTCTTGAGGTAGGCTTGTATTACTATAAACTTCCCTCTTAGAACTGCTTCTGCTGCATCTCACAGGTTTTGGATAGTCGTGTTTTTGTTGTCATTTGTCTCTAGGTATTTTTTGATTTCCTCTTTGATTTCTTCAGTGATCTCTTGGTTATTTAGTAATGTATTGTTTAGCCTCCGTGTGTTTGTGTCTTTTACGTTTTTTTCTCTGTAATTGATTTCTAATCTCATAGCATTGTGGTCGGAAAAGATGCTTGATATGATTTCAATTTTCTTAAATTTACCGAGGGTTGATTTGTGACCCAAGATGTGATCTTTCCTGGAGAATGTTCCATGTGCACTTGAGAAGGAAGTGTAATCTGCTGGTTTTGGGTGGAATGTCCTATAAATATCAATTACATCTATCTGGTCTACTGTGTCATTTAAAGCTTGTGTTTCCTTATTAATTTTCTGCCTGGATGATCTGCCCATTGGTGTAAGTGAGATGTTAAAGTCCCCCACTATTACTGTGTTACTGTCGATTTCCTCTGTTATAGCTGTTAGCAGTTGCCTTATGTATTGAGGTGTTCCTATGTTGGGTGCATATATATTTGTAATTGCTATATCTTCTTCTTGGACTGATCCCTTGATCATTATGTAGTGTCCTTCCTTGTCTCTTGTAACATTCTTTATTTTAAAGTCTATTTTATCTGATATGAATATTGCTACTCCAGCTTTCTTTTGATTTCCATTTGCATGGAATATCCTTTTCTATCCCTTCACTTTCGGTCTGTATGTGTCCCTATGTCTGAAGTGGGTCTCTTGTAGACAGCATATATATGGGTCTTGCTTTTGTATCCATTCAGCGGGCCTGTGTCTTTTGGTTGGAGCATTTAATCCATTCACGTTTAAGGTAATTATTTTATTTATTTATTTATTTATTTATTTATTTATTTATTTATTTATTTTGCAGTACGCAGGCCTCTCACTGTTGTGGCCTCTCTTGTTGTGGAGCACAGGCTCCAGACGCGCAGGTTCAGCAGCCATGGCTCACGGACCCAGCTGCTCTGCGGCATGGGGGATCTTCCCAGACCAGGTCATGAACCCGCGTCCCCTGCATCGGCAGGCGGACTCTCTACAACTGCGCCACCAGGGAAGCCCTAAGGTAATTATTGATATGTATGTTCCTATTACCATTTTCTTAATTGTTATGGGTTTGTTTTTGTAGGTCCTTTGCTTCTCTTGTGTTTCCCACTTAGAGAAGTTCCTTTAGCATTTGTTGTAGAGCTGGTTTGGTGGTGCTGAATTCTCTTAGCTTTTGCTTGTCTGTAAAACTTTTGATTCTCTGTCGAATGTGAATGAGATCCTTGCCAGGTAGAGTAATCTTGGTTGTAGGTTCTTCTCTTTCATCACTTTAAATATATCATGCCACCCCATTCTGGCTTGTACAGTTTCTGCTGAGAAATCAGCTGTTATCCTTATGGGGTTCCGTTGTATGTTATTTGTCGTTTTTCCCTTGTTGCTTTCCATAATTTTTCTTTGTCTTTAATTTTTGTCAATTTGATTACTATGTGTCTTGGCATATTTCTCCTTGGGTTTATCCTGCCTGGGACTCTCTGTGTTTCCTCGTCTTGGGTGGCTATTTCCTTTCCCACGTTAGGGAAGTTTTCGACTATAATCTCTTCAAATATTTTCTTGGGTCCTTTCTCTCTCTCTTCTCCTTCTGGAACCCGTATAATGCGAATATTGGTGTACTTAATGTTGTCCCAGAGGTCTCTTAGACTGTCTTCATATCTTTTCATTGTTTTTTCTTTATTCTCTTCCATGGCAGTGAATTCCACCATTCTATTTTCCAGGTCACTTATCTATTCTTCTGCCTCAGTTATTCTGCTATTGATTCCTTCTAGTGTAGTTTTCATTTCAGTTATTGTATTGTTCATCTCTGTTTGTTTGTTCTTTAATTCTTCTAGGTCTTTGTTAAACATTTCTTGCATCTTCTCAATCTTTGCCTCCATTCTTTTTCTGAGGTCCTGGATCATCTTCACTATCGTTATTCTGAATTCTTTTTCTGGAAGGTTGCCTATCTCCACTTCATTTAGTTGTTTTTCTGGGGTTTTATCTTGTTCCTTCATCTGGTACAAAGTCCTCTGCCTTTTCATTTTGTCTATCTTTCTGTGAATGTGGTTTTCGTTCCACAGGCTGCAGAATTTTAGTTCTTCTTGCTTCTGCTGTCTGTCCTCGAGAAATTTTTTTTTGTCAAACAACATTACTTTTATGTCTCATCTACGACCACAGATCTTATGTGTAAGTGAACAGCATGCGGTGTGTACAGAACATGAGCTTGAAGTTTTTCTTATTTATTTTGTTATCCTATGTGTTCACCACTCAGACACAAGCTAACTGAGGGGACTTTTGTCTGCTTTGTTCAGTACTGAATTCCAGCAAATGGAATTACGTCTGCATGGAGCAGGTGTGCAGAAAATCTTGGTTGAAAGAATGACAAAATAGTGAGGATGTGAGTAGATAAATTCTTAGTAATATTTTCCTGATGAACTTTAGAGAAGAGACTGCCATTTTAAACTTACAGAGGGCATCTCTAGATTTCTAAAAACCACATCTAATGTCTCTTTTTTTTTTTTTTTTTTTTTTTTTGCGGTACGCAGGCCTCTCACTGTTGTGGCCTCTCCTGTTGCGGAGCACAGGCTCCGGACGCGCAGGCTCAGCAGCCATGGCTCACGGGCCTACCCGCTCCGCGGCATGTGGGATCTTCCCGGGCCGGGGCACGAACCCGTGTCCCCCGCATCGGCAGGAGGGCTCTCAACCACTGTGCCACCAGGGAAGCCCTAATGTCTCATTATTTAACTCCTTTTCTTCCAAATAAATAACTTTCTCTTTCTTACTAAGGATGGCACCCAAAATAATACACTGTCCAAGATTTAAGGAATATTTATTGAATAGTGAACATAAAAGGACACCTTGGGTCTTCCCTGGTGGTGCAGTGGTTGAGAATCTGCCTGCTAATGCAGGAGACACGGGTTCGAGCTCTGGTCTGGGAAGATCCCACATGCCGCGGAGCAACTAGGCCCGTGAGCCACAACTACTGAGCCTGCGCATCTGGAGTCTGTGCTCTGCAACAAGAGAGGCCGTCATAGTGAGAGGCCCGTGCACCGCGATGAAGAGTGGCCCCCGCTTGCCACAACTAGAGAAAGCCCTCACACAGAAACGAAGACCCAACACAGCCCTAAATAAATTAATTAATTAAAAAGAAAAAAAAAAGGACACCTTTTTTTCTGTATCCTTCCAAAAACAGGGTCCTCATGGAACCATCCAGAGGTTCCCTGGAGAATTACCTGTATCAGAGCTTCCTGGAGTATAGAAAGTGATTTCTGAGTCACTCAGGGACCTCTTTCTCCTAGTCTTGGTGACTAGGGAGCCACAGAAACAGAACTGGGGAAGGCAGCTAGTTGTTCTGCAGGTAATCATGAGAAAAACTGATGGATCCTAGTCTGTCTTTCACAAACTTTCTGGACCAAGGGGGGACCTACAGCATCTCCTGAGGCAGAGGTGTGGAAGGAAATGCCAGTCCCTAACCTGAGGTTCCCTAGGGCTGTCCTTGTTGGGTCTCAATAAAGGCCCAATTGAAAGAATGCTTCTCTCCTATCCTATGGACCAGCAATTCTGGGATGCCTTAGAGTTGGGACCTTTAGATTGGGAGCTACTGAGATGACCACGTTTTACTGCCTTAACCCTTCAAAGGTGGCAGGCACTGACAGTATCTAACAGAGCACAGTGTCATGGTGATCTGAGCTTGGAAGTGGGTTAGTGAGAGCTGAGCTCCAGCTTGTGAATCCTATTTTCAATCTTCATGCAGTTTTAAGATTTAGCCCAATTTCCAGACTATCCCCTACCCAGGCTTGAAAATGGCTTTATTTCACACTTTGCGGCAGGAGGTAAGTGGGTTTCTGTGTGAAAGTGATGGTGCCAAAGACATTTACGAACATTAAAAAATGTCTGAACATGGCTTCAAGCCACTCAGCCTGTTTCTCATCCCACACCGTGCCTTGCAGAGCGTATGCAAGTTCAGAGCTCCCTTTGAAATCAGTGGCGGTTATGAGCTTGGAGCAACTCTGTGGGGCTCTGAGCAATATAATAAATGAGGCCCTTTGAAGACTAACCATTGTACTTGGGCTCTTTTTGTGCTTCTGACACTGCTTTCTCAGGGATGGTCTGTAATGGTGGGAGTAGCCCACCAACACACGCCTTCTGGTTTTCAGCTTTTGGCCTGAAAGAGGGAAGGGGGACAAGGGAGTAGGTCCTCGTATTTCCTTAAAGAACCAGCCTAAACCCTTTCGCTCTCCTTTTGATATCAACACCTGGGATAAGGCAGCCCACACCCACAAAACAAAAGCTATTTTTCATCTGCAAGTACTTACTGGTCCATGCAACAACAAAAACAGCAGCAAGAACACTAAGAAAAATAAAACAAAACCAAAACCAAAGCTATTAGCAGGCAGGAGATAAAGCAGACTTATTTGTACATCGGGGGTTTCACAGATTACTTATTTAGCTGAAAGCAGAGAATTAAATCTGGGATATTTTCTACGTTTCCCTGATGACATTATAGGCTAAGTTGATATTCTGACACCAAGGTGAAATTTCTTAAATATTCTTAAAAGATAAGTAAAGCTTTCTGTTTTGACTTATGACTAAACATTCCTAAAAGGCTAGTATATGTATTTCAAATGCTTAAGTTCAGTAAGAAAAATACATTCAGGCTGCCTTTAAACATATTTAAGAAGAATTATTGAATTCTTTGGTCCAATTTTTCAGGTACAAGTTTGAATGGCTATTTGAATGTCACTTCTTGTGCTAGATACAGAATCAACTAATTTTTGTTGAGCACCTTTTTGATTTCTCACAACCACACTGTGAGATCAATACTGTAAACTCTACTTAGCAGATGAAAGAACCGAGGCCAGAGTTCCAATGGCAAAAAGAGCTAGTAAGTAGCAGAGCTGTATCCGAAGTCAGTTCCTTTGACTCCCAAGTCCAGCCCTCATCCTCTCCAAAACTGTAACCGCTTCTCAAACTACAGTAATCCGCCCCCTCTGCAAATAAAATAATATGTTGTTGATTTATAATGAGAAGTATTTGAGCTAATGTTGAATTAGGGTGAAGTCCCTGTAGGGGCCGATCAAGAATGGTTCTAAAAAAGTAAATATCAGGTGAAATGGACTTCAAGAAAACTTGCATTTCTGAATGCAAATGTGGGATAAGAAAGTTCCACGTCCCTTTTCTCATCTTTGAAACTTTTCCTAAAACATGGACAAAAATAGATAGAATTATAGTTATTGACTGGTGTAAGACCTCCTTGAATTCACTTTCTTATGTTCTGCCTCATTCTAAAACTGTGATAGGTGGATATCAGATAAGAAATAAGTGAAGTATGGGTAAAGAAAAAAAAGGGAAAAAATAATATCAAGTGGAGACCAGAGGTAAATTAATACAGGCAAATGCACGCCACACTGAGAATGAAGACAAAACACAAAACCAAAACCAAAAAAGAGCAGTTGGAAGATAATAACAACAAGAAAGCTGCCTAATACGTAGTGAGTACTTTTATGATTTGCCAGACACAGTGTTAAACACTTTTACATTGATTGTTTCACTTCTCACTGCAGCCTTGTGAAGTAGGTATGAATATTTCGTTATTTTACAGACGAGGAAATTGAGGCACAGAGAAGGTAAAAGGCTCAAGGTGAACCAGCTAATAGGTGATGGATTCTAGATGTGAACCCAAGCATTCTTGATGTCAAGACCAGGCTCTTGACCATTCCTAGCTTTATACCAAGTGAACACATTGTTGTTACTCGTGAAAACCCAATTGTCTCCTGGCGTCTGGGTTTAGAGGAAATGACTCTTTGTGCCCTCCTGAGTGGAACATGAATGGCTTTGAGGCTGCTTTTTCTCAACATCCCCTATGGTGCTAACAACGCAGGTAGGCCTATGGCTGTTTGTCACAGAGTCCCTCCAAGGAGCTGAGGCCTGAAGTCAAAATGCAATTCAGTAAAAGCAAATAAGAGGGGCCAGAGCAATACGGTTCAACTATTTTTAATTTGGATGGTTTACCTCTATCTTGAGGTATAATTCCAAACCACCTGGAGAGATGGATGGACTTCATGTCCTTCAGGCAAACCCCTTGGAGCCTCCTCAGCTGTAAACATTTCTTGAGCACTGCTCTGCTGCAGGAAGAAGAAAAATCACAACCATATAGAACGGAGGCCATAAATCTGGAGTAAAACTAATCTCGGTTGTTCCCGCAATGTTCCTCAGCAGTCCTATTACATGTGCTTCTCCCGTTTCCCTGGGCTGCGATTCCAAACCTTCACCACTCTTCAAAGCTTTCAATCTTCTCTCTTTGGGATGACCTTGTTTCTAAGCTAGGGACCAGCAGCTACCAAGAGTGGCTTTTTTTCATTTTTCCACCCATTTTCCCATAAGCCGACCTGCATCTGCAGCCATCCCTTCTTTGTCCTCATCTCTAGCAAAGAACAGTTTTCTTATCAAAGGCAACTCCATCCGCTGGTGCAGTGGATATTATTCCACCCTGCCTTCCTAGGAAATTTGCCTTATCGATAATGTCTTTTTCTTACCTTCAATGCTCTACTGGTTGTTCCCTTTAGCATAAAAATACGGTCACCCCTCTCATTTAGAAAACAAACGAATTAAAAAAAAACCCATTTAATGGCCATTTTTTAAAGCATCCTCATGCTTCTCTCTTTGATGGCTATTCTTTTACAAAGTGCAACCTAGATTTATTCTCTCTGAATTCACAGCACTCTGTATCTTTGGTCCACTCTAACCTGGCTCTCCCCCATATCCCTGCACTGAGACTCGCCCAATGGAATAAGCATGGTTAGTTCTCATCTTACATGCCTTGTTCTGTTGACTATTCTCGTGTTCTTGGAAGTTCTGGCTTTGCCTCCCATGACATCTCTCTCTCTCTCTCTCTCTCTCTCCTCATTTACCTCTGCACTGCTGGCTCCTTTTTCTTGATGCCTTGATTGGTTTCTACTTCTCCACCCCTTCTTAAAAATAAGTATTTTCTTTTCTCACTTTAGTCACTTTCGGGGGGGATCTTGTCCCTACCACTGTCGATTCTGAGCCCTAGTCCCATGTCTCCAAACTGTTTTCAAAATCATTCCACCTGGACATTCCACAGGCACTGCAGACTCAGTACATCCAGAACTGAACATGCTCCTCTCTGCTTTCGTGCTCATCCCTAGTCACTCCACAAAACCTGCGCTCTGTCCTATGTGTTGTATATTAATGAATTATAGACCCTTTCTCCAGTTTCCCAAGCCAGTAGCCTGGAAGCCTTTGACTTCTTTCTCACATTCCAAACAATGTATTTTATTTATTCTTCTCTTTGCGTAACTCTCGTCTCTAATGGGACCACCAGTCTATTTGAGTAGGTCCATCAACTCCCTTAACCACTGCAATGCAACTCTTGACATTTGCTCAGTTTCCAGAAATTCCCATTTCCAATCCCCCTTCTGTAGTAGCCCCAGAGTTCAAATACAAAAATTTGATTATGTTACTCCCTTGCTTACAATTGATCATCGGCCTCTCATGACTCACAACATACACTTTCAAATCGTCTGTCTACCCGGAAAATACCTATTCATGTTTCTTCTTCCTCTGGGAGGTTTTCCAGGACAGATTTAAATGCATTATCTTAATCTGCCATTCAACTTTGTGGATCACCCAGTTCAGCAAATCTCATTGTATTTGCTTGTTTGCAAGTCTGATTCTTCATTTGTTTAAATGCCTTGCGAGCAGGACCTGGCTTTCTCAACTTTGTATGCATAGCTTGTAGTATACTAGTAGGCGCTCAACAAACATTTAGTGAATGAAGGAAATGTATATATTTTTGAAAGGTATATCATTCAAAGAACGGGAAAAAATTTGCCTGTGGAATCTCAAAGCATGCCCTGCCAAAATTAAAATTAGGAATACCCACTTGATTACACATACAACTTGACACAGACTGGAATGCATTCTGACCACAATTTATGCTATAATAAGAATGTGTTTGCCAAACACTACTAGAACATGCATACATTTTTCAGAACTCTAGATCATGGTTGTGAATATCCTTGACCAGGAGGGTCTAACTACTTCAATGAATTAGCTGAAGTAGGTGTTGGGAAAGGGATTGGATGAGGTCTGTGCATATGCTCTGCTGAGACACTCTTCTTCAAGAAGATGGGTTTCAATGGATACAACCTAAATGTCCATGGACAGAGGAATGGATAAAGAAGATATGGTATATATATATATATATATATATATATATATATACAATGGAATACTACTTAGCCATAAAAAAGAACAAAATAATGCCATTTGCAGCAACATGGATACAACTAGAGATTATCATACTAAGTGAAGTTAGTCAGAAAGAGAAAGACAAATATCATATGATATCACTTATATGTGGAATCTAAAATATGACACAAATGAACCTATCTACAAAACAGAAACAGACTCACAGACATAGAGATCAGACTTGTGGTTGCCAAGGGGGAGTGGGGGAGGGAGAGGGATGGACTGAGAATTTGGGGTTCGTAGATGCAAACTATTACATTTAGAATGAATAAACAACAGGCCCTACTGTATAGCACAGGGAACTATATCCAATCTCTGGGGATAAACCATAATGGAAAAGAATATTTAAAAGAGAATGTCTACATGTATAAAACTGAGTCACTTTGCTGTACAACGGAGATTGGCATAACACTGTAAATCAACTCTACTTCAATAAAAAAAAAAAAAGAAGAAGATAGGTTTCAGTATTTCTGATAATAGACCCCTCAGCTCTCATGGACTCTTCAGACACTCATCTGAGATTCATCATATGACAAGGCCAAGGATACATGGGCCCCTTTAAACTATTACAGTCTTCTCCCCCTGGCCTCAGCGTATATGAACAAGGAATATTTTGTGGAGTATTGTTTTTCAAGGTGATTTGTCACACTTCTTCTATGGACTTTCTTTTTCATTTCTCTCACCCCAACAAGAGACCAATAGTCAGTCACTTCCGTATAATAATTGTCTCTTCCTCTCATGGGGAATATATATACAGAAAATATTATATATTGAGCAATCAAAAATTGTTAAGATTTTGTTATATTTATTTGTTTTCTTTTTTAGATTACACATATGAGTGAAAACAAACAGTGTTTGTCTTTCTCTGTATGGCTTCTTTCACTAAGAATAAGTGAAATAAGCATAAGCATAGCCTCCAGGTCCATCCATGTTGTTGCAATTGGCAAATTGTATTCTCTTTTTTCCCTGACTGAGTAATGTTCCATTGCATATATTGACCATATCTTCTTTATCCATTCATCTGTTAATGGACATTTAGGTTGCTTCCATACCCTGACTGTAACAAAACAGAAACAGACTCATGGTTACAGACGGCCAACAAGTAACCAGCAGGGAGAGGGGTGAGGGGAAGGACAAGATAGGGGTGGGGGATTAAAAGGTACAGACTACTAGGTGTAAAATAAATAAGATGCAAGGATGTAATGTACAGCACAGGGAATATAGCCAATATTTTATAATAACCTTAAATGGAGTATAATCTATAAAAATATCAAATCATCATGCTGTATACCTGAAACTAACATAACATTGTAAGTCAACTATACTTAAACAAACAAACAAACTGTTGTTTTGAACCCGCACACTGAATGCAGACGTCTGGGCACTGACACTCATTTACAAACTGGGAAACCAGAGGCCAATCTCCTCCCCGTTTCTCATCCTTTGTATCCTATTTGACTCTGAGGTTTATATTCCAGGAAAAAAGAACCTCTAACCTAATCTGGCTATGTAGGGTCTTTTAGCCTAATCCTATGGGAAACACAGCTCTCACATAGTTTGTCACTTTAGTCAATATACAATTAACACACTATTAGAGGATTATTGGCTGATATCTTCATCTTTGCCACATTCTTTTAAATTGGTTTAATGGTGGATTAAGCTAGGCCTAGAGCATGATTTATTTATCTGACCTTTGTTCTGGCCTACATTAAAATTTATATTTTCATGGCCAGCCTGTATTTTAATCATTAAACTAATTTCCTCTCTTTTTAACCCTTGAAAGAAAATAAAATTATTCCTTTTGAAACAAAAGAGAATCATAAAAAAAAAAGAGAGAGAGAGAGAGTCATGGGATAAAAGGATGTAAGCAGCAGGAAAAGAGGAAAGAAAGCAGATTGTCAATGGCTCAAAGTGAGAATTGTGCATTATGGCAACTAGTGCTCATGGGTTGAGACTAAAATTTTTTTTTTTTTTTTTGCGGTACGCGGGCCTCTCACTGTTGTGGCCTCTCCCGTTGCGGAGCACAGGCTCCGAACGCGCAGGCTCAGCGGCCATGGCTCACGGGCCCAGCCGCTCCGCGGCATGTGGGATCCTCCCGGACCGGGGCACGAACCCGCGTCCCCTGCATCGGCAGGCGGACTCTCAACCACTGCGCCACCAGGGAAGCCCTAAAATTTTTTTTTTTAAGTTTTAAAAAGATGTTCACCTTTCTGGCTAATTAGTGCTATGAAGAATCAGTACTACAACTGGCAAGACCAAATAAGGTATACCTTTTTACCGGCTTTTACAAGGTTGTTGTAAAAATTAAATGTGGTAACATATATGAAAGCAATTTGCCAATTATAAAGTTCTCCATGAACATGTAGTATTACCTGAGGGGCCATTTCTTAGGGACCATCAACCTTTGGGTCACTAATTTCCATTGTGGCTACATGGGCTTTCAGCCAATGGCTTTCGGGGAGCACTGGCCTTGATGGCACTTCAGAGTTTGCTCCCATAAGAATACCAAATATACCACCTGCAGAGTATTTTATTTGCTTTAAAGGCCAAGGATCTTTTTCTTATTTAAGAAAATGCAAAAGACTTTCTGTTTTTGAAACAATAAGTGGCACTGACATCTCTCAAGATTGAAAGCTCTATTGTCTCATTTTAAGCACCCCCTTATTATTAGGAAAGGATGTTGTTGGCAAGAATGAATAATTAGGTAACTCTTTGTGGGCACATTTTATTCAGGTCCCAAGGGGAACGTGCAATTGTAACATCTCCTTGGATTATTTCACAAACATATGGCAAATGCAGCACCTGAGCCAGATGTATGAGCATATTATACTAGGTCTGTTTTAACTTAAAACTGTGAAATACATCAGATGGTGAAGTTATTTTGGTCATGAACATCCATCATGGAAATAGTATAGAGGCATCTTTTTTTTATTGTCCATTTTACTTGGACTGGAAATAATCAAGAACAAAATAGCTTGGAAATCATCTCCTGCAGTGGAAGATTCCAGGTAAAGTTCAAGACCTAATGAAGTATATGGTCTGGATTTAAATGGGTCTCAGACATCTCCATATAGTTTAGTAATGCCTAGTACAAATATTCACTGCTGGCTGATCTGGAATCTCAACTCAACAATGATTATTTTCAATTCTCTTTTCCTCATCTTGTGTTTTCACTCCTCTGGAGATGCATATGGGAAGATTAATATGGAATTTTTAAAAATAATGAGAATACATTCTCTACCGATTCAGTAGGGAGTTTTTTGCGTTTTTCTTTTAGCCTATTTTATTATAACAGCACTGGTTGTTTATTTTACTAAAGAGTCATCATCTGGTATTGGCTTCTTGGAATCGTAGTTATCTAAGCAGAAATGCCCATCCCATTTGCTGGTGGGAACACCACATTTCAGAATGAATAATTTTTAATCTGAGTTACTTATGTTTCAGAATTAAAAGATATAGATGCCATTGGACTCCCAAATGTACAGTGTTGTGCTTGGTCTGATGGGAAAATAAAGAATACATAGGCGTGGGCAACTGTATTTTCCCTTCAGTACATACATGCAAATTCCATTAACATTAATGAGCGCGCTGCATGTGTACTGAAGAGGATGTGAACCAGGTCACAGTGGAATCTATTACTTTTTTTTTTTTTTAAGACTTGCATCATATTCCTGAGCTTTTCCTGAGAAAGAGAAATACAGAGTGCTGAGACAATGTAAACAGTGTGGTGACAGTGGCACCAGAGAAAAAGTACTTACTTTTTATAGCCAGTACGGCATAGAGCAGAGATTTTGAGGTTGAATTACCACAGCTGGCAAACGTTGAAGCTGACAATAGAGGTCCACAGAGTCTTGGATATTCTGCCTCTGTGCTGCATCAAAATAAGGAAACAAAATATTTATGAACGTAATTCTGCCTCTCAATTCTTTCCCCCTTTGAAATGGCAATTCTCTGCGTGATAATATGTAGAGAGATGCAGTTCAGATGTGTTCCTAGCCAATGTGATATTCCATAAATGTGGTGCACCTGTGTTTTCTTGGTCACCCTGCTGCCACTGGGGTACCTTAAAGCATTCTCTCTCAAATAAGTAAGAGGCAGGGGTGGAAGTGTGGGGAGAGGGGTTATGGTCTCCCCTTTCCTCTTTTTTTCTAATTTCTTCTCATTTCGAAAGCCTTGGAACATATGTTTAATTTCAGGTTAAGATGTCAGGTTTTTTTATCCCAGTCCGGAGATGTTGACAAATCCCCATATGGGACTGCGGTGGCTCTGTATGCCCTCATATTCTACCTACCTCGCAGGGATGCAGCTATATTTATAATACACACTCCTAATATTGCAGAACTGCTAGGGTCAAGGCATTCTGAGCCTCACGTATCAGCCAAACAACCCCACAAAACTGAGCTTCACGCAGAGGCCCCCTTCGTGAAGTTGCTAACCCAACATCCTCTCTCCAGGACCAAGAAGGTCACTAGTGTATGAACGACCCTCCGCCTAGCAAGCCCAACACTCTGATTAGTCTGAGAAATGGACTTCTAGTGCTGGGAGAAACCGACAAGCAAAACAAGGTGACTGGCCATGAAGACAGACAACCAACCAGAAATCCTGATTCTCTGCCCTTACCTTCCTTTCCCCCCTGAAGGTTTAGACTTGTGACAGTAAAAGCAATAATGTCCTGACCTTAAAGGGCTGAGGTTGTGCTGCCACTGGCTGTTGAAAGAATCATTCCTCAGCAGCGGCAGGACCACTGGCCCCAGCGGCGGCCGCAGTGGCGGCAACCACGAAAACGGGAGTTCAGTCATACTGGCATCGGATTCTGGAAAGGGGAGGGCAGGGAAGGAGGGAGTCTATTGGCCCAAAAAGCTGAAACATCTGCTGGAGTTATTAACAGCTTTTTGGCTGAGTTCAGCAGCAGGGCACCTTGCGGTTGATAGATTCTTCTCTCAGCAATTCAAAACAATGCAGTTAAAGCAAATTTCTCATTTTCAGGGCGCAGCTGAATGAAGCATACAGTATTTTAAAAATAGTCACACTTAAAATGGTCAGTAGCGGTGACTGCAATCAGTGGTTACCATCCGTCCTCCGTGGCATTGTTAACTTTGCCAGGGTGATGGCATAACATGGATTTTTCCAAAGACCACGGAGCTCATGGTTAACTCACTTTGGAGGAATTTACATTATTGATGAAGTTTACGCAGATTATCCTACAGTGTAAAACATTGGCAAACTGGATCAAAATCACTTAGAGGGCTTGTGGCTCTCCCTTCCCAAAAGTGTGCATTAAACCTTTTTAGCCTCAGAAGTCCAATTCCAGGAAAGGTTCCGAGGGGCCAGATTTTGGAGCTGAAGTAAAACTGAAGATGTGGAAACAGCTTGGGCTGGAAGAGCCCTGGGTTGGAAGGCAGGGGCCGAGGGTTCTAGCCCTAGTCCTTGTTCTAAGTGGCTGTGTGAGTCATTGGGGGTCATTTCATCTTTCTGCCCCCATTTCTTCCTGAACAAAATGATGGAGTCCATTAAGCCTATTTGTATGTCTCCAAATGTTTCCATCCAGTTCTGCCATCCCGGGAAGGTGGCATTCAAATGCAATTTGAAAGTGTTCCTCTTACGAAATTCCTGAATTGTAACGAAGTTGAGACTGTTTGCCAGTGCCTTTTTGCATTAGCACATGACACTCTGTGCGGTATTTGGGTGAGGGCATCAGACAAACAAACTGTAACATTAAATAGCTCTGTCAGCCACTTCAAGTGAAGGCACCATACGTTGTAACAGATGCGGGCAAAGTACAACCAAGCCCAGCTGGATTTCCTAGCCTGTTAGCTTATCTGGCCAGATGACAGTGTCCAGCCCAAGGATGGGTCACGCACAACTTTGGGTCCTACTCACCCAGCCTGCTAACTTTGGCAGAAGGAAGGGGGCGATGAGGGAGAGACAAGGCTGACCACTGGTGGGCCAACATCTGTGATGACGCTGAAGTCTGCCCTATCCCTCTTTCATCATTTGCCCCTGTGCCCAGCACAGGATAGGAGAGAGAAATTGGCCAAGTCACTGTTTCCTTAAGCATACTGATGATCTGACCCTTCTTTGCAGAGGGGAATGAAGAAAGGACGGCCCCCCGACGCCCCCCTCCCCCGCCACCCCTTCCTGCATTCTGATCCAGGAATCTCTAGGGACAGAGACAGTATTTTTATCCATTCAAGAATTATCCTGGTTGGTTCTAAGATACACCTATACCCTGACAGGCAAGGGTCTCATGAACGTGCGGGTGCTTCTAGCCTCTGTAACCAGCTTCTGTCATTGAGGCTGAGGGCACATGGTCCAACTCTAATAGGTTTGTCTGGTCCACAACCTCAGGTTTCATCCAAGCCTGCTGAGAGCATGGTCCAAGTAAAGTGAGTGAAAACGAACAGAAGCCTTTCCACACTGCCCAGCAGGGTTCACATGGCAAGGTCCTTGGTTCCTGACTAAAAGGAAAACCTTCCCAGTGTCCAGGGCCCTGTGTCCTGCAGAGGAAGGAGAAGAGTACCCTCAAATTCTCTGCTGCAGAACCCACTTGGGCACTACCCGCCTTGACTTTTAGGTGGAACAGTGTACCTATAAAAGGAAACCACATACCTCTGCAGAGATAAAGGATAGCTGGGAGATGTTTCTGATGGCAACTTGGGGCCTTTGTTGCCATTGAAAACCCAGCTGATGTCATGCCTCATTCCTGGGGGGACCAGCCGACATGGTTTTCTGAGGCTGGCTGTTGCCGGAGGAGGCCTGCCCATTGATATAACCACCAGCACCTAGAACCTTGTGTGGCCAGCTCCAACCACCTTGCTGAGAGCCTCTGTTTTGGGGGATAGCAATCCCAGGTCAGACCCCTAGACTCTCTCAGGGGCATCTTACGTGCCCTGTAGCTCTGTGGCACAGGTGCCCTGCAGTGTTCCTGTGTCACATGGACCCTGTCACCTTGTGCAATACTAAGGGGGCTACCTGTGGGTCTGATGCAGGGGATGCTGGCCCAGGCAGTCCTGTGTGAGCAGAGCATATGTCCCCCAAGCTCCTGTGTGAAGCTTGGAGAGTTCATACCTGAACACTTCTATCGAGAGACAGATGAGATGGGGAAGGAAGATCCAGCCACTGCTGAAAAGACAGCGACCAAGGTTTTGGGGTAAATGGGATGCCCAGCTCCTGAATCCAGTGCTAGTGAACTTGGGAGTTACAGACTCTCTGAAGGCCCACACATCCCATGTGGCTTGTTCAGCAGTTCCCTACTGAAGCCTGGGGACTTGGGTTGGGACAGGAGGCTGTCTGCAGCTCCTACCCAACGGGCTGTCAAATGGGTTCCCACAGCTACAGGGTGGCCTTACGCTGGCCTTCAACAGACTCTTAAAGAGAACAATGAAATAAGGTTGATGGGAAATAAATATCAATGGATTACTCCCCTCCCCCACATACCAGCAGATCTACGCGAAGGCAAGTGTAGACATGCCCTCATATCTCGTATCACCTAGAGCATGGCTGTCGATTGGCTGGAAAATATGTGTGTGTGTGAGTTTTAAGCACAGTATCACCTGTCATGTCAGGGCGTCTATAGAAAACCAGCAAACATGTTTCGTATTGCTGAATAAAAAGTGGTAGTATCCTACTTGAACCCTGCCATACTTGACAATTGTCATATTAAAACAATTCTAATTCAGACTCAAAGGGCATGTGTATTGTTTAGTAAAATTAAGAAATAGAAATTAGGAAATCCACGGGCTGTGTTTATTTTGGCCTCTAAGCTAATAGTTAATTTTGAGTAAGTTGCACAACCTGTACATAATAATTTGCCTTTTCCCAAAATAAAGTCAGACTAAGTATCGTTATCCCTTACTGGTAAAATATAAGGCATCATACTTTTACAGAATGACTGTGGAAATTTAGGGGTTTAATAATAATTGAATTACAACCTAATATCTTACAATTGGTAGAATTGTTCTTCTATAATCTCAAATAAATCTTGTAATAATTTGTTACTCAAATGAAGGGTGTTTCTTTTAGTGGTGCTACACAGATGAAAGATAAAGGAGATAATGCAATCTCAGTATTCCACAGCAAAGCAACTATATCCTCATAGCATCCAAAGGACAATAGGGGTCATCAGGTCTAATCTCAGTGTTAAGTGAAGAGAGAGGCTTAGAGAGGTTGAGCACTTGTCCATGGCTACACAGGGAAGTTTCTTTACAGCATACTCCATATCTCAGTATAGCTGTAATGACAAAACCAAACTCCCTTACAAGATACATTATCAAAGATAGAGTAAGTGATCTAAGATAGGACTCTAATCACATTCTCTTTCTCTTTCACATATTCCCAATACCTTTCTTTTACAGAAGAGTATCTACTCTATGGTCCAAAAGGAGTGAAAAATTTTGCTCCTAAAATCCTCCAGTGGAAAGTCTGTATTGATATCTAAGACTGACCTTTATCAATTCACCAGTGAATAAATAAGTATTCTGATGCACTGAAATACATAAGAATATAAGTTAGCACCAACTGTAAGGAAGGGATTCTGGGGAAGAGATGCCAACATTGCTGAGTACTCTTTATGTTCCAGACACCTTGCTATGAGGATTTTAAAGTATTTGATTTATTTTAATATCTTCACCCTGTAAAGTAGGTACTCTTACAGATAAAGACACTGGGGCTCAGAGAAGGGAAGAACATTCCCTAATGTTACTCACGTGGTAAAGGCAGGATTTAATTTCAGGCTACCCTAATTTGACCTCTTTATTTACCCATATGTGCAACATATATGCAGACGGATACATGTTCAAAGGAACACACATAGTAAGTGATGGGCATTACAGATAATACCCATCATGACACTTCAGAGGAGAGATCATTGATACCCCCCAGAATGAATCAATGATGAATCCTGTGGATTAGAGTGGTCAGAAAACAGGCTGCACTGAGAGTGGGATGAACTATGTCTTGAGGAATGGGCAGGTTTTGATAGGTAGATATGACAGGGAAAGACATTTTATTTTGGGAAAATAGATCCTAGCAGGGGACGCATAGTAAAGAGGCATGAGTAGATCGTCTTGGCTAAAAAGGAAGGTTTCTTTTGGGAAGTCATGAAACAAGATCAGAAGAAGCTTGGGTTTGGACTCTTAAAAAATTCAATGCCAGGGTAAAGGGTTTGGATTTAATACTTTTGGTAAGAGTAGCCTGAAAAAAAAAAGTTACTTGGAGATAGATTAGAGGACCAGAGGAAGGAGACAGGGAGAGTTTTGGGGATTTCACTATGATCGTCCAGGCGGTGGTAATGCTGATGGTAGTGATATAATGAAAATAGACGAAAAGGAACTTACAAGATAAAGTAAGCACTGTTCCAAGGAGATGTGGTGACTGACTGCAAATCATTTTAGATATTATTCCAGGTGGAAGGACCTGGAATGATAAAGGTTGTCCAATTTGTTTTGCTTAGTTTCACTTGTTGACTGCTCAGTTGTCAAAAGCTTGCTGTACACTTGCTTCTGTTCTGTTCTCTGGAGATATAACAAGTGAACCAGATAGCTATACACTGTGCTGCTAGGGGACGTACCTTCTAGTGGATGATCCGAGGGCTATGGCTTAGGTTGATAGGAGTCGGGGGCGGGGGGAACCTGACAAGGGAGAATCAGTTTTGTTAAGATAATTAGTTGGAGGTGAGATTAAGGTAGCCCAGTTTAAGATGTAGATGAGGCAGGTGATAATAAAGAAATATCGTAGTAGGGAGATCAGAGTTAGAAAGAGAAATTAGAAAGCCCTATGGGAGAAGTAATCAGGTATCAAATCATTTCCAAATTATGAACTGCTCTCTTCACAATGACCATATACATGCCCTCTGAGTCTGCTGTTATCATTAGTTTTATCCCATTTTCTGAACCCACATTTCTTTCGTGCACTTTTTGGTGTCGCTAAACTTTTGCCTATCAGGGAAATGTAAGATTTGAATAATTCTATTCGTTTGTAGCACAGGAAGATCTCCAACTATGTTTGACTGCTTTAGGAGAGTTGTGAAATATTTTTATTCCATGAAATTCTTTAGGGCAGTGATTCTCAAAATTTAATGTGCACGTAAATCACCTTTGGATCACGTTAAAATGCAGCTTCAGATTCTGTATATCTGGGATGGGGCCTGCAGTTCCGCAGTTCTAAATTCCTAGGTGCTGCTGCGTGGTCCTCAGATCTAACCTTGAAGGCCTGGCATCATTGTTTTATTAAATCTCACATTGCCCTCTGCCATTGATGATATTGAAAACTACTGTTTGCATCTTGCAGGTATAAACATATTAGGACAAAGATGATAAAAACATAGGAACTTAAACTTCGTGGGAGAAAAGGCATGTACAAATTTTGCTATATAGCCAAGAATCAGAGATCAATGACCAAAAAGAAGGGCAGACATGTTACAGGAAGTGACTTCCAAATTGGGTGGTCCAAGAAAGTTTCACAGAAAATAATGCTTTTGAGCAGTTCAGGATTATGGAGGAATAGAAGGAGAGGAAAAAATAATCAGAGTTAGAAGATAACATCAGTGCCATATTATTTTGATTATTATAGATTTGTAACACATTTTGATATCTTAATGCAAAGCCACACCTCATTATTCTGATCTCTCAAAATATTTTGTTTGTTGTTTTGTTTTGATTTTATGTGAGCCTTAGATCATCATTAAGTTTCAAGAAAAAATGTATTGAGAACGATCGAATTGCATTAAGTTTAAGGATTATTTGAGGAGGTATTGCCATTTCTCTAATGTTAAGTCTTTCTGTTGTTGTGTTTCTCCATTTATTATAGTCATTATGCTCTTCAGTAGAAGTTTACAGTTTTCTGGAAATAGTTTCCTTTTTTGGACAGATTTTTTCTTAGCTATTATATGTATTTTTTGCTTACTGTTATTAATGATTTGGAGACTCTTACTTTTGCATGCCTAGTATTACCTCTGCTTTTGGGAAAAATACCCTCTAGTTAGGAACTATCCTTTCTTCAACTTGTATCTCCAAGCATTATAACTACTACAGTTTATTTCCCTATTACAGGGAATCAGTGATTTCTGATACATAGGAAAAAGTCCTGGAGTTTGTATGCTTAACATGTACATTTATTTCATATATAATAAGCTTACTAAGCTTTATTACTTTCAAAAGATTCTTTTGAGTTTTTCACATAAATAATGACATCTTAAGATTGCCATAATAAATTTCTCATTCATACTTCATTTATTTTTCTTACCTAACTGCATCGGCTAGAACTGCATATAATGCTTAATCAAAATATTAATGTGAATGCCTTTGTCTTCTGTTTTGTTTTGTCTTCTGTGGTTTTATATCCAGATCAATGTTAATAAGTCATTATTTTATCTTCTCTATCAAGTTAGTTTGATATTTGTGTTCAATTTTGATTAAAAAAACAATAATTCTGGATCACAATTGGTCCTTGATGACTCAGTTTTTCGAGTCCTGACTTCTAGTTTTGCTTCTTCTCTTGAATTTTTCAGGACAAACATATGGGTGGCACTTTAATTTTAGCCCTCAGATTTCTGAGATTTTCTTTTTTTTTTTTTTTTTTGCTTTATGCAGGCCTCTCACTGTTGTGGCCTCTCCCGTTAAGGAGCACAGGCTCTGGACGCACAGGCTCAGTGGCCATGGCTCACGGGCCTAGCCACTACGCGGCATGTGGGATCTTCCTGGACGGGGGCACAAACCCGTGTCCCCTGCATCGGCAGGCGGACTCTCAACCACTGCGCCACCAGGGAAGCCCAGATTTCTGAGATTTTTATACACACATTAAAAAATGTGTTAAGGTATAAAATTATTGGGTCACAACTTTTTCTTATAAAAAATCTTTAAATAGTTGCTCCACTGATGCTGCCCTTTACAGCAGTATGACGCTGGGATGAGTTTGTTTCTTTGTAGAATGATCATTTTCCCCCTACCCGAATGGCAGAGAGATTTAGTGCCATCTCTCTCTGGTCTCAAATCAAAAGATGTCCAGAAGAGACACATTAGCTAAGCTGCAGTTAAGTCCTCAGGCCTGGGCACTTCCATGGAACTTGGTGTGATGATACATTGCATTATCCAGGCAGCTCCTGCTTTCCCCAAGCATGCTTGGGTGTTGGTATGTTTATAGAAACAGATAGGGACCTAAAAGTCTGCCTGGTGGTGGGTAAGATAAAGGGAAGAGGTGCAATCTGAGCTATACCTTGAGATATGATAAGTTTGCCAGGCCAAGGAATGGTAGATGGAAACAATTCACTCAAAGAAACAGCATGAGTGCATAGCACAGAGACGGAGAAGCAGGCCATTTCACATAAGTAATCCAGAGGGTACATGGAGGGAATAGCTGCAGCTGAGGCTGCCAAGCAGGATGGGCCAGTTGCAGCAATACCTTAAGAAAAATGGGTGTTATTCTGAGGAAACCAAACCAAATGAGGAATCATTAAAACTGAAAAAGTATCATCAGACCTGTGCTTCAGATTTATTACACTGGTGGTCCACACAGAATTTGAGGGAAGGCCATTTGGAAGCCTAGATGAGAAATGAAGATCTGGAGCTGGGCAATGGAACTGGATCAGGGACAAATGGAGAACATGGTTTGGTGTCTGAATTGACAAGAGATGTAAGAAATGTGGAGGCCGAGTGAGACAGAGGAACCAAGATGACTCCTGTTTTTCAGGAGTATACAGAAGCTGTCCAGGAGACAGCTGTAAATAGGAAGTCTCCAGGTTAGGAGAAAACTCTGGGCTGGTGAAATAGAACTGGGCACGTGTAAATGGGAGACAGTGAGGTTATTCAGAGAGATTATGAAAGGTGGAGCAAGAAGTGAAATTTGAGGCCAAACGCCAAAAAGAAATTGGATGAGTCAAGGGCTGAAAACATGCTTAGGATTTGCAAGATAAGAAATTATTAGCGACCACTGTTTGAGGACTTCCAGTTCAGTTGGAGTAGAAGCCAAGTAACAAGGATTTTGGGAGAAATTAGGAAAGAGGCCTTGTGTTCTTCTAGAAGCCAGAGGCAAAGGGAAAAGAGAAGTGTGTAGGTAGCTGATGTAGAGTTAGGAATTTTGTTTGCTTGATTTTTAAGGATGGAACTGAGGAAGCAAGTCCTCAAATCAAGTTGGGCTCATCCTGAATCTCCAAGTTATTTTTTATTGTATTTCCTTAACTGAACCATAGGATCTGCCTACATTTCTACTAATTTATCTTTTCTTCTTTATTTACCTTTTATCTTCTAAATATCTACATTTTTTCCAGAAAGTTGTTCAATTGTGTTTTAACACTTTCCATCTTACTGATCCTACTTGATAGGGAAAACCAGAATTTCACTGAAATCAGTAACCTAGAATTGGAAGACATCTTGGATCAATTTGTCTCAACTACTCTCCCAAAGTTGTAATTCCCTTTCAGCATCCTTAACATATTTCTAGTGATAGTAAACTGCTACTTCAAAGGGAAGCCAATCACTTTGGTTGGACATACCATATCTAACAGCATGTCTGTGTAACTTCAGCTGGGGTACGTTTAGCTGCAAGCAATAGATGATTCTAGTTCAAAACTGTTTCAACAAAGACGAAAATATACTATTTCATCTAATAGAAAGTTCTCAAGTAGGCAAGTCTCAGAGTTTGTAAAATCAGTGTTTCAACACAATATCAAAACCCCGGATTTTTCCATCTTTTTATTCTTGTATCCTTAGTGTATCAGCTTAGCCCCCCTCATCGTCACAAGATAGCCGCCAGTACTCTGGGCATCACATGCAATCATTAGACGTCTAGCAGAATGAAACAGCACATACCCTGTTTAATATTTTTTTGTTGTTATTGAGGATACCATTTTCAAAAGCCCTCAGGAGACTTCCACCTCAGCATCACATAATAGTAAAGAATGTGGACAGCGAGCTATATGGCCTGGGTTTGTATTCTAGTTCTTATTTTGTACTTCCTTAGGCAAGTACTTTTAGCCTCTCTAGCACTCAGTTTTCTGAGCTGCAAAAGTTACTCACAAAACCTACCTCGTAGGGTTGTTGTTGGAATTAGCATTCATATATATAAAGTACTTGGAAAAGTGCCTGGCGTGCAATAAGTGCTCAGTAAGTGTTCATTACTGTGCATTCAACAATCCTAATTGAGCTACATGCCCATCCCTTAATTAGTCACTGGAAAAGGAATGGGGTTACTATGATTGGCTTTGAAAGCTTAATATTTATCCTTGAAATGTGGGCTAAAGATGTGCATCTATATACAGATATATGAATAAAACTTGGGCTCTATTGACAGGGAGAGGAGAAGATGGCTCTTGGGGAGGCAACCAGTAGTGTTGACCACAAAATGCACAACTTGCTATTTGCTTTCATTCCATTCATTATCAGTTTGCAGACTTTGGTAACGTTGGGAAAAGGAATTGGAGGGAAAGACAATATCATGCTGAATATATATTAGTGATATACTGAAATACACACATTCATGAATCCTACTAAGTGAAACCTGAAAATATGTATTTAAAATACCTAACGATTAGTTACAACATCATTCCAAACAACAGTTTAAAAGAACTTATATTTTTACATCAATTTGCAAAGCTGTATTTGCCTTTTCTCATTTAATTCTCACAGCAACCAGGTGATGTATGAAGGATCGGTACAATTACCATCTTGCGGACGATGAAATTGAGGCTCTTTGAAATCTACTGGGGGACTTCCCTGGTGGCACAGTGGTTAAGACTCCCTGTTCCCAATGCAGGGGGCCTGGGTTCTGTCCCTGGTCAGGGAACTAGATCCCACATGTATGCTGCCACTAAAAGTTCGCATGCCACAGCTAAGGAGCCCACGTGCTGCAGCTAAGGAGCCTGTGAGCCACAATTAAGGAGCCGGCAAGCTGCAACGAAAGAACCCATGAGCCACAACTAAGGAGCCCGCCTGCTGCAACTAAGACCTGGTGCAACCAAATAAATAAATAAAATATTTAAAAAAAGAAATAAAAACTTTTTTAAAAAGTAAGAATTTAGAAATCTAGTGGGAGGTTTTCTTTAAAATAAATTTATTTATTTATTTATTTTTGGCTGCATTGGGTCTTCAGTGCTGCGTGCGGGCTTCCTCTAGTGTGGCGAGCGGGGGCCACTCTTGGTTGCAGTGCGCGGGCTTCTCATTGCGGTGGCTTCTCTTGTTGTGGAGCACGGGCCTCTAGGAGTGCGGGCTTCAGTAGTTGTGGCGCACGGTCTTAGTCACTCTGCGGCATGCGGGATCTTCCCGGACAAGGGCTTGAACCCGTGTCCCCTGCATTGGCAGGCGGATTCTTAACCACTGTGCCACCAGTGAAGTCCTAGCGGGAACTTTGGATACAGAGGTAAAAAGTAGCAGAATTCACACTTAAATTCCGATCACCCATGTCCTAGTAAGAAGTCTTTCTCCTCTATCAGTGCCTTTCTTATACAATAGAGACACTGTGAAATGCTTTCTTCAGTCACAATTAGCAGTGGCTCACTCCAATCTTACAGCCAAAAATTAAATATAATATGCCAAGTATATGCCAGAACATGTGAGCACAGAGCTGGCCATAACACTTTTAGCACCATTTATTCTCAGAGACGTGAACACACACATTTACGTGTCACTATTCTATGGAGGGTTATCTGGAATCTTTTATTATTATGAACATTCTTTCTTCAAGTGCTCAGTGTTAATTGCTAACTTCTAATTTTTTAAAAAAAACAAAATTGGCACTGGGCTGTTTGGAAATCTGAGTGCAGAGAATATGATCTGTGAGAGAGCTTTTCACAAAAAGAACTGATCACCTAAGAAAACAGTTTCATCCCAGAAAGGTAAAATTTGGATAAACCTTCATTTAAAGCCATGTAAAATTGCCAGTCACTTACATCTCTTCTTTAAAAAAAAATCTTCATAATCAATGGAATGCGGTGGTTAGTGACCTTTCAAAAACTTTAATTATGATTTTATTAGAAAGTGTTTGGTATGTTTTATAAGACTGCCGTAATCACTGTTACTTACATCATGATATGCTCAATGTTTCTGCCAGAGACTCCAGCTGGGGTCCCTGCCCTCCGGTCACCTGGTTAAATGCTTCTGCACCCCATTTCCATGGTTTGTGACAGTGCAGAGGGCTCCTTGTGATTTCTAGAACTCACCCTTTTATGATTTTCTTTGCCTCTATGCTCCAAGATCCAACATTATTGAGGGTCTGCTCCAAATGAATCAGGTATGAGGGCCCAGCCTCTTCACTGGTTTCTAAAACAACAAAAAGAAAAATAAAACCCAAATCATTCACTCTTAACATTTCATGAGTTAAATAACCCTACTGAGGATTTGGGCATTCACAGGGTCAGGCTACACTGAGAATCATGCAGACTCCCACTGTCAATTCCTGTCTGGAATAAATGGAATATTATTCCTCCCTTCCCAGACACACCAGACACACCAGATCTCCTCACCGCCAAGGTCCCACATTCTCACTTTTTATTTCTGGGCACTGGTCAGGGTATTTTCTCTTACTCTTCTCTTTCTAGGAGGAAATCAGGTATCAACGGCTAGTATCAAACAGTATTTTCCCATTTCTTTACATTTGTAATTCACCTTGTCTAGTATCTGAACCATAGCTTAAGGTATAAACATATTATTAAAAGTTTACTTGGCCCAAATTTTCTCCCATTCTTTTCCCAGGTGCTTCTGCATTAGACCAGAGGCTGTCAAACTTTGGCCTCAGGGTCAAATCTGGCCACACCCATTTGTTACCTCTTTTTTTTTTTTGGCTTCCTTTTAAAAAAAATTCTATTTTATATTGGAGTATAGTTGATTAACAGTGTTGTGTTAGCTTCAAGTGGACAGCAAAGTGATCCAGTTATACATATATCTATTCCTTTTCAAATTCTTTCCCCATATCGATTATTACAAAATATTGAGTAGAGTTCCCTGTGCTATACAGGAGGTCCTTGCTGATAATTTTAGGAGGCCAACACCTTATCCATTAGGCTACCGGGGCTGATGCTGATTATTTTATACACAGCAGTGTGTACATGTTAATCCCAACCTCCTAATTTATCCCTCCCCCCCCCACCTTTCCCCTTCGGTAACCATAAGTCTGTTTTCTATGTCTGTGCGTCTGTTTCTGTTTTGTAAATAAGTTCATTTATATCATTTTTCTAAATTCCACATATATGAGATATCATATATATTTGTCTTTGTCTGTCTGACTTACTTCACTTAGTATGATCATCTCTAGGTCCCTCTAAGGCTGGTTTCACACTCATTAAAACTGTCTAGTTGAATAGTCGCGACAGAGACCATGAAGTCCACCAAGCTGAAAATATTTATGATCTGACCCTTTACAGGAGAAGTTTGCCTTAGTTGATTTAGGCACGTCTGTTAGCGGTACTTTACCTGTACCTAAGGCTTTACTGTTCACAAAACTTTCATACACGATTTATCTTGATCCTCTAGCACCTCTGGAGGAGATGCTATTCTCCTCATTCTACAATGAGAAAATTGGAAAGTGCCTAGCCCATGATCACACAGGTAGTATGTGAAAGAGTTGGGATTAGTACAAATTCATCTGTTCATACCCTCCAAAGGTTGCCCTGTGGCGAGCAGGGGAACCAATCTGCCATCGAAAGAGGAGAGACCCACTTATCTTTCAGCTCCCGTGGTTGAAGAGGGGTCATTTTTGTTTGGCCCTACTCCATTTGCTCCTGAATTCTTGAGGTAAACTTGCTGGCTCAGTTCCCCTCCCCTAATCTGTTAGTGGGTAGGAGAATCTAAAATGGAAATGAAACAACTGCAGATTATATCTTTTTAACTCTGCACTCATCTGGAGCAGGATTAGAAGGCGTGGAAATGCCCCAGAGTCCAAGAGCTAGACGTGGATGCAGAGGTACCTCAGAGCCCAGCTGCTGCTTTGGCTTGGTTCTGCCCCTGGCTGAGACTGTTGGCTTGGCCTTCTCACTCTTCTCACTCTTCTCATTAAGCCTACTGCTGAGTAATGATGGCACAAACGAATGGTTATAATTTCATTAGGAAAACACAAAAGAAGAGATGAAATTTTGGTTTCCAAAAGTGGCCATTATCAATTCCTTCCCTTTTTGTAGTTGCGTGATACTCCTCACGTCAAGTGGGTGACACAGTCTAATTCTTTTCTGCTTGAATATGGGGACAGGTTTGAAGGTGGAAGTGCCATGCTGGGACTTCTTCTGACACTAGGGTATAAGAAGTTGGCAGCCTCCGCTTGGGTCTCTTGGAAGGCTCACCCTGAGATACTCTCTCTCAGAAGCTAGCTGTCATGCTGTGAGAAATGAAAGCCACATAAGAGGCTGTGGACAGGTGTCTAGTCCAAGTCCCCAGCTCATCTCTCAACCAACAGCCAGCATCAATGTCCAGCCATGTGAGAGCTCCATCTTGGATAGTCAATCCACTAGAGGCTTCGGATGACTGCATGAGACATCTCGAGCAGGAGGTACCCAGACAACCCATAAAATTGTGGAAGTTAACACATTATTGTTTCAAGCCACCGCATTTTTCATAGACCTTTGCAGCTATAGATAACCAAAAAAATGTTTAGGAATAAAAAGATAATTTAGTTATATATAAGAAAAATGAACATATTTTATGAAACCAGTCAAATCAACCAAGGAATCCATTGTCCAACTACAATCAGAAAAAAGAATCCCCTAAAGTTAATGTGACAAAACAAGGTTTCAGATTCCTTTTGCCTCTTTTACTCCTTTGGGGGAAGAGGTGGGGATATGAGTACAGGTGAGGAGTGAGAGGTCTGCAGGAGGGAAGAGGTTCTTTTAGAATAATAATGTCTCAACGTTATGTTCATTGTTAGCAAGAGAAAGTTTCCTCTTGTAGAGACTTCAGGCATAAGAATCTTATCTTACTCCTCAGGAAAATTAAAGAGGTATAGAAGAAAAATTTCAAAACACCTCCCCAGGACAGAACCAAGAATGAGGATCTCTAAAACTTTGACTTAGAGGAGTAGGTCCTTGCTTGGGGGAAGGACTAAGGGGTAGAGGAGAGAAGAGGAATGTTGGAAAGACTCCAGGAACTCGAACTCATGGGTTTCCATCAGAGGCTGGCTGTGTATGCCCTGAAAGGCAGCCCTACAGGAAGAGAGAAGAAATAGTTTGTTCTATCGGCTGTTCTGGCTAATAAAAATAAGACTGTCTATGCACCTCACAGTGAATTGTGTCCACACTATGATCTCATTAGTGTCTGGATTTGAATGAACTTGTTTTCCTCACAGCAAGAAGGGTGTCCATCTTGTGGAATGAGGGGCGACTAAAAATGTCTTCCTTCGACTTTAGAAGAAACAAGGAAGTCCCAACACTGTTTACTGAGTTTTGAAAATGATGTGTGTGTGTGTGTGTGTGTGTGTGTGTGTGCGCGCACGCGCATGTGTGGAAGAACATGGTCAATTCTCTGGAACAATAAGTTTCAGCCCTTCCTTCTGCAACATTTCCCACCCTCACCGCAAGCTTGTTGCTTTTACTTTCTCTTTCTCCCTCCCTCTTCACGCTTGGTGTGCCATTCACCCGTCCAAATGTATTCTGCACTTTCTCCCCAACTCTGCACAGGAAAGCTGATTTACAAGAAATTTATCAATGGACTCCCCTGCCCTCCAGCTCTGGTTGAGATCAGCCAATGGGGAGCCCTGGCAACAGATTGAAGGGAGGGGAAAAAGTGAGGTCAGGGTATTTATTCCCCTGACCTTCTCTCTGCAGAGTCACCTTGGGCCAATGATGTCCCTTGTCTAAAGCTCTGAGCTCCCCTCATGACAGCCCTCTCTGTATGACTCTCTCATTTTGGGTCCCAGGAAGCACTCCCTACCCTCCTTTCTTGGGTCTAGGTCTGATAGCAGCTGTGTTTTCATCAGCCCAGAGTGCTGCACTAACCCTTGTGGCTTCCCCACAACTCTGTAAATAGTCTCTTCATTAAATTTCATGAAATGATCCTAATTTGAGCACGCCATCTATTCCCTACTGAGAACCTGACAGATTTCTACACTATTGGTTATTTACATTTTAATATAAATTTGCTCAAGGTTTTTCTCTACACTGTTTCTGATTTTAAGTCCAACCATAGCACACCAGAAGAGCTTTGGTCCCTATGAATTTCAAGGATAAACAATCAGATGGAGTTTGCTTTGGTGGGAGAGGAAAGGGCAAGAAAATTTAAATCTGACCCTCATGAATCACACCCAAAAGGAGTCTTCCACTTATTTGAACACTAATTTCATATAGTACCCTGCCCCTTACTTCCGTTAAAGCATTAGGTTAGGTGAGGGTGGACAGCTAGTTCCCTTCTTCCTGTTGCACTTGAGATGGAAAATGAATACATGGAGATGCAGGGGCTGGAGGAGGGATGGAGGTGGATTAGAAGGGGACACACCAAGACAAACCTCTTCTCTTCTGTGATTGTGCTAAGATCAGCCATTACTCTAACACACAGCATCTAGAGGTGGAAAATACAGGTTTTCAATGTGATTTCTGCCTTCTCTGTCATAATTCTTTTGAACAATTTTTAAAATTTAAGTATAGTTAATTTACAATGTTGTGTTAGTGTCAGGTGTACAGCAAAGTGATGCAATATACATGTATAGATATGTAGAGATATATCTATTCTTCTGTTGTAACTCTGTTAGTTTTAAAACCACTGTGTTCTCACAAAATTTGCGTGATGTTGGTGATGCTGTTAAAGCTTATCCCGAATAATTTCTGAGTTTTTCAGTTGAAGACCGCCTCAGCAGTTCACAGGAAAGACAGAGATCACATTGGTCACTGTTCTTCCAAAGTCTCCAGTGGCCCTCTATTGCTTCAGGTGCAACGTCGGACCTTAGCCTGGCATTCAAATTCCCATCATCTGGATCTAGGCTTTCTTGTCAGCCTTATTCCTATTCCTAGCCCCTCTTCCATCTCTGGTCCCATTATTCTTCCATGGAGATTAATCTTCAGCCAAATCAAGCAACTCCATCGTTTCCAAGCGTGCTGCGAAGTTCCCACCTTGTACGTGGTCCACCTCAGGGCTTTTGCTGAGCTTTTCTGCCAGCTCAGTCCATTCCCTTACACACCCAGCCCTCCCACTGGCTAGTGAGCTCTTGGAGGAAAGGGTGCTTGATTTTTTCATTTTGTGCCTCCCTCCTGCACAGCACGTGTACCTTGCACATTCTAAGTATCCTGAAAAGAGCTTGTGGAGTACATTAAAGTAGCTGATCCAAATGGCAACTTTTCAGGAACTGTTTCTGATTTTCTTTGTTTGAGAAGAACAGACAAAGTGAAGGCTCAGAAATGAGAGACATAAGCAGCAAGGGTTCTGTATTGTACGACAATCCTTAACTCTTCTCTCTCAAAGCAACATCTATTTGTCTATCAAGAGATTCATCTCCATCTCTCTGGGAGACCACATTCATGCACACCTCTAAGGATAGGGATTCAGTCTAGATGAAAAAGAAATCTTCAGTATTGCCATTTGCCGGTGGTAAGTGCTCATTAAATGCAGACTCCACTGAAGACTGATAATGTGTAAGCTTTCAAGGTGTTGTCGGGGAGGGGACACTTTCTTTCATAGTTTCTCCATATTTACCTAGGTAAAGAAGTAAGACAGTTGGACCCAGGAGAAAGCCAGAAAATGGAGAGATAGAAATGAAAGTTTAAACCATTTCCTTTTTCTGATTGGGAAAATGTACTCTTCTGGTGTTTGATGTTCCAAAGAGATTCCTTCAGCAAGGAGTTAAGGTTAGATGTGGCCCAGTGCCTAGCAAGGTCCAGTGGGAGGCCAAAGGAAGGCAGTGGATGAAGCAGTGCGGAAAATGTTAGTTCCAAACTTTAGCTGTTCCCCCAGGATGGGCCCCAGCTCTAACATTTACCCTGTGCCTTATACTAGCATTTGGGGAATCATTAAAAGCATTTGGTATCACTGTTTTAATTAAGAGTGAAAGTCCTACATGGGCCAGACACACTGAGACTCTGTTACGAGTGGTCACTGGGGAGAAATGGAATGCCAAGTAAATGCAGGCTCTTGGCTACAGAGTCCTAGAACCCCTTATTTAAAGCATGTTTGAAAAGATTACTTCATCTAGCCAGGACAGTGAACTTGGTACACTAAAATGAGAGGCGGGATGTTCTCTGGAAATCTGTATCTGTAACATTTCTGTCCATTGAAATACTGGAAAACATAGTCAAATGATAAAAGAGTTTACATTTCTTGATAAAGATTGCAAAAGTGTGCTGACATTGGATATGTGAAAAGCTAGACTTCAATCTTAGAATATGACTTATGACAGCACCTGCCACATTTGGAGTCTTAATTTTTAAGCTTCATCCTCAGATCCCTTGCTTATGTAATATACGTGGAATGCCGATATCTCCTTTCAGGACTGTGCAACTGATTGCTTTACTGACAAACAGTACTTTGAAAGTATACTTTCTTCAGGTTATCCTACCTCTCCTCACCTTTTATGATAAACAAAGCAACACTTTTTTCAAATCCCTCCCCTCATTCATTATAATACACAATTGCTGAACGAGCAGATTCTGTAGCCCAACTCCACTCTTTCAGCTTTGGAGGGGATCCAGGGATATTTACTTTAAGTACAGCGCAATCTTACTATAATAAAATACTGTATGTGAAACATTTCCCAATAACTGCTTACATTAGGATGCTACGTACTTAGCCATTACCAATCTACCCAGGGTACACTATATCAGAGAAAACACTAAACTTTAACTGTTTCCTCCTTTGGGAATCTGCGAGATCACTTTGCACAGATTAATGTGTTATATATTCTATGCTCTGTAAAAATGGCACTTGAATACAGATTTTAGTATGCTTGCCCGTTGTCGATAGCTATGCCACAAAGACAGGGATACAAACACAAACATGTGATTGTTCTACATATATTAAGAGAACACATCGGCATGCTAAAAAAAAAAAAAAAGTAATTTACGTACAACTTTGCACGGCCCAGCAGTACCACGTTCAGGAAATACCTCCAGAGCTGCAGACGCTAGTGTGTTAATGTCTTTGATTACTTTCATATGGTACACTTGGAACTGTTAAAACACAGCTGCCACACATCAGAAGGTACTAGAAACAATCTGTTGGACAATACAACAAAATCGCAGTAAATGAATTTCAGAAATACCCCATGCTAGTTACTAGGGGGTGATTTACATAAAAAAAGAAAAAGAGAAAAAATTTTAAAAGTGCCAAACACATCAGGAAATGTCCCCAAAAGTCAGTGGTCTTTTTGGTCTTAAATATCCCTTCAAGATATCCTTCTGCTATATGCTTAGTGGAAAAAAAATATGTATAGACAACCCCCAATATTGGTTAATATAGTCTCTTTCCCCTCAAGATTATTTCATTTGTTAATAGCAAAACTTGACAGTTTTGGAGGACCAATTATTATCCAAAGGTAGAAAAATCACCTTGCTGGGACAAATCTCAGGGGCTGCACTGGTTTCTATCCCCAGCTTCTAAGCGATGTGACAGCTAATCTAATGTAGGCAGTTACCTATTCTGTTCTTAACATTTTCCAGTGAAGATGATTCGGCAGCGTGTCTTAGAAGCTCATCTGGTGTCAAACTAGCCACCTAAAAGGACTTGGAAAATATTAGACAGCAATCCCAGTGGGTATACAAAGTTGCTAAAACACAAGACAGGAACTTGAATTCTGCCTGAAACGGAGTCTCCTGATACAAATATCTTTAAAGCAGGCACAGTTTTGATGATCAGAGTATCCTCAAAGTATACAGACGGCTTTAGTGTTCCTATAGAGTAGAAGGCTATCCTACACACTGCTCATAGATCACAAATTCTCATTAGTGATGTGTCTTTCGTTGTGGCCTCTCCTGTTGCGGAGCACAGGCTCCGGACGCGCAGGCTCGGCGGCCATGGCTCGCGGGCCCAGCCGCTCTGTGGCATGTGGGATCTTCCCGGACCGGGGAACGAACCCGTGTCCCCTGCATCGGCAGGCGGACTCTCAACCACTGCGCCACCAGGGAAGCCCGTGATGTGTCATTTTAACAGCACTGGGTTAGCATTGGCAAATTCCAAACAGTAGAGACATCTGACGCTCTAGCAAAATGAACGTTAAAGTATTGATGTGTGGAAAGTGTTAGTGTACAAAGATGTTAGAGACATGAATTTGAATATGATTTGTCAACGCATATAAGCAAATTATATACTAAGTTTGAAGCAGAAGTTTTCCTGGTTCTCATTTACCTAGAAAATGAGTAAGATAAAGAGTCTAGAGATACTGTTTTTCATGTTGACCTGTAGTGAGTAATTCCTCCCCCGCCATTGCACAGAAATTGCCAATGAATGTTTAAAATTAATTGATTCAACAATTCTTAAGGAGTACTTACTATATGCTAGGGAAAGCACCTGGGAATAAGACAGACAAATGTCTTGAACTTTGGGGTACCTACATTTTGTTGGAGAGAGACAGGCAATAGACAAGTAACTAAAAAAAAAAAAAAATCAAACAAGATAATTTCAGCTAATGACAAGTGTCATTAAAAACATAAAACTACATAATGTGAGAGTGTGTCTGTGGGTGGAGAGAAAGCCTCTCTGAGGAAGAGGAATTTAAGCTGAGATCTGAATGACAAGAAGAAGCCAACTTTGCAAAGCCTTGAGGGAGAACATTCCAGAGAGAGGAAAGAGCAAATGCAAAAACCCTCAGGTAGAGCAAGCTTGGCATGTTCAGGGGACAAATAAGGCCGGTGAGGAGTGAGGCCTGTTCATGCCGGGAATGAGGCATCTTTATTTAAGCGGTCTGCATATTTTTGGATTTTAGAGTTTGAGCTCAAAAAGGTAATAAGCCCTTTTCAGATACTGGAAACCATTTCTGATGATGGATATAATAGTTTTTGCCTGTTCTCCCAATTGTCAGGGAATAAATGTGTTTTCTCAGAAGTAAGATCTATGATCCCCTGGGTTCTGCTGGCTCTTGCTGTGGCTTGTGAATGCTGGATGCCAGGCTTCTACGAAGTCTCCACCTTCCTGTGCAGTCATCTCTGGAGGTCCAAGGTCACATATGCTCACAAATAAACCCATCCCTTACCATGAGGCTCTGTGATCACCTTCTCCTACAGTCGTGGCTGCTTCTATGGGTACTGCCCTATCTGCTGGCCCTACTGAGCCCCTAGGCCTGAGGTCACCTCTGCTAGGTATGGCTCCTTCACTGCCTTGGGACAGCACCAGCACCTTCAAAAGGCACCAAAGACCTGCACGTCCACAACCCCCTGGAATGCCTTAAATGCCAGGGATTTCTACAAAGTAGGGAGGAATGCCCCCTTTTGTGACACTGCCCTGGTTAGGGGCTCACAAACACAGCTACTTGTGACCACTGTCTTACAGTTCAGGGACAGTCCTTTCAAGTCCTACTGACAATGCCACCAGTTTCCCATCCCCCTACCACCAGCTTCAGACTCCTACGCCTGTGCATGAGGTTCTAGCCAGGAGAGCAAATGCAATGGGGATCAGTGCTCTGCTCTCAGAACTATTCCTCTCCCGTAACTGTAGATGCTTGGTGTCCAGCTCTCTGTTCCCCTATATTCGTCTCTATCTTTGGAGTCATTCAAATATGAGTTTGACAAGCCCACTCTTTCCAATTTCCCCATGACAGACAGGCCAGATCCCCAGGACTCAGACGTAACTTTGTCTCAGTTTGCTACCCTCCGCCCCTCCCTGTGTATCCATGTTATCTCTGTCCAAGTCTCCATCTCCTCTGGGTTCAACTGTCAGGGTCACTCTCACGGTGGAGCCCAGCAATGCATGAGCTTGCCCTTTGCTTAGGTCCCTGGAGCAGCGTATGGCAGCCAGGATACCTGAGGATCTTTTGGCCTCTCCTGTGAGGAGATGACCTCCATCAATTTCAGGATCTTTTCCGGGCCTGCAATAATTTTTTTCAGTCATGGATGTGACATTTTCTGGTTCTAAAAAGTTATTTTCTGGGCCTTTTGTGTCCTTTACGACTGGCAGCTGTTTGGGGCTGCAAAGCAGTGCTATGCATATACTGTCGGGCCAGATGGAAGGGCTAATTCCCCAGGCTATTGCTCCAGCCACACATTCTTTATGCTTCAGTTCAGGCGAAGCCTCTGGCTCAGACCTCCAAAAGCACATCCTTCCAGATTTACTCCTGGTACTTAACACGAGGTACATTCCATGAACTCCCCCTCACGGCGTGTCAGGTCCTGGTGGGCTGGGCCATAGGGCGGTGCGTTTTGTGCAATGCACAAATGCGTGGAGGGATGGGCAGCTGTTCCCTGCCTGGCAAGCTGTGCCCCAGTGAGGGGCTGTCAGCCCGAAAAAGGTGTGTCTCCTTGCCAATCAGCTACTCAGAGAGGCTGCCGTTTTTTGTAATTTGCACAAAGACACTGTGGTATCCTGACAGGTGTTGGTAGGAGTGGTTTATTTCTGCATCCTAATTGTGTCATCTGGGAGCTGGCCTAGAGTTTCCATTGTCTTTGTTCTCCCAACAGTTCTCGCTAATTCCCAGAGATAAAACAGACCATCCCCATGGCTCTTAAAAGAGCTTATCATTCAAGGAGCTGGGGCGGCTCCTACTTCAAGTACCCAAGGTGGTATCCGAATTCTCCAGTGGAAGAGATCTTCAGGCTGGCACCTCAGCCCAAGAAGTGGGCACTTTTTTTTTTTTTTCTTTTTTCTTGCGGTACGCGGGCCTCACCGTTGTGGCCTCTCCCGTTGCGGAGCACAGGCTCCGGACGCGCAGGCTCAGCGGCCATGGCTCACGGGCCCAGCTGCTCTGCGGCATGTGGGATCTCCCCGGACCGGGGCATGAACCCGCGTCCCCTGCGTCGGCAGACGGGCTCTCTTCCCCACCAGGGAAGCCCTAGAAGTGGGCACTCTTGTGGTTCCCCAACTAGAATGGGGAGCATTTTCACATGCCCTTCAGAAACCCTATTGAAATGATCACAGTGACTTTTCTTTGAGGAAGTAACCCAATGACCAGCACAATCCATGAACATTGATATGCACCTCCACGGCATCAACCGCCTAGCAGCTCGCTGAGAAAGTGCTCTTGGCTTGGTGCGAGTTATATCTGCATCAGGAATCTTCTAACAAGACAGGAAAAGATGCAACTCTTTTTGATAAGCTCGTCACCACCCACTAAGGCAAAATTGTAGCAAGTTCTTCCCTTCCCCCCAAAGTTTTCAGAATCTTAGGTAGTATATCCAATGAATTCAGGAGTCAGTCAAGTTAGTTACCATGCTTCACCTTTGTTTTTGTTCTTCTGATACAACTCTCTAGGTCCTGCGCTTGGTGTGTGGACCACGTCTGATCTCTACCTCTACCTCTTCCACTAGATAATGGATACATTTCTGTCCATCCCAATTGCCTTACCGGGGGGACCGTGGCCTCTGATGGGCCCAGCTGCCACTGCTTTGGCAGGCTACCACCTCCATGGTTCCTCCTCCACCAATGCTCAAGTACCCATGAGATGCCACAGCTGTTCAGAATCCCCTTGTGAAATGCGGGGGAACTGGTGCTTTTCTTTTTCTTAGACTTCTGTTACACTAGAGGGTTCCCAAAGCAATAACGCATGTACTCTAACATCTTAGAATGGATTTCCTGAGCAGTCCTATCATTTTCACTTATATTATCCCAACTTGCCTCAGGACTCAGACATAGGGTAGAGGTCTAGGCCAGGAGCTAATCCAAGTGACAGATGCTCTGATGTATTCATAATCACCCCTCCCTGGCTCTGTTCCTGACTGAGCTCGTGTTTGGTTCTCTGTTCCATTCGGATGAGGTCTGCCTAGGAAGCTCCTTAGCTCATCATACAAATCAACTTATGGCAGGCCCACCTTGCCTGTTTGCCAGACTCACAAACCTCCCCCCTCCCTGAGTCCCAAGTACATATATTTTCCAAGAGTGATTAAGTCATATATGTGTATGTGTGTGTATATATATATATATATATATTTTTTCTTTTGCCATCACTCTGTCCAGTCGTTTTGTAAGAGAATTTGAAACATTAAACCACGCTGGCAATCTCTTAAGTGGCAAAATATATTAACGAAATAGTCCATCAGTAAGCCTCTTCCACATCCTATTAATGTAGTAATGTCTCAAAAGGTTATAATTAGGATGAATTTACTTGACGGTTAATGAGGTCATCATGAATCAAAAATGTGGAGTAAAACGTTAGGATACTTCATTTGTATTCAAGAATACGTAGAGTGGATGAGACAGTAAAACATCTGAATTTAAACGTAAGTTGTAATTGTTTCAAGAAACTTAAACTCTATTATAGTTTATTCATAGTGGTGAATGTACCACCGTTCTCACTTGGGCATTTTGTAAAGGTGCATATGTGTGGGTTTCTGTGTCTAAGCTTCAGAGAACTTTAACCACACCCTTCAAAAAAATAAAGCATTCTGAGATTTTCTACGTTATAGAAGGGCTGTTAAACGAGAGAGGTGATCTAGAAAGGCTTCAGTGCTTGTGTTATTGGAGAACAAGTTTAATGGATTGATAGATAGGTGACAGGGTTAGAGCAATGGTTCCCAACATTTTTTAAAAGTATTCTTTTTCTGACTCCAAGATTGCTGCCAATTGGAGCACATATAAAAGTTTTCCTTTCAATGTGTAAAACAGATACCCAGTGATGTGGTAGAAAATGTTTAACAACTGGCTCTCCAGGAAGGAGGCATGGTGGGGAAGGGCAGATTTGTAGCGTGTGTGTGTGTGTCTATTTCCATGGTGTAAATATTCCCATCATCTGGGATTTCAAGCTGCCAGCATGATGTCTCTGCACATGGAGGTGAAAGAGATTTGCAGGAGGACACAATTATACAGTCTTTTAACCGCACAGGTACAAGAGGCATCACAAACCTCAAAAGCAGAGGTAAGAGATAATGTAATAAACTAATAAGAAAGTGATGAGTTTTGAATATTAACTACCTATGCTTTTAATGTAAGTGATTTAATTATGAGTTGATTTAACGGAATTTGAACAAGGGCTGTGTTTAACAAGCAGCTCACAGAATGCTTGAAAGTTTAACAACCAACCCTTGAGAGCTGGTCCTAGATGACTTCGGCACACCACCACGTACACCCGATCGCTCAGGACTTGTAAGACCCGACTTTAGAAATAGGAAGGGCACAGACAATGTACCGTGCCACTTTGTACCACTAACACTGGCAAATAGAGGTACTTCTTCATTTGTGGAATGTGCCAGAGTGGCCTTTTGTTAATAAAATCTCAATTAATTAGAATTCTTTAAGAAACCTCTCAGTAAACTAGGTTTTCCTTTTATTTTTTAGAAAGAGAAATGAGTTGTAATGTTGATTTAGTGCCTGCTCAAAAAGGTTTCTAAGTCAATATATCAATTAAGTTTTAAAAACTATTTATCTCAAAGAAGGCTTAGACATTGACATTCCTATGTACCAGGAAAAAATAAACAAACAAGCAAAATAAAACAAAAGATAAAAGCGCAAACCTCAGTCAGGGAAGTTGTCTGGACAGCATGTTCTGGAATCAGCAGGTCTGCCCTGTCCTGGCTGGACTGAGAATGGTCCCCTGTTCCAGGTGGCCTGTCTCCAGTTTGCCAGCAGACGCGTTGGGCCTGCCACGAGGGGCTCTTCCCAAACAGATGTGCAAGTGCTCGGCTGAGGCAATCACATCCCTTCCCTCAGGGATTTGAACTGCAGGAAAGAAAGAATTTGTCCAGTTAGTGATGAGAGGTGAAGTTAAAATGAGGCAACACCTGGGCCAGGTAACATAAATAGAAATCATGAGTAAGCAGAGGACAAGAGTGCTGTGCTAAGTAACTGAAGGAGATATTCTATAAGAGGGAAAAATGATCAGCTTGTCCCCAATTAGCCTAAATCCTCGTCAGCTGACCAGCTCCAGACCACGTGCAATCCCTTTAATAAACCAAGATAAAAATTAGGATACATAGTGCTCACTGTATCATAGGTAGAATCATAAATGTACGTAAAAAGGCACTGAATTCAGTCCTAGTATTAAGTTTTTGCTGGTATTTATTGTGTAGATCCTTATTAATGCTGAGCAGAAGAATGGACAAACGTTTTCAATGGGAACTTCATAAATGAGGCAGAACGTGCTTCACGTGGCCATTTCTTAGATTAATTCTTAACTGTAATAGCCTTGTATTATGAAATAATTCAGAGAAGACATTTTACTGGGAACTAAGTATTCATGGTTCAGGTATGCAGCATTTCGAGAATTCAACCTCAAATAAAAGTCAGAGAATCTTTGAGCCTCCTTCACATACGTTATCAAAGGCAGCTGTGTGACAGAATTGTAAGTCAGATTTCCTATTTCTCGCATCTTCTATAGCCTGAGCTAGGATTCAACACAATTATTGTTGTTTTTCTGGTGATAACACCTAGGCAAGGTACTACCTTAAAAGAAAACGTCAAAAACGTAGTATTTCCGTAGATTCCTGTAACATGCAAGGTAATTTTGTTTACGGTCTCCCATAGGAGCCTCTTAACTTCAGGAGATAGGCAGGCATTATAATCCCCATTTGTCAAATGAGAACACTGAGGTCGGAGAGAAGGTACCTTACTTTTTATTACACAGAATATGGGAGTTGGGACTTCAACCCTAGTAATGATAAGAATGATAGCTAAGATTTACTGAGCCATAACCATGTGTCAGGTACTGTAGTAAGCTTATTATTATTCCCATTTTATGGATGAGAAAACTGAGAGCTCTCTTAGCCCAAGTTGCTATCGAATGAAGAGGTAAAGTTTTAAAAATGCTGATCTTAAAATTTATACGTGTCTTGGGGAGCTTCGAGTGAGTTAGTAGTTGAAAGAGAGTTAGAGAGTAAAGAAAGCTAGTTGCATAGGGCCTGGAGGCAGAACACCAAGGTGAGTTAGTTCAGGTAGGGACAGGGAGTGCCAGAGACACATTGTCTACCAGAGTCAGGCCACTTAGGAGTGACTGGAGAATGGGAACCTGCCATTTCTCCAGACTGAGAAAATACTTCCGAAAAAGGAGAATTGCTAATGAGGTACTGGGTGGAACCCAGGGAAGAGAGATGCAGCAACCCGGACTTTAGGAAGCTATGTGTATGGTGCCTTTACCCCCAGATTGAGAGAACATCCCTGGTTTTCTGGAATGCATAGGCTCTCCCCTAGGGCTGTTGAAAAGACTGAGTGAACCAGATATTCAGCCAAATAGAGGACAAGTAGGAAGAGCCAGTTACTGAATTAGACTGAGATACTGGGGTGTCAATGAATATTTTGTCTTTGCTATAAAACTATCCATCTGATTACAGCTTGGACCCTCAAGACTTGCTTACACTTCAAGAATTTAACCTCAGGCCCTACGTGACTACATGTTGCAGAAAATTCCCTTGACTAGTGGCAGTTAGAGTCACTAGCAGTGAATTCTGCTAGTAACTAGCAGTGTCTTCTGTTTTGGGATACCTGAACTGGCTTCATCATTCCCTAAAAAGAAAACACAACAAGATGACTTTCTAAGGCATTTGGGTTGACCAAGGATTTGTTGTAATGAAAGACATCCTGGGGCTTCACAAACGCTAAGTTTGGAATCACCTCTACATCATTTCCAGAAACCTACCTATATCCTTTCGCTCCCACGGCTACGATCTTTTAGACTGCGAGACCAGCATAATCTTATGCCTGAATTAAAGCAAGCGTTTTGTGACACGTGGAGTTCCTCAGGCTTCCTGCCACACCCTCTTCTCATTGTCTCTCATGGATTTCCCCGTCTCAAGGCTTCAGTTACCCGAAGGAACTACATCCCCATCTGCAGGCCCAGGTCTCTCACGCGATCTGACTTCACATCTGCCAACTGATCACACTCCCTTGCATAGCCCACTAACACCTCAAACTCAATATGCTTAAGACGGGACTATTATCTTCCTATTCCCTTTGCCTAAACCGACTGCTCCAACATGCAAGATCTGGGTCACTGCCTTTCTCTTGCACAAGCCAGAGGTCTTGGGTGTCACCTTCCAGTCTCCTCTCTCCCTCACTGGTATAATGACTTAGTATGACCGGACTTCATATGTCCATGTCCACCTCTTCAGGCTAATGCACTCTCTAAATGGCAACAAGAAGGAGCTTTCTAAAAATGCAGATCTGATCACATCCTTCCTCCAGTATAAAAACTTCTTCATTGCTTCCTATGCTTTCAGGATAAAATGACAACGCCTTAGAGTGATAAGAGGTCCTTGTGCACATAGTGCCTGCTATTGCTTTCCTCCCAGCCTAACTTTCCATCACCTCCATACCTTTAACTCTGTGTGTGCTGCTCCTTTCTGTGCCTGAGCCTTTGTTCTTGCCGTTTCCTTTGCTAGCACCTATCAGTATCACCTGCCACTTCTTTGACTCATATTATCTTTCAAGTCCCAGCTTAGATGTTGCCTCATCCAGAAACCCTTCCTTGATTCTACAGACTGGAGCAGGCATTCATTCTGTGAGCATACACCGTTAGTACTTACTATACAGTCCGCTGAGATTGAATCTTTTTCCTCCTTCACTGGGCTGTAAATACCTTTACAGGTTACTTGTTTATTCCCAATTGCAAAGCAGTGCTTAGCACAGTGTCTGACACAGGGTTGATGTTCCCGTTGTTTATACTATGCACACTGTATCCAAAATACCTACCTATCGATTGAATAACGACATCAATATAAATTCAGTGAGTAAATGAAGCCTTATTTTAGGTTTCCCAAATGCATTCTACTAATATGAAGGGAGTTGAGAACTGTTGCATATCTTCTTGTAATCTTTTGTCCCAGAGGCATTTTAATGGAAATTTGAATCATTCTTTTCAAATTCACTTCCATTTACTTTACAAAATGGCTTCAGCACCTGTCTCATTCTCTCTTTCCATACCGTTTTTTTTAGAGGCTTTAACATTTCTGTTAATAACTTGGTTCAGACCTCAACCACACCAGCTGCCCATACCAGAGACAACACAATTACGCAAAACTGTTGCACGTTTGAGATCTGGAATTCTGACCTTTTCCCTCGGAAACACCACCTCCACTTCTTCCACTCTCTCACCACCAGAGTCAGCATGTCAAATGCCTTCTGGCTCCTTGAAGCTTTCCAGGTTGCGGAATCCAGACCACCTGTTGAGTCACCTTGCTTCTCCGGGATGGACCTTGCAGCCAGCCATTTCAATGATACGTTTGCTATCAAATCCAAATCCCTCATTCTCCTTATACTGCATCATTCATCCACTATGAATGACTTCCAAGAGCGCTTTCGCTTCTCACATCCTTAGACTGCTGCAAGGTGCTGCATAAAATAATGAAAACATGCTGACTAGGTCAGTAAACGTGTTGTGTCATCTCATCAGCTGGACCTTAACAGAACCAAGCACAATAAAAAAGAATCTCTCTGACTCATCTTGTTGTTGACACCCTATCGAACCCATCACAGCCGCTCCAAACCCTCTCCCCTCTTTAAGTCCCCAGCAGAGGACTTTCCTTACTTTGCTAGAGAACTTTGTCCACAAAGCCATTAGAATCATTGGGCTAGATTTCCACTTATCACCCTTTCTCTTCTAAAATCCTACCAGTGGAAGAAGCCAAGCCGTTGGGAAGAGAGGTTCCAGGAAAGAGATGGAAGCTGAACCTGAGTGAGAATAAGAGGACTCCTTTCCTAAAACTGACAGAAAAGGACAGAGATAGAAAGGGAAAACATGGGGAAATATGGAGAGAGTTTGATGTAGAAAAAAGTTGAGTTTAGATAGTAGACATCCAATGTCCTCACTTTCTCCAAAGAGATTTATTTGATAGAAAGATTGTTGGAGGGGCCATTGGAAGACTTGCTACTTCACTTCATTTTGCCTCAATATCTCCCTCACCTAAACAAAAGAGTTGAACCTGGCCTCTAAGATGTCCTCTAGCACTAACGTCCTAGGATTCAAGCAGAACTTCTGAGCATCACAAAGGTTCTCCAAAGAGGTGTGTAGGTAGGTGGTACAAAAGATGTTGGGAATGTGTAAGGGCATTTTGTGGTTATGCAATGACAGAGATGCCTCCTTGGCAATTAGTGAAAGGGAAGTGACAATGTGCAGGATCTACTTCCACAAGAAAGCATTGTCCCCTCCCCTCAGAAATGCTGATGGAACCTCTTCACACTACTGCAATCACATTGTAGGAATTCCGAAGACAGGGGTCATTCATTCCACTTTTTGAGATCTCCTGGCAGTGACTCTTTGGGACCAGCTGAGTTTGTACTAGGTGATCAATAAAGGCTTATGAAAAAAATTCCGTGTCCTTGCGAAGTTGTACGTAATGTGAATTTTTGTAACTCTACTGATGATTTCCCATTGACATACATTTTAATTTCAGAGGCGCTTTATCTTTGCTTCTGATTGACTTTTAATTGGCAGTGAGTCCTAACACAGAGAGAGCTCAGTTATTAAAATGGAACCCTGCAGGGAATCCATTCGTAAAGCAATAAATCCTTTTATAATGTGAATAATCACCCATTAATTGATCTGGTTTGTAAATTTGAATTTTCAGATGCTACATTTTTTTTCCCTTAAATGTGGCAGAACTATGGTCTCCTCATTATAACCTTAGAGTTCAAGAATGTCATACAACATGTATGACAGTTTTTCTATTTTACAACTGAGTCCTTTTTAGTGACTTCCAGGCTTTCCCTTCAGTTAATTCCTTTTATAGGAAATCTTGAACAATTCTATCTAAATAATGATTTGTTGCTTGTGAAACTATTGGTGTGCTCACTTTTTAAAAAAAAATACATTAGAGAAACTATTTGTCTCCAGGGATCTCTAGGCAACTTGCAGATTTAAAAATCCTCTTCATTCCTAGAGGGTTTCCCTTAATATAGAAAGGTTCTATTCCACCTTTTACCATTTATGAAATGGAGTCACAGAATGGCCAGCAGAACACAACTACACAGGTGTCTGTGGCTGAGATGACAACAGAATTCATATCACCTCCCCTCTTATTAAAGAATGCATCGCGACTACAGAATATTTTCTGAGTTCTGAGGAACTGTATTGAGGATGGCTTTCTGGGACTGACAGGATACTGTTCTGGGAAATGGTCACTTCAGTGAGTCACCTCGGCGTGGTCCAGGTGTCCGTCTGTATGGCTGATTCTAACAAATTCCATCCCTAGCCTATTTTCCAGAAATGAACTCTATTACATTATGTTTTCCATCGGTACACCAAAGCTTGATAATATTCCGTCCTGCTGCTTTGGGTATTATAACAGTTCATGCAGAAAGTACTGGGTTAGCCTCATCACAGATGATGAAGGGGGACATAAATGTGCACAGAATATTATTACCAATAATTATAGAGGGAATATTTATCCTAGTGTTCAATCCATGATGCTCACAGTGTAGGTTATAACAAAAAGAATCTCAGATGGCTTGAAGATACCTGTTTCTGAAGTAATAGTACCATAGGGGTCTTGGGTAACATTAATTAACATTTAGCATAACTACAGGAGGGTTTTTTATTTAAGGTTGCTATGGTACACTTTTTTTTCCCCGTTTCTATTTCAGCTTTTTTTCCGCCCCTTTCAGATTGACACGGGCATCATTCTCTATAATATATTTTCCTTCTATTATTCTGTCCTTGACTTATTAATCCATCATTTTACTTGGATGGATTAAAGTTTCTCTAATGTATTAAAAAAATGTTTTCAAATGTTAGATATGAGCTGTGATATTTGTCTTGGCTAGCAAAATAAATGGGATGTGAATATTCACTCAGAATGTATCTTTCTTATGTTCTTTTACGTCTCCAAGAGAAACCTGGGAGACATGCCTCCTTCTGACTTCATTCTCCTCTGACTAACCCCCTCCCTATAGATGACATAGCATGATCCTGAAAGCTGGTTAATTATTTCCCCATCCAGATGGGAGGGGGAAGCAAGGAGGGAACACAGAGGTTTATCAGAAAAACAGAAGTGATACTACATCAGCACAGAAGCCTCTCCACCCAAAGAGAGTGGATTACAAGCTAGAAAGAGACAATAACATTAAAAGCAATATTTCTGTCATGAGGCCTTCTCAGAGCTGTGAAACCAACCTGCTTGTATTTTTTTTTTCCCTACAGCCCATAAAAGGGATCAGAGCCAGAAAATACAAATCCCATAGGCTGCTATTATGCTGATGGCAGTGAAGGGGGAAAATTGTTTCATTGCTGAATCGCAGATATAATTATGATATTTTATATATTTTTCAGCCTGTACCAAAGAGTTGTATTAATATCTACTATGCCCTATAGCGGGAGAGAAGTTAGCACCTTAATGCATGGCATTCAGGCTCTGATTTTGCTAAGACTGAATCCCCCTGGCTATTTACTAATATGAATTTTGTAGTTAAAGGAAAATTCAGAAGCAGGTGATAATGGTTGCATCTCTTGCAGGACCACTGATTCATACAAATCATTTGTACCAGCACAGGGAATGAAGCTAATTGCACTTGGACAATGTGTCTTTCACTGCCAAGATCTGCAGCCCAAGTCTAACTGCTTACTTCAGCCAAAGATGGATACAATGGGGCGTTGAGAAAAATTTAAATACGTAGCCGTAGTTCACAGGAGATATGTGTGCGAGTCAATTTGTGGGGCTTGCAAATCAATGCAATTATGACGAAGCAGTTCAAACTCCTGTTAGTGAGGTCATCTGACAGTCAAGTATTTGCGTGTTGGAAAAAGATGTAAAAAGGAAAACAAAAACAAAAACCATCTATCATTACTTTCAAATGTAGCTCAGACCACACGGCTGGGGTTGGTGATCCAGTCCATACTTTATAGTAAGAATTAAGGGGCTTCCCTGGTGGCACAGTTGGTTGAGAGTCCGCCTGCCGATGCAGGGGACACGGGTTCGTGCCCCGGTCTGGGAAGATCCCACATGCCGCGGAGCGGCTGGGCCGGTGAGCCATGGCCGCTGAGCCTGCGCGTCCGGAGCCTGTGCTCCGCAACGGGAGAGGCCACAACAGTGAGAGGTCCGCGTACCGCAAAAAAAAAAAAAAATAAATAAATAAATAAATAAAATTAAGTATTCCTGGTGAACAGTGAGCCAATAAATAAACAAACAACATTTTGGGAGATGCAGAATAGACAGGGAAATAAAATGTATAGTAATGAAATATTCATAACCTTGCATTTTATGGACCTCAAACCCTAGTTCCGTGATCTACACTATTTCTGTAGGCAGTAGTATGGCATCTGCTGCACAATAATAAAGATGGCATTAGAATGTTACTGCCTCAGTGTCATGGAGAAGGGGGGATTAACCAGTATTGTACAGAAGCTGTAAACTTGAGTAAGTAGAAGCACATACAGGTAGTTGTGCTACACTACACACTTTACGGCTGGCCCACGGAAATGGAGATGAGAAATACAGTCATTATGAAAATGACGAGTGTCAGCACTCAGCTTCATGGAAATACCCATATTACTCTCCCAGTCTGTGGTTGCTCAGGGGCGCTGGTACAGACCAGCTGCTCCCAAGAAAATGTCATGGTTATGATTGCACACTAAGAGTCACCTGTCCAAAAGATCTCGGCCCACCTGATTCCTAAACTCTAAACGCTGTAGTATTCTGAACTTGGTAGTCTCCTTATGTAGGAGACAGGAGGGTCTGTCTGCTTTGGCCCTTTGGCCCTTTTTGCCCTTTGCCTACTTGTCCTCCAGCTCCAGGCAGTGGGGACATGGAACTGCAGATTAAAACCTGGGGGCAATAGACAAACAGCCAGACCATCTCGCTTCAAAGACTACTTTGAATATTCCTAACACATACCTGTCTCTCCATTTGAGAGCTGACCTCAAAGCCCTGGTATTTATCTCGTCCCAGATTTCAGAGGCACAGTTGTGCGGTCAACGCGGTCAGATCTTCTGCTCCTGAGTCCTCAGCAGAGCCATTTGCTTCCATTTTTACTGAGGGATTAAATAAATACCCACTGGATGCTGAGTATGCCCTTTGCTGAGACGAAATTATAGTAACGGAACATGGCAATGCTCCCTGAAAACTACCAGGTTATCTTTGCATTTTTCTCATGTCTTTCACACTTGGAAGAACCCCATCGGTCACTGGGACCCTGTTCTCTAGCCTCTTCCGTTTTGAAATGAACAAAATTAATTAGCCTCAACGTGCCTCTAAAGCATGAGCCCGATCCTCAGAATATATCCACTAAATTTCCTACGGTGCAAACTCTAACGATTTTCATTAAAATTTTAGCGTCTTTCGATATTTACCTTGTTATGGCAAGTCACCATTTCTTTCATTTGCCTTAATGAGACAACACCGGAAGCCAAATTTCCTTCAGTTATATATTGGGATTTTGATGAAAATGACTTAGCACGCCTGTATTTCTTTTTAGACTTATGGGATATACTTACTGGTTCCGGCCTGAAGGCGCACTGACAAAATTTTCTGAGTGAAGAAGTGATCTATTCCAGAGAGAGGCAGAAGCTATACTCATATTGGTGATAAATATGCATAACTAACAAATTAACTATGAAGGTTGGGGACTAAATTGTTTTTACCCTTTGCTCAATCCTCTGTTTTCATCGCTCAGAACTGGAAGGATAGGATGAGCAAAGAGTAACAAGAGAAGGTTCTCAGGAAATGTTGAAGAAATGAATCAATGAATTCCACAGTCCTGGTGAATTTTTCTTGCTCCTACATGTGATGAAGTTGGCTGTCATCTTGTCACAGAGAAATTAGTTCAAGACGGGATATATTGTTGTCACGAGTGACTTAGTAGGAATATTGAACTTAATTTAAATGCCGTGTTTTATTGGATCTCCTGGAAGGATACTTTCTTCCAGGACATCCCTCTTTTTCATCATCCTTGTGTCTGCCTCTTCTGTGTGCTGGAAGATTCTTTCACTTGGAATTTTCAAGCATATTCTCCTCTGTCACCTACTCAGGAGCACAGGTGGAACTGAGGAAGCCTTTGCTCAATTCCAGTGGTATTTTTTTTAGAATTTTCCTATCTTGTGTGTGTTTATCACATATATTTTATACACATGCATCTCATACAAAAGATTAAAAAGGTAAATAGGGCTTCCCTGCTGGCGCAGTGGTTGAGAGTCCGCCTGCTGATGCAGGGGACACGGGTTCGTGCCCCGGTCTGGGAAGATCCCGCATGCCACGGAGCGACTGGGCCCGTGAGCCATGGCCGCTGAGCCTGCACGTCCGGAGCCTGTGCTCTGCAATGGAAGAGGCCACAACAGTGGGGGGCCCGCGTGCCGCAAAAAAAAAAAAAAAAAGGTAACACGAAAGAATAACAAGGTAATAAACTAAAGTTCTGTGATGCCGTTGTCTGATTCAGAGCCTTTTAAAAGAAGAAAAGCTTAGGATATTCTGCATTTTTAGAATCGTCGGGGTCAGATGATTCTAAAGTGCTTTGTAGATATTCACAATGCTCAAAGATTAAAAATGATGGAGGGTAAATACATCATTGAAAGTAATGACAGAATCCATCGCCTACCTTGGGAAACAAATGAGATGAGTTATCTCATTACTTATGAAAAGCAACCATTGGTGAATCAGGAGCATCGCCTGAAACATGGACTCTTCCTTTGGGCTGTAGACTTGGTTCTGAACCCATCAAGCTGGACAGATGGTCCTAGCCACACAATCCTGCTAACCTGTTCATTCAGGCTTTTATACTCCCTGCAAATATTCCCTAAAACAGTCCTCAAAAGGGGTGTACTGTATTCTAAAACCTAATAACAGTAGCTTCCCAAGTGAAATTTTAAAGATAGTAAGTTGCAAACTCTACCTTTCCCTTTTCTTTCCCCTCCTGCGGGCATCCTTGTAAATGTCTCACTCTATAAGATTTTGGTCTAAGTTGGATAAAACGTTCCTTCCCAGGGTTCTCTATTTGTTAATAGAAAAAGAGCTGAATTGTTGCCACTGAACTTGCTGTGAAGTGCTTTGACTTCAGGTGAGCTCACATTCAGCTTAGCACGGCAGTGCTGTGATTTGGGTCATAATTAAAAGATTTTACTACAGAAAATGACTGTGCTGTTTGTACATTCCTTTCATGTCCTTGAGGAAGAGCAACATCAATCATTTATTTGCCTTTTATATGATTTTTTTAAAGGCAGCATAGTGAAATAGAAAAAAAAAACACAAAGCCGGAAGAGATAGACCTAGTTTCGAATCCTGGCTCTGACAACTGGGAACTCTGTGACTTGGGCGGATGACTTAACATCGTTGAGCCTTAGTTTCTTCAACGGTGCAATGGGCCAGGCAGGGTTCCGACTGATTAAATTAAATAATATATGTGAAACATCTGATATTTTGTAGGCATTTATTTAATGCTGTATATCATTATTATGCCCTCTATTCCTCCCTTCTACATTTCTATATCCTTCAGTATTGCATTCCTCTGTGAAATGGTGTGATTCTGCCAGACTCGAAACTACCTGATAAGAAGTTATGGGGATTAATGACACCAGTGAGCTCATTTCCTTTTCAGTCATGGAATAGTGAAAGGATTCCCCACCATGAAGCAGTCTCCATTTGTCCACAAAAATGTCTTCCTCTCTATGACCGGTTCCAACACTTTGCTCCTATCCCTATCTGAGCCACAATTTAAGTAAACACTGTATTGCAGTCTGTGGATTAAATGACTCTCTCCAGCAGATTTGAAGCTCCTTGAGGGAGGCTCAGCTCTGTTTTTTTCCACAGACAATACCAGATACATTTATTGACTTTGATAGAGAATGCAATAAGGTGCTCTCATGGACTTGGAAGAGGAAAGAAAATTCATCCTAATTCACCCTCCAATTCTGCTTGGCAGGGGAACATTGTTCAATCCAAAGATATAATCTTCATTGTGCCACTTTAAGAAAGAGAAAGTGGTCCCCATCCTTCTGCTCACATTAGGAGGCACCTCGAGGAAATTCCCTGGGGTTCCGTACTTACCCACCTCCCTAAGGATGCTGGAGGGGATGTGTTTTCCAATTCCTTTTTTTCCCACCTGAAATACTACCTTCAGTAAAACCAGGAAAAAAAGAAAGGCAACTAGGGCTTCTATGTCTAATTATAGGTTTTATAAGATTTATACATGGCCTTTGAAGGCATGGTAAAGAAAAACAATTGCCGTCACAAGCTGTGGTGAAGATATGATACAAGCAGACTGTGTTGTTTCAAAGGCCTTTGTAAAGAGATCGTGGGGATGCGATCGTGCAGCCATGCTCTTTCTGTAGAGGAAGAGAACGATCGCAGTTTTTGCTTTTGGTGAAACTGGGAAATCAGGCTCTTACTAGTGAGGTTCCCCAATCTCTCTCCTTTTAGGTATAGTTTTACAGTTTCCTCAGTAGTAGGGTAAGGAAAATGGTAGAACCCACCTCATGGGTTGTTGTGAGGACTGGATGTGTTAGTATAGGCAAAGCATTTCGATAAATGTCCTGGCACAGAGCAGAAACTCAAATACAGTTAGCTAAAAAGCAATAACCAAACCTTCTAAACCCATTTGTAGGTACTTCTGTGTGCCGGGTACATTTAGCTGGGTGGTGGGCATTAAAATGAATGGGAGGTTACTGGTCTTGAAACTCTCATTCTAGTAGGAAGAAAGATGTGTAAGCAAATAATCATGGTGGACATTTGCAAAGTGGTGCACAATCGTTTTTTGCGGGATAGGAATTTGGGAGAAGTTTTCTAGAGAGGGTAATAACTGCGTGGGGCTTCGAAAGAGTAGTTAGTGTGTTCTACGCAGAGGATGGGCAGGGGACAAGAGCGGTTCCTTGAAGAAGCAACAGCAGAGCAAACCTGGATAGATGAAAGGACACTGCATCCTGCAACAGCAGCTGCTCTGACATCACTTGAGTAGAGGCAGTGTCCTAACCGAGTAGGACCCTATGGGGCCTTCTCAGAACAGGCTGCCTCCCACCCCTGCTAAACGTCCTCCACCTGCTTCTTGCCTGTAGAAAAAACTTTAGCTTCCTAGGCCTTCCCCGAGTTCCAAAGAGTAAATTTAATCAGAGAAGTGAGAAAATGCAGAAAGAAAGGAAGACAGTCAAGCAAGACAATGATAGTTTAGCCATTGACAAAGTCAAGGGCTTTTAGCTCCTCCTCAAGGGCTATAGATAATACTCCGAGCCATGTCCTTTGAGCTGTTTTGCAGATACTGAAACCCCCACCAGGTGGAAGAAGTTAACCGTATGCTGATCACAAGCATGTGGACCCCAGACTGGTTGGAACCAGAAGGTTGATGATGTCGGCTCCTGATTTCCTCATCACCAACCAATCAGAAGAATGTCCGTGACCTGATCACACACTCCGAAAACCCCCTCCCTCATCCTGCCTTTAAAAACCTTTCCCTGAAGGCCTTCAGGGAGTTTGGGCCCTTTAAGCACTAGCTACCTTGGACTCCTTGCTTGGTGCCCTGCAATAAACACTGCATTTTCCTTCACCACTACTGAGTGTCAGTAGATTGGCTTTATTGCACTCAGGCAAGTGGACTCAAGTTTGGTTCAGTAACAGTGTGGCTAGGGCAGGGGTGAAGGATGCAGAAAGTTTAGGCTGCGGATAGATAGGTGGCAATGCCTGCATCTTTTGTGCTAGACCTCATCAGTGGTGGGCTTCCCTAAGAGGCTTCCAAGCCAGGAAGTGTCATGATCCCATAATTAAGCACCCACTTCTTACTGTATTCAGGTTTCATTTAAACACTCAGGGAGAAACCATCATAGCTAAGAATCGTAACTAACATAGACGTGAGGGTTTGTGGTCCAATTCCCCTCGTGCTACTAATAATTACCCTGTTGGCTTGAGCCTACTGTTTAGAATCTCTGAACCTCATTTTCGTCAGGGTTTTTGGGAGATCTGAATGAGATAATATATGCTAGCACTTTGTGAAAGATAAAGGAACAGGGAAACATGCCATATGAATTGATAAGTCTACTTTAAATCCTTTAGGGATAAGGAAGGCATGAATTAAATTGAGCATCATGGTCCCTCTTACCATCCCAATGACAGAGGGCTGCATCCTTCAGAGAACTGATGGGGCCAATGTTTCATGCCTTCCTGCAAGAAAGGAAGTACGGCCAGGACAGGGAAAAGGCTGAAGGACTATAAAGCTGAATGGTCTTGCCTTCTGAGGATGTGGGGTTTTCTCTAACCTCTATTTCCTCATCTTCCTTTAGAGATGACACCTACTGTGCAGGTGCTATTGATATTACTAGGCCCGGAGCTGATCTACATGCCAGGCAGTGTGGGACCATGGCTAAGAGGGTTGTCTTAGAGTCAGACACATAGGTTTGACTTCTAGCTTATTTGGTGAATATCCTTAATTTAGCTAATCTAAGTCTCACCTTGCTCATCTGTAAAATGGAGAAAATAGTAATACCCATTCCATCGGACTGCTGTCCAGATTAACTGTGGTCACAGAGCACAGTGCCTGGTTCACAGTGAGCACCCAGTAAATTTGTCATTGAATATACTAATTCAAACAGCTGAAATCTGAATTGCTCTTTAATGATATAACCCCAGTCCCCAACTAGTAAAAGGCACACTAGACTTGTAAACTTAAATATATGCAGCTCCAAAGCTCCCATTTTTTTCTCCTATACGATGCGGCCTCTCCTGATATGTCATAGACCTCAACACAAAAGTACAGCATTGGGATAAAAATGAGGAATTGAAAGTGAGCAGAGATGATATTTCTAGATTGTCTGTCAAGTTTAGCAAAATGTGAAAAAGTAAACAAGCAGTACTAAGACCTGAGGCTGAGTTGCATGTTTAAAATTCTTCCTTTTTAATAATCTAATCTGTTATTAGCAGCGGATAAGAAAACACTCATTTAAAAAACTGTATAAGATTTTTTTTTACCCTGATGCATTTATTTTTTTACCTCTGATGCAATGTACATAGTATAAATAAGTAATGTAATCAAGTTTATCTTTGGAAGGAAAAGTTAATAATCTTACTGCAGAGTTGGAAATAAATGGTGCTCTTACTGCATTTATTTCAAATCACACAAATCAAACCACCTCAAACTGAAACTATGTATCAACTGAATATTTTGAATTCCTCTGTGACCCTTCTTACCTTCCCAAGTTGCCCTGGACATGCAGAAGCACCTGGGAAGAGAAGCTGCATGGGGTGGTTTCAAGAGCGAGTAGGAACCCTCACATCTGCTTTGGGACTTCAGAAGGCACCAGCATCCATGGACTTACAGTCGGGGGGCGGGGGGCGGTCTGGGGACCCCAGGTGGTTGGCTTCAGCATCCAGGGGCCCAGAATGGATTATACCACTCAGGTCAGTGGTGACAAATGGTTGACAAACCACAACAACTGGATGATAAAAGGAAACTCACTGGGTTTGTGAGTCTGCAAAAAAGTGAGTGAATTGTGTATAAGAGAGGAGAGAGGAGACAGTCAGAAACCAAGCAGAGAGGGGAAAGGGAGACATAATGGGCAAGCATAGAGAGGAAACAGAGGCAATGTGGGTCCCCGTGGGCCTCTGCTGGGTCCTACCACTGGGAGAGTTTGCAGAGGTCATGATCAGGTGCCTGTGACTCTGAGGACAAATCCACAGTCTTTATCCCCTAGGTGAGTTTTTTCCCCCCATATCCCAGATTCTGTGCCTCCTTTTCCACACTGGGAATCTAGGATTGCTAAACCAGAGGAAGCTGGAGGGGCCCCTTCAGCTCTGAGCTCTGTGTGCCTCATCATTTCTCATTCTGAATGAGGGCTCAGCTCTTCCCACGAGCTCTGAATCTCTTCTCCTCCTGCCTTCTCTTTCACCCACTTTCCCTCCCTCTAATACTTTCAATGTCTCCCTTTCTCTATCAACACTTTCTTCCCAGTCTTTAAAAACATGCAAGTCTCTCCAACAAAACAAACAAACTCGAAAACACGTTCCTTCAAGTCTACGCTACATACCCCACATGCCTCCACCCTTCCTTTGGGAAGTCTTCTGAGACACACATTTCCTGTCCCCTAAAGACCCCCTTCCCTTCGGCTGAGTTAAGGGTCCCTCCCTGTGTTCCCACAGCACTCTGTGCATCCCTGCATCATAGCACTTTCACATGGTATCATCATGGGCTGTCTTCTCTCCTCTCTCTCCCACGACTGGTCCATAAGTTAATTCAGGAACAGGGATGCATCTTTCAGCTCTGTATTCCTGCGCTTATCACTATGCCTAAGGCTTAGAAGATGCTAAGTGTACTGAAAGTTTTGTTGCATACTTGTAATAGTCAGGAATCTTTGAGGGATGCAATTATGAAGACTGAGAATTTTCAAGATCTACAGTCAGCAGGCTGGAGACTCAGAAGAGCTGATGGGATAGTTTCAATGCAAGTCCAGGGGTTCCGAGAACCAGGAGAGCCAACAGTGTAAGTTCCAGTCTGAGTCTGAGTCCGAAGGGTAGTAGAGGCCTGATGTTCCAGCTTGAAGACAGGCGGAGAGAGAGAATTTTCTCTTATTTGGCCTTTTTGTTCTATCCAGGCCTTCTAAGGATTGGATGAGGCCTGCCCACACTGGGGAGGGCAATCTCCTTTACTCGGTCTACTGATTCAAATGCTGAATTGGTAGAACCCGTCTCACAGACAAACCCAGAATAGTGTTCAGCCTTGGGGTCCAGCCAAGTTGACATCATGTGTGTCCGCCATATTTTTCAATTCCCATGGCAGGTTCTATCTTCTTCAGGAAAACATTAGCATCACAGATTTCAGAAGTTCCTCCCTTCTCCAATTTCCTCCAGTGCATATTATCTACACTATATACTATAAGACCTGATGACAGCTCTCTTCTACTGTCCTGCGTTTCATGAGCAAGCAGAGTGCTTTATAAAATGGTAAGCTCCTTGAAGGGAATTAATTACCATGTGACATACTTTTACCACACTCTTCGTAGTACTTGATTTGGAGCTGGAACAGAGGAGGCAATCCAAAAATAGTTATTCAACTGTATAAAATTGAAACGTAATATCTGTGATGAATGAGGTATCATGTATTGATTCATGTATTGATGATATTGTATCAGACTGCTGGTTACCAATCCAAATTCCATTCTCCTCCTTTAATGAGAAATAGAACGTGTACAGTTCTGGGGTGTAGCAATATGTCGGAGCCTCATACCAGGAACTGTAAAGGGTGCAGTAAAAGAGATGCGGTAATTACCGCAAGGAGCTTCCAATTCTAGTAAAGAACTCTGCTTGCTCCTGGAACCAGAACAATAGAAGAAGGCTATAGTTGGGTATTAGATCGTGTAGAGTAGACAAAAGCATTAGAGGAGCCTGGAGAAGGGAGAGACCGCTGCATGCTGTGGTGCTAATGTTTTCCCAGCTTCCTTTGAAGCTACAGGTGATCATGTGATTACATTCTGGCCATCGAGATGCAGGCAGACTACTGTATGAAATTACCAGGGATGCCTCTTAAAGGGAGGTGACTCAGCTGGGTGCTGTATGGGTTTTCCTCTCCCTTTTCCTCCTTGGATTTCCGGGATCCCAGACAAGATGCTGGTGCACCTGCAGCTTGAGGATGGAAACTATGTGCTAAGAATGATAAAGCAGAAAGAGAAGAAGTCTTGAGTCCTGATCCCTTTGTAGTGCTGTTCTACCAGCCCTGGACTGCTCAGTGCTGGCTGCCTTTTACATGAAAGGACAGGATTGTGGTTTCAAACCTCTTTTATTTTGGTTCTCTATTTTATGCGGTAGAACATAATCCTAGCTGAAACAGATACAAATTAACGCTTACAAAAGAAGTGAAGTACTGTCTGAAATAAAGGCAAATATTCTTTCAGTTTTTAAAAAAAGGCATTTTTACTAATATCCAAGGTATAAGTGAACTATTACCATCAAATATATTTGGTATTACTCATATAAAATATTATTCTATTTATTCCTTCCCCCTCCCCATAATGATGAATCCCTCAGTGATGTGGGCTGTAGCCTGTCATCCATGCAAGGACAATTTTCCTATAAATTAGAGCAAAAGGAAAAAAGCCTCGTAAATCATCTCTCTCACTTAACTTGCCCATTGTCCCCTCTCTGCAGGAAACCCATAGGTTGCCAAAGAAAATAGCTGGTAGAAATGCAGCAGGGAAAATAACGTGGTTTTGAAATGAGGTGAGAATAAGTGAAATTAGTGTAACAGCAGACCTTCCTTTTTTTTTTTTGTCCTACTTCACAAACTTAAAATTGGGGAAATTGATGAGAGGAGTCTCTGTTTTAAATAAGAGCAAGACAGGGACGTGGCTTTCTGAGGATCGCATTAAATGTGGCGGAAAGAGAAGGGGACGTGGATGATAGATAAAAAAAACCCCCCTTCTGTCTATCTCCCCCAATATAACACAGCAGGTCAACTTAAGGGGTCATTTTCTAGTCCTAGGGTGTGGTACCTTTAGAGAAAAGTCCAACTCTTTAGGTCTTTGATAATTTTGTAAAGGTGTTCAGAATACGGGCATTGAAGTAATGTCTTGGAATTCTCAAGTTCTGCAATTTTCCCTCAAGAAGCGCTGGGATTAATTAACCAAACTGAATCTTTGGTGATGAGACAAATTCTAAAGCAAATGCCAGTAGGATTTAGAAAGCAAAGAAACCTATTTTATAATAAAACAAAATAGCGCAGACCAAAGGCGGAGCTTATCATGAGCAGCCCGGATGGAGCTGACAATAGTATGTTAGCAACGTGAAGAAAGGATGGCAGCAAAATCTGGAGGATCCACTTTCAGGGTTCCTCACTCACATGGCTGGCTGGTCATTGCCGGCCATTGTCTGGAGGCTCAGCTCGACTGGAGGCTGGGAGCCTTGGTTCTCTCCACAGGAGTCTCTCCACAGCCTCCTTGGGATTCTTCAGAACAGAGGGGCTGGGTTCCAGGAAGTGGCGTTCCAAGAGAGCTGGGCGGAAGTGCGTGGCGTTTTGATGCTCTAACCTCAGAGGTCACATAGCTCCACTTCTACCGTACTCTCTACTTAAGACAGTGACAAAGGTTCACCCAGACTCAAGGGGAGGGGACAGAGACCCTGCCACTCCATGGGAGAAATGTCAAGTCACACTGTAAGGAAAGCATGTGGATGGGAGATGTTGTTGTAGCCATCTTGGGAAAATACAGACTACCACGGTAGGAAAAGCAAGTTCACGGTAGGAAAAGGGGAACTGTTCCAATCACCTAATCAGCCTGAGACCAGTCTACCGACTATTAGCTCTTATAATACCTGGGAAGGCCCCAGGAGGTGAACTTCTACCCTCGTGCCCATTAACGTTATGAAGTCACTGGGTTCATAAAACTTTATGAAATCAAGAGTCAAGTACTGATTTCCAGGCACCACCACTTTCAATAAACACCTCATAGTCATTTCACCTTTACTAAGAATGAGGTGGTCTTGGGAAAATTGCTTTCTCCTCTACCCCGTTCACCGAGAGGAAGAGCAATCCCAAACCCAGGTTGTCATGGCAGTGGGCTTCCATCTCAATACCTTCCTCCCACAGTACCTGGGGCCTGGGGAGGCAGGCAGTGCATGCTGGGAGCTGGCCTTTGGACAGACATCGCCTCTTCTATTGTCAGGGAGACATACGTTATTACTGTGGTAAATAACCGTAAGCCAAGTTGTCCTAGCCTGTGGGTACAAATGAGGTCACATGAACAACAATAAATCAGATTTCATTGGTTAATGCCCTCATTCGGTGTCGGATCTCGGTGAGTATTTCGTGGGTTTGCGGGGGGGGGGGGGGGGGGTATCTCATCTGTGTTTACCAGTCGTCAATTGCCTGGTTATCTTTTGCTCCAGGCCCTGCTGGTTGATGTTTCCTGCCTGTGAAAGCATCCAAAAGTAGGCATCTCCTCACTGTTACTGATGCCAGCAAGGGTCCTGGCATCTGTACTCAGGGCCAAGGCAGAACTGGGGACTCAGCAGCCCTCATGGAGCAAGGACGTGCTGGGTTTGGGGCAGAGATGGAGAGAGGGTTTCCTGCCCCACCTCCACCCCACCAGCTCCCAGCTCCAGGCCTCACTTTGTTATCTGGGTACCTGCGTAGCATCACGTGAGCCCTGGTGTCTCACAGAGCCCCTTGTGACAACAGTCTCTTCAACCTTTGCAAACAACCTGTCTCGCCACAGGGCTCAGATGAAAATTCAGGGAAACCAACTCCTTAAAAAACAGATGCCAGTAGGCTGCCTGCCCCACCAAGTCATTTGACATCTCCAGACATGCCTGATTCCCAGCCGAGAAGACAAATTAGCTTCAAATTCGAATCCCTGCTATAGTACTCATGCGCACAGCGCACCGCAGTGCTTTCTCCTGAATCGACTCTGAGAGGTAGGTAGGACAGACCTTATTATGGTTCCCATTTTTCATAGGGAGAAATTAATTCTTTGTGGAAATAAACAAGGAGCCTGAAGTGAGACAATAATTAAGATTCGGATGGAGCCTAGGAATGGGGGTCTTTGAACAGCAAATCTGGAACTCTCCTTGGAGTCACTTCACGGTGACAGGTCACTAAGCTTGGCCTGGGTGCTTGAGGCAGTTAGATGCATTTTCCTCTCTGTGCTCACAGCACATTGGTCTGTTGTTGCATTTGTCATGTTTTATGGCACCACTTTAAATGTCAGTCTTCCCGGGCTTCCCTGGTGGTGCAGTGGCTAAGAATCTGCCTGCCAATGCAGGGGACACGGGTTCGATCCCTGGTCCGGGAAGATCCCACATGCCGCGGAGCAACTAAGCCCGTGCGCCACAACTACTGAGCCCTGTGCTCTAGAGCCCACGAGCCACAACTGTTGAACCCACATGCCACAACTACTGAAGCTTGTGCGCCTAGAGCCCGTGCTCCGCAACGAGAGAAGCCACTGCTTGCGGCAACCAAAGAAAAGCCCACACGCGGCGACAGAGACCCAATGCAGCCAAAAATAAAATAAATAAATTTATAAATGTCATTCTTCCCCACTAAATGCCTCTCTGCCAGCAGAGTGCCTGGCATGGAAAAGGCGCTTGATAAACATATAAGGTGGAATGCATATCAATTGCTTAATATTTCTGAAGTGGAGGTGGTCCCCTCCCACCCCAGAGAGGGTTTGGAAGTGTGGGACAGTTTTGGTTGTCACAATATTGGGGAGTGATGCTTCTAGCCTTGACAGACCAGGGCCAGGGCATATGGCACATTCTGCCTTCTGTCAGAGAGTCCTACACCGGCAGTGCTCTGCCCCGCACACCATTAGCTCCTCCTTTGAAAATAAGAACAAGGAAGTTCAAATGCAGGGATGTCCTGAGGCCTCTCATGGCTTCGGGCTTCACCGAGGAACACCTTGCGACCTCCTCTTTGAGCTTCGGAGTTGAGTAGGGGCTGTGCTATATACCCATCTCATGTTATGATTTAATAACATATGTCAAGAGCCTAATAGAGTGCTTGGCCTGTGGCAGGCAGACAAGTGATTTGAGCTCCTTTCCAGTGTGCTTTTGGGTAACGAGAACACTTACTTATACATACTTCAATGTATTGGTCTGGCCTATGGTTTGACTCAACAGAAAGGGGTTTTGTAGGCAGGTCTTGTGTCCCAGAATCCGGTCTCGTGACATACAGAAAACACGGTGGGAAGCACATCGCTGAATTGGAATGGGGATTCATTGAAATAAATTCGTAAAGTTTCGAAAGATCAGTGCCTGGCATTTAGCAGTGTCTTGAGAAATGGTTGACTTGGTGAGCAGACAGCAGAGGTCCAAGAATCAGTGCTCTTGCTTGGATATTAAGGCAGCATTGATCAAACCATATTCTCTCTCCTTAGCAAAATCGAGTGAGATTTCTTCCCCTCATCCTCTATTTCCTGCAAATTGAACAGATTTCCTACAGAGGACACACTTCTTGACTTCCCTTTCCATTCCCACCACAGCAGGTAAGGGATGCTTGGGGCAAAAACACATATGATTCACCTGCTTCACTGAGTCCCTTTGTATTCTTCCAATTCCCACGGGTGAGTGTATTTACTTTCCACCTGCTTCTTATTCGAAGAAAATATGTCATAGCAACATTAAACAATGTTGATAAAAATAGAAAAACCATAATCCTACCCTATCACAACTTGTGTAAAAATTGCCTTCCAATGCTTTTCTGTAAGAATAATTTATAAAATTGCTATTCTAATGCACATACTACTTTGATTTCTACTATGTCAATTTATATTATATATTTCCCATGTGTATATGTAAGCTGCGTAATTATAATGTTTAATGACAGCAAAGTTTTCCATAGTTTAATACACCATCCCACCCTATTGGATACTGAGGCTGTTCTCACCAGGCAGCATTGCACTAAGTGCTTACAGTTTTTCAGCGTTCAGTAAAATATTTCATAGAATAAATTCCTGGTATTCTAGACAGAGTCAAAACAGTGTCAACATTATGACTCTTGTTCTGTATTTCCTTATTACATTCCAAAAAAGTTGTACCAATTTATTATGCCTTTAGAAGTATATAAGAATCTAATTTCATTGCAGCCTTGGACTGTATCATTTAAAAAAAATTTAGTAGGTGTAAAATGATACTAATGATACTTGATTTGCTTTATTTGATTATTATCAAGTATGATTAATTTTCCATACATTTTATTTTCTCTTTATATTTCCTCTTTTGTGACTATTCACATGACCAACCTTCCCCCAAACACAGTCAAGTACAGCAAAATAAAAAGTATACTGGGTTAGCTGTGGAACTGCTAACTGCATGGTTTTTTAACTTAACTTCTTTCTGCCCAACACATCTCATCTTTCTCTGAAGGGGACTGGCTTATCTTTGATTCTTTCCAGCTCCAAATTTAAATGACTCTAAGCATTCTAAATGAAACAGACCAAACCCAACTCTGTGTAGCATCATAAAGTGTTGTATCTGTAATCAGCATAGGTAAATACCTGGAATTTAACACTGGGTGTCTGGAATTCTTAAAAGATTCCAGGGAGGGACTTCCCTGGTGGCACAGTGGTTAAGAATCCGCCTGCCAATGCAGGGGACACAGGTTTGAGCCCTGGTCCGGGAAGATCCCACATGCCGCAGAGCAACTAAGCCCGTGCGCCACAACTACTGAGCCCTGTGCTCTAGAGCCCACGAGCCACAACTATTGAGCCCGTGTGCCACGACTACTGAAGCCCGTGCACCAAGAGCCCGTGCTCTACAACAAGAGAAGCCACCGCAATGAGAAGCCCGTGCACTGCAACAAAGAGTAGCCCCCGCTCGCCGCAACTAGAGAAAGCCCACGCGCAGCAACGAAGACCCGCTGCAGCCATAAATAAATAAAAAAGATTCCATGGAATCTCATAGTTTCTGAGCAGCATGTGAAGATAAATAGGGGATTCTTCATTTATTCATTTACTCATTTATTCAACAGATGTTTAGAGAGGACCTAGAATATGCTAGGCTCCATAATAGATGCTTGGCATATAAAGATGAAGAGGATGTAGTCCCAGGGGAGCTATGATCAAGCGGAGGAGGGAATTACAATGATAAAGGCTGAAGAGGGCAGCATGGGGAGTGTCCATTTAAGAAGCCTTCACAGAAGACAGGACATTTGAGCCTGGACTTGAGAGGTGAACAGGATTTTACCAAAAGAGGGATGGAGAAATTGGGGTGGAGAGGAAACCCTAGGCATAGAGGGAGTAGGATGTAAAAGGCTTGAAGTTGAGCAATGATAACTTGATACTGAGAAGCTAAGCTTCTGGAATATGTGGTGTGTTAGGCAGAAACAGAGCTGGGCAGATAAATTGGGGTTAGATTTTATGCCAAGCCAAGGAGTCTGGTTTTTATCTTCTGGGAAGCTTGCGTACAGAAGGGAGACAGGGGAGGTTTAAAAGCAAGGGAGTGACATGACCAGAGCTGTTCTTCTTAATTTTTAAGATCACTTCTAGGAAATTCCCAAGAACCATTAATGTTTACTCATCTCAGAGTTAGGGTTAATTGTATGAACTTGGGGAGTCTATGTTTTGAGGCCTTAACCATTTTGCAGTTAACACACAGTTGACTGCTCTCCCTCTGTCTGCCTATGACTATCTGATGTCTGAAGAGTTGGGAAGCATAGAATAAACTTATTTTTAAACAGTATGTTAGCTGTATTTTTAAGGAATATGCACAATGTTTTCCTTCAAATTCCAGACATCTTTTCAGGTGGAAAACCTCTACATTTAAAGCAACGGGGTTCAACTGTGGATTGGAAAAAGGTATAATAAATACAGTGTCCCAGCTTGGATAATAAATGATATGGTCCCCTTACCTAGTCTGGGGCATCACAGGTCTGTGGCAGAGGGAAAGAAAACATGGTGGAGCTGCAGGATGGCTCTTACAGCTTCTGCTCAGATGCAGCACGTGTTACTTCTGCTCATATATCATCAGTCAAAGCCACCCACAAGCTTGCTGAGTCCTGACTTCAATATGCTTCCTCCTGAGAAAGACACTGAAAGTCACTCGGACAGCCACCTAAATACGGATAGAATGTACGCTGATGCAATGCATACGTTGATATCAACATCTAGATATAGATCTCAATTATTAAGAAAGGTCTTAATTAGTTTTTGAACAATGAAATCAGGACCAGTCATTTTCCATTTGCTCTTGGCTACATCGCATCAATTTGCTGGCCCTGCTCTGTATTTCAGACTGCTGATCCTTGTAAGATATGTCCCCCGGGCTTCCTTGGTTTTGTTTAGGTTTGTTCAGTAGTAGGGTCTGGCCGGAGACTGGAGGATGTGAGGAGAGGAGAAGCGAGGCTATTTCTCCCTTCTCTTTCTCTGCTTCTGGCTGCACCCCTGGCCACTGCTGTGTCCCCTCTGGAGCTCCAGCAACCAGCAACCACCAGGCCACTCTTCCAGCTGCCTATGAGCAGCCGCCACTTGTGGGCTCCCACCTTTGTCTGTCCAACCCCCGGGATGAGAGTGGCTTCTTACAGTTCCCAATTTCCAGTTGCCTCACTCTTTGCTCCTTTATCTTTTTAAACACCTTTTGTCATATTAAATCCCCTCTATTGAATGAACCCTCCACTGGCGTGGGTTCTATTTGCCCAGTTGGATGCTGTATAATACAGGCTCCCTTTGGTTCTTCATATTATTCACCCTTCTCAAGCTTGTCTAGTAGATAGAAACTTAAGTAATGTTTACTTTAAAAGTAAATTTAACAGGGCTAGCTGTAGACGTAGTTAATATGGTTAACCTCCTTTAAACCTCATAGCGCAAGGCTAGAGCCACAGTGGTTTTCTTTGGTTGTTGTTCTATGCTCAACATCTGTAACAATATAGGTGTGGGGCACAAATGAATATCTTAGTATTTAAAAAATAAATAAATATTTTAAAATGCTTACAGGCTATCATCCCCTTTAAAAACATAGTAGGGCATAACAAGGGCAGGGAATTCATCTGAGAGCAAACAAGCAAATGACTGGCCCAGGTTCCATCCCTCAAAAAACAAGATAAACGTGTGTGTGTGTGTGTGTGTGTGTGTGTGTGTGTGTGAGATTAAGCTATACACTTGCATGTAGATATTGGCACTTACCTTAACATGCAGGTATATATACATGCACACACATGGCATTTATAAATTCATATACATAGATATGCACACAAGTGCAGACGATTTAACTATTTTTAAAGGACTATGGTCCTTTAGTAGTCTTTAAAGAGTTTATTTAAATGTAATGATCAAAGCCAAAGGATGATTCATTTAAAAGCTCCTATGTTGTGTATCGAATTTCTATTGATTGTTTTGATACAATAATGGAAGCAAATTTTAAATTTGGAATGGAGTAGATAGAGACACTGAAGGAAAAAGACTCGATGGCATCCAGACAGAAGTTTTCGCCAATAAGAAGGGAGTGAATGGGCAAGTGACAGCCTTGGAGACAGTGGAGTCACATGACGTTTCCCCTGAATTAACTAAGGGATTTGGCTTCAAGGTCTATGGGGGAGAGGGGCAGGAAGGGTTGGTCTCTAGGGAACAGTTTGGTCCTCCTGCCTCAGTCTGCTACTGGTCTAAGTCACCAGCAGGCACGGCTGCTGCTGGGGAGGTCCAAAGGTCCAAAGGGACACCTGAGGGGCTTCTGATGGTCCAAAGGGACACCTGAGGGGCTTCTCTCCGGGTACTGTCAGCACTGGGCAGGCCAGGATCACATGAAGCAGAGCGGCAGCCGTTAGGGTTTTCTGAGTCAAAATGATGGCAGGTTCCTTTGAGGGACATGTGCTAAGGAGGAATCTAGTGGCATCGGGTCCCTGATGTGTCTTCCTGTGGACTTCAGAGATAGACTGGCCTGAATTCAAATCCCAGCTCAGCAACTTACCAGCTACATGAGCTTGAGCACATTATGCAATTTCTTGAGCCACAATCTCTGCCTTCATAAAAATGGACAGGAATATGTATACAAAATGTCTGGTTCATAAAAAGCACGCAGTGATGCATTATTTTTTTATTATTGATAATAATAACTGTTATTCATATTGCCATGTTTGTAAAATGCTTGCAACCACTTGGGAATATAATTACACACCCCTGCTTTTCTGCAGTGGTAGAGGAATGCTTTAATCCCATTTTCTCACAATACCGACTAAGAAATGGAAGCCCAAAGAAGGTAAATAACTTGCCCCAATTTACTCCTTACTTGCTCAGCTAGAGAAAAGTAAACACAGAACGGTAGCCCATTCCATGGCCCTGTCTTCTAAACCAAGATCAACAAACATTCCAACTGGGTGTACCTCTCCCTGCTCACCCCCTTTACAGTGACTTTCCCAACAATGGTGGCGAAATCCATGAAGAATGCATCACATCAGCATCAAATCTTTTTCCTTTCCCTCATTAGAGTCTAACTCCCTGCCTCTTTTCATCTCTTGTTTTCATACCATTGCTTAATTCTTTTTCTCCCCTGAATCTCATTCTCCACTCACCCTTCATTCAATTCTCTGATATACTGTGCCTATTAGTTTATTTTTTAAGTCACTCAACAAACATGTACTGAGCACTTCTGACACTGGAGAATAATCGCTTAAGGAAATACCAGGGGCTCAAAACCTACGAAGGAAATGAATTTGTAAACAGAAATTGCAGTACCCGTGCTCAAGAAGGGGACAGAAGACCATGGGGGCCCCCACGAACCTCCCACCAGCAGGAGGCAGTATAGCAAGGTGGTCGATGGCACAGGCTCTGGAGTCGGAGGCACTGGATTTGAATCTCAGCTCCCTCCATCCATGTGTGCCCTTAGGGTAACTGTGCGGACTCAGAGGAGGAAGTGTATTTTCCTCCTTTGTAAAGTAGGAATAATCATAGTATCTGCCTCAGAGGGAGTGCGGGGAGTAACAAAAACTTTTAAGAATTAAATATTTAAAAATATTTACAAGTTGTCATCTCCCTTTAAATATAGAGCTGATCAGAATAAGGACAGGGGATCCATCTGAGAGCACACAGTAAGCATTCCATCAAAGTGCTTTCTTGTTTCCGTAAGAAGGAGAGTAAACAGAGATTTGAATCGTCATTGAATAGCCAGGGTTTAGGTTATTTATGAAAAAGGATCAGGGTCTCTCCTCTTTCTGCAGCCAGAGCAAAAATTTCATAGTTCTGCTCCAAACCCAAATGATTACTGTGATCAAGAGAGGCTGAAGAACTGACCCTGAGGGTGGTTGATGATCGACTCTGTATGGAGGGTGGCCTGCCAGAGCTGATGGGCGAAACTTGTGCAAATCCTGCATCTTACAACCTGTGTGGTCCAGCTGTGGGCTGAACAAAGAGCGGCATGTGTGATGTGAGAGCTTTGAATAGAGCCCGAGACTGCATGTTTCTCTGTGTGGGAAAATGGTTTACTCAGTGAATACTTGATTTCTTTCTAGCATCCTTTCCTACTAAGGAGCATAGGGCTGAAACCATGAGGATATTTCCCTGCCTTGCTGGCTCTATTTCTTGGGCAAGATGGGCTTATCGTTTTCTATTCAGCTCCCAGCTAATAGAGAAGTTCCACAGGCCAAAGCAAAAACACACTGACAAAAAATATCATGATAGCCGGAAAAAAACAAGAATGTCCTCTGCCCTGCTCCACTGTTTGAAAAAATGAACTTTCTGGAAAAGGGACACTGGATTAATTCTTCAACACTTGCAGATTTCAGCTAAGGGGAATCTGTAAACTCTGTTAATCTGTATGTATTCTATGGTCCTGTGTGTGTGTGTGTGTGTGTGTGTGTGTGTGTGTGTGTGTGTGTGTGGACTGGTTTAAAGGCAATTGCTGTAGCTCAGACAGGGTGGGAACTCATTTTTGTTTGGAATCAAATGTATTCAGAGCTGGATCAAATGAAAAACTTTATTCAGCATTTTCTGAAAGAAGCCACGCAAGGTCTCCTGTCTCAGCATCTAGGACCACAAATGCCACTGAAGTCACATAGGCTGTGTATGCGCACACATATATGTAATTTTTAATATTCCCCCCATGACCAGAATGGATTTGTTCCATTCAGTGGGAAGCCACAACATTTATTACATCTCTTTCTCACATAAACCTCAAAGCTAGCATTTCATCTTTCCTCATGTAATCACCATAAGGTAGAAAATGAAATTTTCCAAACCTAAAAAGCATGTTGCTAAGAGCTCCAGGGCACTGCATGTCACTTCTTACTTTGATGTGTTCGAGGATGACAAAAAAACATGAGAAAGGAAAGAAAAGAGAAAGATGCCCTGCATCTTCCTTAGGATTTTCAGAAAGCTTTTTTTTTTCTTTTAACTCTTTATGTAGTGACAAGATGGAGCTGATTAAAAGAAGACAAGGAAAGTCTTGGTGCCAGACCACTTCATTCCAGAAAGGCATGCAAGAACTCCTGTCAGAATCAGGGATGATTTCACAGCCCCTCTTGCATATTAATGAACTACAAGTAACCTCAGTTTAGTGGTGCAGATGCAACATTTCAGGAGCCGTGCCAGGATTCAGCGATAAATGCCAGCTCCAGGGGAAATACATTTCATGATAGAATTAGGAGATCAGCCATCTGAGACGTCCACAGAAATCACCCCCCACCCTTCGAAATGCAAGGGGGTTTCTGGGGAGCAGGGCGCTGGTGGCGTGCTGGATGTGGGGTAGACGGGGTTATTTATCTGAATCTGGTTCCTGTACATTTGTTCCATCTTCAACTCTTCTGATGCTGCCTATGTCCTCAAACAACAAATCAATCCACCAGCCTAAAGGTCAAGTTCAGGTGAACTGATTAATTTTGCTGCCTATTTTTCTGGTGTGATTTTTAAAAAACTGCTTAAACCTCGAATCCTCTTGCTTTAGAAGCAAAACATCTCTTTTCACCAAGCTCATCCTCCTGCCACTGCCTGTCAGGCGCTTTTCTTTCCCGACTTCCTACAACCTGTGGTTTGCAGACAGAAGACACCCTCCCAGCAATTCTCTTCTCTCCCAGCGTTCGTCCAGAATTTGCTGGATTCTCAACCCCTTGCTCACTCATTCCCCTTTGCCCCATACGCAGAGTACAACCGTTACTTCGTCTGTGCTCACCATCTGTTTCTAAAATTCCTCTGATACAGAAATCACATGACAGTTTGAGGTGCAGCCATCTCAATATTGCAAGGTTTCGCTTGGCAGGGTTTGGAAGTGATGGCTGCTGCATGGTTCTGCCTTATGAAACTGCCCAGCTAACGTGGTGTGATAGCTAGCTAGCCCTCTAGAAGGACCTTCAAAAGCAGCTGCCGACTCTCTCAGATGTTTTTGTGAGACTGAAAATAGAGAGTAAAGCTGCAGCCTTCATTTTCAGCTGAGACCCAGGCTCGACTGCAGCCAAGAAGAGAAAACACGGATGGAGCTATGCTCTGTGCTGTCGCGTAAGGAAAGAGCATCGCCAGGTTTGACTCAGTTGCTCTCTCGGTCAATCCTTGCCACCACAATGCCGCATAGGAAAACACTGAGATTCAGCAGCTTAACACAATTATTCTTTCTTGCCCAGAGGCCCAGATCAGCTGGGGGTCGGCTGACCTTGCCTGGGCCTCCTCCCTGGGTTGGCCTCCAAGCTGCGGATTACGTCCAGGTCTGCTCCACGTGTCCGTCCTCCTCTTGGACCAGGGGACTACCTCTACCAGGTTTATGTTCATATGGTGATGGCAGAGTGCAAGAGGAGAGATCCAACTGTGCTTGGGTCATATCTGCTAACATTCCATTGGTCAAAGCAAGTCATGTGACCAAACTCGAAATCAAAGGCAAGGAAGGATAGTCACATGCTTAAGCCCAGGTTCAGTGGGGATCAGAAAGTAGTCTTCTCCCATGGAGATAGCGAAGGGGTAAAAATAATTAAGTAATAACATACGATCTACCACACTTACTGTGGTGGACAGATGGGTGCCCTTCTTCTTTTGGTAATGACTTTGATTTTCATACTGATATCTAATTTCTTAGTGGTTATACCTTTTGGAGAAACTGATGCTCAGTCAGGTTCTACAGATTAGGTCTGTAGATCAGGCTTATGTCACCAGCATAATCTTGCCCCTGTCCACAATTATAGGTTTAACAATAAACTCATGATCCAATATGGACCAATTAGAATGGAGGACATATTTGCTAGGAGCTCCTGGAAAACAGGCTTTCTTCTTATGCTGTGGGAACTACTAGAAGACATGCTGTCGGCAGCGTGGTTACGGGAGGGCTTTTTGCAACTGCTGGGCTGTGATGATGAAGCTGGCACACAGAGGAGGATGTACGTGAGATAACTGCAGGAAAATCAATCCATCCCCTATCAGTCCTAACCCGAAGCTCACACAATTTCAGGGTTTTTAGTTAAGTCAGCTAATACATTACCTGATTATTTACTGAGTTTTCAAATCACTTGCAATTACACTACTTTAGTGAATTCACTCTCTGGGTGACTTTGGGATACTGGGTGTGTGTGTGTGCGTGTGGGTGCACATGCGTGTGCGTCTGGTTTGTGTGGTGTGATATTAATTCCTCTGGGCCTCGGGTTCCTGATCCACAATATGGAAATAATTATTGTATACAGTAACGTGATAGTGTATGTCAAGGCCCTAGTACACAGCAGGTAGCGCCATCCTGCACATTTCTGCAGGCTGTTCCCCAGATAAGAGAACGAGGGGGCACTGAAGACAGAATCAATTCACCAAGCCCTGTGCCTATGGAGCTACCTCCAGCAAGAGAGGATGTCTTTTTCTAACTTTCCCCAAATCCATGGGTTAGCAGAGGCCCTGACAGAAGACATGTAACGGACATCAGTTCCTTATTTCCCCATCTGTAGTCGTTACTTCTTTTGATAGAAAACAACGACCGAATTTTCTGTTGTTCAGCAATAGGATTCTTAAGGAATGTTGTAAAATTTTTATTGTTTCTGTCTTGAAAAGCAGTTGATTTCACCCCTATTCTGTGGTCACTTCTTTTCCCTATTCCTTTCCTGAAGCTCATTTCTTTTCCCCTCTGTTATTCCCTATCTTCTGCTTTTCCACTAGCCTCCCCCTTCTGGTCCCTTCCTTTCTTTCTTCTCCCCAGCCTCTGCCTGTTTTTGCCTCCCTCTCTTACTCTAGGAAATGACTTCTGAGGACATGGCCTTTGCAACCTCAGGGTCTCTTCATGTCAGAGCTGAAAGGCATTCTCCAAGAGCAACGCCTGGAGTGAGACATATCTGAACACTAATCCTGTTTCTATGACTTTGGACATACTAAGGTCTCTGGGCCTTGCTTTTCCCCTCGGTAGAATTGGTCTAACTCAGGGCCGGTGTGGAGGACTCAATGAAATAATGTGTGTCAAACATCTGAGCCCACATAATCAATCAATAAGCTGTAGCTTCTTCTCCTTCTAGCTTCGCCAATTAAGGTCATAGCTGTACATGCCAAGCCTGGAGTAGCCACCAAACAGTCAGCATACAGCGGTCGCCTCTGACTTAAATAGAACAGCTGCCGATGCCATTATTTTCCTGCCTTAGCTTTCTTCCCTATAAACAAGTCTTCACCTAATTGTTTGAAGAGCTGAAACATCTCTTGTCCAAACATGGACAGAGAACATAGGGGTGAACACTCCAGTTCATGGCTACTGAGAGAATTCTGGGAACGCTTCCCGCATGCCCTCAGGCAGATGGTTGGCCCACATATATTTCAACAACACAAATTAATGTAAAACATATTCATGTATGTATTAATTAATGCTAATGTATTCACAAGAGATTTGGATAACGGGCAGTCCATTTTGACACCTCCCTCCTAATCCATTCGCCTTAAGGAGACTAAATCTTGCTTAATTTTTGGCTCAAACAAGTAGATCTCCTGTGATTTGGGGCGCTTGCTCTCTTCACACTCCCTATGGCCACCTGCTGGCTATCTAAGAATTACTCTAATTGGTAAAAAAGCCTTCCATACTGTAATTAGATGAGAGGAGAGATGGGGTCTGTGCAAATACTAGACTAAATTAGCACTTGAGTATGAATGAATATGTGTCTCAGAGAAATATGATAAAAATAGGTATAAGAGTAAATTAGTAGTATTTGAAGAAGAGGGTGAAAATGAAGGAGTAGTCACTTGGGATGGGAGGGGGGCCCAGAAAGGGAAGGGGAATCCAGGGGTGAAAAAGGCAAGCACGAAGACGTTAGAAAATTGCCCAGAGTCAGATCTTTGTATCTTGAAACAGAAGCTGTGTTCTGAGGAATTTTTTTTTCATGGAGTAGCATGACACAATTTAGGCAAGGTTGAATTTTAAGGTTGATTTTGTCACCGCTGTTTTTTAAAACTGAGTTGCCTTCAGTAGAGGAGGATTTTCCTTAGGGAATTATTTAGTGGTAAAGCTTGAATATAGAGTTTAGAGACTAATAAAGCCTCTGCCTTCCAAAAGTTTACAGTCAACTTTGGATAACTATGGAACGAGATAAGACAAATATCAAAGGCAAATGTATCTAACATCCTGCTTCTGACCCTCCCCTTCTGCTGGCCTCATCTCTGAGGGATATGCAGGTCTTTGGGAATTGGGTTGTCAGAGCTTCTGTTACTGGGAGGTATACAGTTAAATAGGAAGCCCATCCTGAACCTGGAGGAGTTAACACTCTGCTTTCTTACTCCCTATTGTCATTTCTCTGCTCAAACTGGAAGATTTTCACTCTAGAAACAAAATGCATAACCCACGATGAAATCATTAATACAGGGGATGAAGAAGAATATAGGCCAAATCTGGAATGGATACCAATGAGAAAAGCAAAATAATCCCTTCCATTTTCCTGTGCTGGGCAGTTTTCAAAGCCCTTTCAGAAGCATCATCACAACTACCCTGTGGAGGCTTCAAGGTGAGCGGTGGAGTCCAGGCTGACATTCAGATGGGTTTCTGCTTCTGTAAAATCAGGAGCTTTGAGAAAGTAGTTATTGTGACAGCACCTCCACGATGGTCTCCGTATCACCCACCTCCCAGTATTCATGCCCTTGGGTAATTCCTGCCCTTGAACATGGGCAGGATATAGTGACTCTTAAAGACTAAACCATGGCAGAAGTGATGGGATATAACTTATGAGATTAGGTCATAAAAAGACTATGGCTTCTGTCTTAGGAACTCTCTCTCTCATCCTCTCTCTCTCTTGGATATTTTCACTCTGGGGAAAGAGAGCAGCCCTTTTAGTGAAGAACTGATGTCTCTGGTCAAGAGCCAGAGAGGATGGGAGGCTGGGCAATATCCATGTGAGAGAGCTTGGAGGCAGATCTCCCCCCAGGTGAGCCTGAGGTGACTGCATCCCTGGCCATCCACGTGACTGCATCCTGTGATACCCTGAGCCAGAGGCATTCACCTGAGCTACTCCAGGATTCTTGACCCACAGAAACTGTGAGATAATAAACATTTGTGGTTCTCAGTTACTGAGCCTTGTGGTAATTTGTTATGCAGCTATGTATAACTAATATAATTGCCTTTTGTCTTTATAAACTATGCTTTCTTTTTTGCTTGTAAAACTGAGATATGCTTATTATTAAAACAGAAAAATAAAGAAAATCAAAAATACCCAGCAGTGGTAACCAAGAGTTTATCAATACTCTCCACAGAGTAGCCAGAGTGAACCATTTAAAATGTGAATCATATCAATCAATCCCCTGTCCAAAACCATCCAATGGCATCCCATTCCATTGGAATATAATCTAAGGTTCCTACAGTGGCCTCCAAGGCCAATATGACACCCCTGCTGTCCCTCTGATCACATCGTGTTGCTCTTTCCCTCATTCACTGAGCTCTAGCAAGCCTGGCCTCTTGATACTTAGCAAGTCTGTCCTGCATACTCTTGCTTTGTTGGGGTTTTCTTTTTGACAATTAGAAATTGTATATATTTAAGGTATACAATGTGATTTTTTGATATACGTATACATTGTGAAATGCTTACCAAGTCAAACTAATTAACATATTCATCACCTCCCGTAGTTACCATACGTGTGTGTGTGTGTGTGGTGAGAACACCTGAGATCTACTGTCTTAGCAAATTTCAAGTATACAATATATTATTATTAACCGCAGTCACCATGCTCTATATTAGATCTCCAGAACTGATTCACCTTGTAACTAAAAGTTTACGCCCTCTGTTCACTATCTCTCCTTTTCCCCCATTCCCCTCAGCCTCTGACAACTACCATTCTACTCTCTGTTACGATGAGTTTGTTTTAGATTTCACGTATAAGTAAGATCATATGATACTTGTCTTTGTGTGGCTTATTTCACTTAGCATAATGTCCTCCAGGTTCAAATATCCATGTTGCTGCAAATATCTGATAAGGGGTTAATATCCCAAATATATAAGAAATTCATAGAACTCAATAGCAAAAAAACAAAAAAAACAAATAACCCAAATAACTAGATTTAAAAAATGGGCAAAGGACTTGTATAGACATTTTTTCAAAGAGGACATACAAATGGCTAACAGTATATGAAAAGATGCTCAACATCACTAATTATCAGGGAAACACAAATCAAGATCATAATGAGATAACAGTTGTTGGTGAGGATGTAGAGAAAAGGGAACCCTTGTGCACTACCGGTGGAAATGTAAATTGGTGCAGCCACTATGAAAAACAGTATGGAGGTTCCTCAAAAAATTAAAAGTAGAACTACCATATGATCCAACAATCCCACTTCTAGGTATATATCCAAGGGAAGCAAAATCACTATCTCAAAGAGATATCTGCGCTCTCTTGTTTATTGTGGCATTATTCACAGTAGCCAAGATATGGAAGCAATCATATATGTAAATGAATAGACAAAATGTGATATATACTGGGTGTGTTTATTTTATTCTTGCATTTGTGTCTTTTAGAAAAGTGAATAATCAATAAGTGGCTTAAGTTTTGCAATAATAGCATTTGATACTCATATCTATCTATGTATCTATCTACCTATATATATACACATATATTATATATATATATATATATATATATATATATATATATATATATA
>NW_021703782.1:61075237-61140237 GCF_005190385.1 Monodon monoceros
TATATATATATATATATATATATATATATATATATATATATATAAAATTAAGCCTTAAAAAAGCAGGAAATCCTTCCATTTGCCACATGTCTCAAGTGCTCTTGCTCCAGGGTCATGTGCTCACTGTTTTCTTAGCTGAACTGTTCTTCCCCCAGATGGTCGCATGGCCTACCTCCTCATCCCATTCATCTCTCACATGTGACCTCCTTAGGTCCCTGTTTAAATCTTACTTCACAGAGACACTTTCCCTGGATACCCCGTCTAAAATAGCTCCCTTCACTTACTCCCTCCATGCTTTATCCCTCCTCATAGCATTCTGTCATGTTATTTGCTGTTACTTTTTGTGTTATTGTCTATCTCTCTCCCACTAGAGTGTTGGTTCTCTAGATGCAGGGATTTTGTTTTGTTCACTGCTGTTTCCTCAGTCCAATAAATATTTGTTGAATGAAATTTATGAATGCTATGATTATTGACTGTATTTCCTTTCATTCTTTACTCTCTCTTTTTCTCCCTCTACAAAGGTTTTCAGATTTTTAGTTTATTTCTACAAGCAGAAAATAAAACATATTTTAGAAAGATAAAACTACAGTTTTCAGATTGTTAGAATCCTTAGAACACAATTTCTATATAGTATTTTATCACAGGGACAGAAATTCCTGAACACATAGGGATGGCATAAAAAACCCAGCCAAGCTTTCTGAGCTTCCGTGTCCTCATCTTGAATACGGAGATGCCTCAAACACATGAAATGAGACAGGGAACTCACTTTGCACAGGGGCACACAGTGAGAAATCAATAAATGGGAAAGAAACAGGGATCTCATATCAGGAGTTTCAGGGAGTATTGTAAATAACAAAGATATTTATTCTAGGTTTCTTTGGAAGAGTGTTTACAAAAAGAAACACACATGGCAAAGTTCTTCTTTTCCCATTCATCTCCTCATATCTTCTGTCCCCCCTTTTGGTCCCATATAGTCCCCTCACTGATATAATATTTTTTCTCCTTCCTTTCTTTCAGTGTAAATCAAGCTATTTCCTCCACAACTTTAGATGCAGGCCTCCCACCCTCAACTCAGTAATTCATTCTGGTGAAAAATATTTGAGGACTGGGGAGGGAGAACAGGAAGGAAAGACTTGAGCAGAATTTTCCTGGGATTCAGGCAGGGTTTTTGAAGTAGGAGACAGAAAAAGACACTGAAAACTCACATGTTAGTATATATATATATATATATATATATATATATATATTTCTATCATACATTCATTGTAATGTATTTAACTATTCCTAATTATTAGACACTCAGTTTCAGAGCTTTTGCTATTCTAAATATTGCTGTGCTGAACATCTTTGTATGTTCCTTACTTGCAATTCTGATTATTTTTCTAGGATGATGTATTAGTTGGGGTTCAGAAAGGAAAAAGAAGGCACACTTAAATGGGGCAACTGAGGACTATTTTAAAAAGTGTGAGCAGCATTAAAGCCTCAAGAGCTGGTGAACAGCTGGGAGCTGTCACCACCCCAGGCCCAAAGGGGCAAAAAGAGGGAGCAGTAACTGGAACTGAGAGACAGAAGTGGAGCTGAAGCCGTGGAGGTGGCTGGAGTTGTAGGAGATGGCCTCCCACGATAAGCTGTGGCCTGCACTAGAGGAATTCAGCCACTCCTAACACGTGGCCTTGCCAGGGAACCATATGCTCCCACTTTTCTCTCCTCCCATTCTCTGATCTCCTACTGGAGATTTCCATTGGCTGAATCCAAGTAGAAGTCAGAACACTAGGGAGCCCATAACGCAGAAAGGAAGAAGGGTGGAGAACAGATCTGGAGGACCTAGTGGAGAATATCCATGAGAGAAGGACCTCTAGAACTGCAATATCTAGGTCAAAGGGTAAATTAGGTTTAACATGTTTAACATATATTGCCTTAGATTTTTAAAAAAATACAATCTTACTTTCTATTATAGAGGCTTCTATGTGTTTACCAAAATCTACTCCCTAGTCCCTCTGGAACAAAAAATAGCCTATGTTTCCCAGCCTGCCTTGCACGTAGGTGTAGTCATGTGACTGACTTCTGGTCAAGAGGTTATAGATGGACGTGATAGACGCCCCTTCCAGATCTAAATCATAAAAACTTCCTATGGGCAATCCTTCAGCTTCTTTTCCTTCTTTTCCATTTAAATAAAAAGATAACCATGGTGACCTTGGCTATCATCTGTTGAAGATGGTAGAGCTACAATATGGTAGATGCCTGGGTCTTGCTGTTTAGAGGAGGGCTACTGGAGACACATGCACTGAGACGTTAGTGAGCCTAAACTTGTATGTTGCTATATCACTGTAGCAGACACTTCTGCTACCATATGCCACAGTCCTGCATCTCTTCGGCCCACCTGTGATTCCTACTGCTGCTGAGATAAAGAGTTCTATAAAAACTCGGACAGGCTTTGTGTTGATTGTATCCCACCTCATATATACACTGAGCATCTTTCTACATTTTGTCCACGGGACTTCTCTGCCCCTGCAGGAATCTACTTGGCCTACATGCAAGCAAATGCATCACGGATAAGCAAGAGTACTAACATCCCCAGGAGCAACCCTCAAACAATGCGGACAGGAGTGGGTCAATAAATGCTCCAGTTTCCACCCTTCAGAAAGACAGTTGTAGGAGGCATTCAGTACACAATTCCTGCAGAACTGAGCCCACAGCAGTGGCCTTGATAACACATTTCATAGTGTGCTTTCCTTCTTCCCTGTCTCTCCTTATTCCTTCATTTTTGTCTCCTGGGATCACTTTCCAAATAAACTACCAGGACTCAGGTCCTTGATGCCTTCTGCTTTTGAAAGAACCCAAATTAAGGCAGACATTGATAGTTCCATGTTCATCTATTATAACTCCTAGAATTATTGTAAGAAATAACATAAGTAGTATCATTAAGCAGGATGCTGTCATAATAACATTTAAAACATGGGCATTGATATAGAGGTCAGGGAAGAGCAGTGAGGAAACTAATATTGGAGCTGGAAAAAAAAGACATATGCAGTGACAAAACACTTGGTAAAGCTGTTGTCTGTGATGACTTGGAAGAACACACTATGTGTTACTGAGACTGTAGCTTGAAGGGAAGTGGTTGTCAGAAATCAGTGTAATGGAACATGTTGGCTTTTATTTTCTACTTTTAGCAAATTATTACAAAAAAAAGATAACCATGGGTGAATAGATAAACAAAATATGGTATATATATACACAATGGAATATTATTGAGCCTTAAAAAGGAAGGAAATTCTGGTACATGCTACAACATGGATGGACCTTGAAGACATTATGCTAAGTGAAATAAGCCAGTTACAAAAAAGACCAAATATGTAAAAAAGGATTCCACATAGATGAGATACCTAAAGTTGTCAAATTCATGGAGACAGAAAGTAAATGGTGGTTGTCAAGGGCTGGGCCAAGGGAGAATGGGGAGTTAGTGTTTAATAGGTACAGAGCTTTAGCTGGGGAAGATTAAAAGATTTCTGTGGATGGATGACGATGATGTTTGTACAACAATGTAAATGAAGTTAATGCCACTGAATGGTACATTTACAAATGGATAAGACGGTAAATTTTGTTGCGAATATCTTTACGACAATAAAAAAGGAGATAACCTCAGAATGGAATTGACCAGTTTTCACACAGGATAAAAGGGATTAGAGAGTGCAGACATTTGCTACACCAAAGGTTGGAAAAGCTATTGCTTCTAATACTAAGCTGTTGCTCCAAATACTAAGAGATAAGCATGGAAAAGGATTTATGCAACAAAGGCCCAATAAAACCCAGCCCTGTGGCAAAGATCAGATTGAGGGCTTGGCCTTCTCACCTGTACCATAATTCTAGACAGCTTTAAGAAAGTCATCACTGAAATCAGAGAGGAAGAGGGGGGTGGTGATAAAGCAAAGAAATAAATCAGATCTGAAAATCATGATTAGGAGAGAATTTTGGGTGTGGTTACCGGTACATGAAACTGAATGGAAGCAAATAGATCAGAAGCTGACTATGTGTCTTAGGGTACAGTGATTGCCAACGAAACCACAAACCTGGACTGAAAATCCCTTTAACTATGTGGGGCTTAAAACAACCTTCAGGCATCCACATTTATACCAGCTTGAAGTGTGCAGTGAAAACTGTACAGCCCTGAAGGACCGTTTTTTCCTCAATAGCGACTCTGAAAATGAACAATAAAGAATTCTCAGAAGGCAGAACCAGAAGCCAGAAGCAATGTGTAAGAGAGTTGCTCCCAGAGAGTAGAATCAGTGGTATTTGTTCCCATTCCTCCATTGTCTCCATGGGAGTACTGATTGTTTTCATCCTCTCCCCGTCCCACCATTGAGTGGGTGTGATGGGATGAGATGAAGGAGAAAATGACTTGTCTTTTTAATTCAAAGCCTGCTGGACCACAGGGAGTCACATCTAGACGGATGGCATGGACTGTGCGTATTCTGGAGACGCAGAGCTTTGAAATGGGTACAGCGGCTGGTTGGGACTTTTGAGTTGTTTCTCCAAGTTGTTGCTGGGGAGGAACAAGTGTGTTCTTTGTGTGAGAATGAGAGTCAAATGGAAGAGCTGACTGTGGCCAAGACTTCGATGTGTTCACCATCACTTGTTTTCCTTCATACTGGGTACACAACTAGACTACATTTCTCAGCTTCCCTTGAATCTAGATGTGGCTAAGTGACAGAGATCTGACCAATGCGGATGTAGGAAAAACTGATGTATGTGACTTCCAGGCATGGCCCATACAATCCTCCCAGGGGGTCATCTTTTCTCTTTCTGGAATGCAGGAATGGGTACATCTCCTAGGAAAAACTTGGGATTCACTTGTTGAAGACGGCAGAGCCACAAAATGAAGAGGGTCTGGGTCTCTGAATAACACTTGAAAAAAATGTATCCCATCAGGAACAACCTTACTGGACTGTGATAAGAGTAAGAAATAACTTTTTTTGTGACAGCCACTGATTTTACTTTTTCCTGTACCAGGGACTAGATTTACCTCTACTGACATACTACTATAAAGATAATATATGCTTGAATATAGATGATTTGGTGAAGTCAGAAAGTAAAAGGAAATAAAAACTCTGTTTTTCCACTCCCCAGAGTTAATCACTTTTAATATTTTAGTGTGTGTTCTTACTAACATTTTTTTCTATGCATTTATTTTTGCATAAAAACATTCATACGTCTTAGGTGGAAATATTATGAAGAGAGTTTTGGTGATAGAAAGTATTTCCCAATCTGGATCTCTAATTGCTCAGATTATTCAACATATGTTTTAAAAATGTAAATTCCAGGGCTTCCCTGGTGGCGCAGTGGTTGGGAGTCCGCCTGCCGATGCAGGGGACACGGGTCCGTGCCCTGGTCCGGGAATATCCCACATGCCGCGGAGCGGCTGGGCCCGTGAGCCATGGCCGCTGAGCCTGCGCGTCCGGAGCCTGTGCTCCGCAACGGGAGGGGCCCCAATAGTGAGAGGCCCGCGTACTGCAAAAAAAAAAAAAAAAAAAAAAAAGGAAACTCCATAGTTGATTAAAATCATTAGCAATAAAAATGAACTTGAAGAGATTTTTCTTATCTTACTGATATTCATACATGCTATGAAGCAAAGAATTGTCTGTTATTTTCACCATTTCACGCTCAGCGAGTAACACAGTGGCAGGCAAAAAGAGGCACTAAATAAGTATCTGTTGAGTAAACTGACATATGAATGAATGGATGAATGGATGAATGAGCACAATTCTGCTTTAGTACAACAGGAAAAAAGTTGTTCATTAATCATCCTGGCAGTGTCTAAACTATGTAAATAACCATTTTAGATGGGTTGTACCAGTTGTTTTAAACATACATCAAAGATGCTAAGATATGCCCTTTGAAGGGTGGAAGGAAGAATATTGCTAATGAAAATATTTCTTCTTCCCTACCACACCATCCTCGGGCTGACCGTGGTGGACGTCTTCAGCGCAGTCGATCCGCAGCCTGTGCGCCCCGCACCGCCTCCTGTGGAAGCTTGAGCCGGCTGTGTAGCTTTTTCCCTTTGTCTCATAACCATGTCCACCAATGAGAATGCTAATTCACCAGCTGCCCGCCTTAACAGATTCAAGAACAAGGGGAGAGACAGTCCAGAAATGAGGCGGCACCGAACAGAAGTTAATGTGGAGCTCAGGAAAGCTAAGAAGGGTGACCAGATGCTGAAAAGGAGAAATGTCAGCTCTTTTCCAGATGATGCTGCCTCTCCACTGCAGGAAAACCGCAACAACCAGGGCACTGTAAATTGGTCTGTTGATGACATTGTCAAAGGCACAAATAGCAACAATTTGGAAGGCCAGCTCGAAGCTACAAAAGCTGCTAGGAAACTGCTTTCCAGGGAGAAACAGCCACCTATAGACAGCATAATCCGGGCTGGTTTGATTCCAAAATTTGCGTCCTTCTTGGGCAGAACTGACTGTAGTCCCATTCAGTTTGAATCTGCTTGGGCCCTCACCTACATTGCTTCCGGGACATCAGAACAGACCAAGGCTGTGGTAGATGGAGGTGCTATCCCAGCATTCATTTCTCTGTTGGCACCTCCCCACACTCACATCAGCGAACAAGCTGTATGGGCTCTAGGAAACACTGCAGGTGATGGCTCGGTTTTCCGAGACTTGGTTATCAAGTATGGTGCAGTTGACCCGCTGTTGGCACTTTTGGTGGCTCCTGATTTGTCATCTTTAGCGTGTGGTTACTTACGTAATCTTACCTGGACACTTTCAAATCTTTGTCGCGACAAGAATCCTGCACCCCCCCCCCTTAGATGCTGTTGAGCAAATTCTTCCTACTTTAGTTCGTCTCCTGCATCACGATGATCCAGAAGTTTTAGCTGATACCTGCTGGGCTATTTCCTACCTTACTGATGGTCCAAATGAACGGATTGAAGTGGTTGTGAAAACGGGGGGTGTACCTCAACTGGTGAAGCTTTTAGGAGTTACTGAATTGCCAATTGTGACTCCCACGCTAAGAGCCATAGGGAATATTGTCACTGGGACAGATGAACAGACTCAGGTTGTAATAGATGCAGGAGCACTTGCCATCTTTCCCAGCCTGTGAACAAACTCCAAAACTAACATTCAGAAGGAAGCTACGTGGACGATGTCAAACATCACGGCTGGCCGCCAGGACCAGATACAGCAAGTTGTACATCATGGATTAGTCCCGTTCCTTGTTGGCGTTCTCTCTAAGGCCGACTTTAAGACACAAAAGGAAGGTGTATGGGCTGTGACCAACTACACGAGTGGCGGGACAGTTGAGCAGATCGTATACTTTGTTCATTGTGGCGTAATAGAACCGTTGATGAACCTCCTAACTGCGAAAGACACCAAAATTATTCTGGTTACTCTGGACGCCATCTCAAATATCTCTCAGGCTGCTGAGAAACTAGGGGAAACTGAGAAACTCAGTATAATGATTGAAGAATGTGGAGGTTTGGACAAAATTGAAGCTCTACAAAACCATGAAAATGAGTCTGTGTACAAAGCTTCATTAAACTTGATTGAGAAGTGTTTCTCTGTGGAGGAAGAGGCAGATCAAAATGTTGTACCAGAAACTACCTCTGAAGGGTTTACGTTCCAAGTTCAGGATGGCACTGCTGGGACCTCCAACTTTTAGACTGTACACCTGAGGCATCAAGTTGTTTGTTGTGTACTATGTCTGGTAGAAGTCTGTCTTACTGTTTCTCTACTAAGAACTCTTTACACGTGGTTTGTTATTGTAGCACTTTTTACAAAGAAACTATACTTCAACAGTTCCAAACTGTACATACTGTATGAAGCTTCTCCTCTCAGTGGGTTTCCTATTTCTGTGTGGAATTTCATATCTTGCAGTGTCCTGTAAATAAAGATTAAATTCCCAAAAAAAAAAAAAATTCTTCTTCCGTAAGAAAAGAGTGGAAGTAGAAGTAAAGAACAGCAGAATACAGGCCACATCCTTGCCCCAGGCTGTAGTATCCACCTGACAATGTATCAATATAATTTAAATGGATCTTGAGTTTATAGGCTAAACAGAAAGGTATGACCTTCAAGTCTTTTTATAACTTGAATTCTCCATTCTAGAATTCCTAATATGACTTCATTTCTCCATTAAGCAGCATGCATACTAAAGTAATTTTTTTTTTAAAGGAAGGCCCTTTTAAATCTGAGGACTTTTTCTCTTTAAAGACAGGCTATTTGGGAAAAATTCTTAGGTCACAACTTTAGATACTGCTCCCATGAATTACTGCATATAACATTTCAGAGAAATTTTAGGTCAACCTGGTTTCTTTCTCCTTTGATGATTCTTTTTGTTAATTTTCCTTATACTTAAAGGGTTTTTCTTCCCTTTATGGTTAAAATTCAAAATTTTTGCCAGAGTTTGTCTAAGTGTGTTTGCCAGTTTTCATCAAATGTGATATGGTGACTCTTTCAGTTTGTTCATTTGTCTTTTTCAATTCAGGTAGGTTCTTTAATTATCTTAATCACAGACTGATTGTGTGTGGCTGCCTCACTCCGGGGGCCTCCTAAAACCAGAGACTATGCCTTAGCCATATGTATATCTTCAGCCTTTGGCACAGCAGTGATGGGTGATGGAAGTAATGAAGATGAGAGTTACCTGGGAAAATCTCTAGTAAAGGAAGTATCCATGCATTGATAGAATGACATTTTACTGTGTTTGACTTCCACATGATTTCATGGATCTACATGGACCACAATGATTGTGAAACTTTGATCAGGTGATTTGCTTTAAGTGATGGGATATTAGTAACTGTGATGCCGGCAAAAACCTGAAGAGCATTTGTACATTGATGCTTGCTCTCTTCAGATGCCTAGGGAACCCTGAGACTGCCCTGTGAAGATGGTAAGCTAGAAGCCCACTAGAAGATGCAGTGCCACATGGAGCAATGATGAGCTAATTCAACTTAGGTGCCACCCCTCCCCCTCTAGACCACCTAGTTTACCTACAGCCAGACATCTGAGTGAGATCATTTTTGACCATCCAGCTTCAAACAAACTCAACCAGGCCAGAAATACTTCTCACTGACCCACAAAGCTGCAAGAGAAATCCAAATATTTGTTGTTTCAGGCCACTGACTTCCAGGGTAATTTGTTATGCAGCAAAAGCTAATTGATACAGGAAACCACTGAATTATTCTAATTAGAAGGATGACATTAACTGATTTATATTTTAAAAGGATAACTCTGGATAATATATTCTTGGGAAGTGGGTCCAAGAATGGAAACAGCATTTAGGAAGGTATTGCAATAATCCAGTTGAGTGATTTAGTGGGTCTGTTCCAGGGTGACGGCAGATCTCTCTCAGGGGAGAGAACTGAATACACTTAAAACATAGTCTGAGGAAGAATTGGTTTTGAGGAATAGTTTTGTCCAGAGAGAAAAATGGTAAAAAAAAAACACCCTGCAATAAGAACTAGACTCATACTTCTCAAGAGGTGTACATGATTCTAGAAGACAATGGAGCAATGCCTACCAATTTTAAATGAAAACAATTTTGAACCTAGAATTTTGTACTTAACCAAACTATCAATCAAACGTGAAGACACAATCCAAGCATTTTCTGACACGCAGAGACTCAGAATGTTTGCCTTTCAGGCATATTTCTGAGGAATTCATTGAGAAATTAGAAGTTTTTACACCAAAACATGAAGATGTAAGCCTAAACTAATCCAAAGTCTGCTCCAGATACACTGATTTTCCGTACTCTCCTGTGTATTTCTGGGCCTGAGAGCCTGAAAACTACCTTTTTGAGACTCCATTGTTAGCTGGGTTCTAATTTATTTTATCCTGTGGGAGAATTTTGAATGCAATTAGAAGATAGGAGGAAGGTAGGAGACCTTGTGATTCTGGCAGTGGCTTCAGTAGCTTTAATACAACTGCACCAGCCGTGTTGGTAGAACTTCCAACAGCATCTGCAGAGCATATGTTCCTAGAGCATCAAGGTATTGGAGGCTATGGGCTTCTTCTCAGTGGTAGAGGGAAGTGTGGACTCGGGTGTTTCTGCAAGGGCGGTGGTGCTTACTGCAGTTACTGTCTCTGGGTAATACCACCTTCTTCCTCTTACTCCTGTCCTTCCAATACTTTTTAGTAATGAATTACCTCAAGAGGAAATTCATTCCTCCCTGATTTAATTAACTAGAGTGGTTTCTGGATTTTTTGGCCTGGGAACTGAATGATAGAGTCCAGTGAAATGAAATCATAGTCTGAAAGACATTTGAATAGGCCCTGAAAGCAATCGATCTGTTTTATATAGGAAGTCAACAAGCTCTGAGTACCTTCAAGAAAAAGAATGGAGTCATTTCTAAGCATTAGAAATGAAAGTTTAAGGAATATGATAAAGAAACCATGTATTTCTTCTCTGAAAGCTAAATCCTTATCTATCTTAATAAGAAGTCAATGAATAATTCCTAAAGTCAAGGAATCGAGGAATCCTGTTACTAGGATGATATTCAGAGTTAAGTATTTTGGAAGATGATCTTCTATGTAGCAGAATCGGGGTTGGGTTGGGTCAAAATGGGTGTTATATTGTTGTTTATTAGTAACTCTTCTATACTATTTTAATGATCAGGTATCACTTTGAAACAAGACATTATTTTAAAGAACACTGTATCAGGGAAGGAGGGTAGCCTCATGACATTACTGTTTATATGTCTCATAACTGAAACATCTTCATCTATAGAACGAAGGAGTTGGATTAGGTAATTTACAGTCTCAAGCTATAAAATACTAGGTATCTTTGAAGCATGGAATGCGTCCCTCCTAGAAAGAGACTTCTGAAAGTGTCTACATTCCTACATCTTTTTTCTAGCTGAGGATCACACTTAGAGACAGCCATCCAAAATACTGAGTTTTAATCATGACAAAAAGAGTATAGGCAATGCAGGAGATATTTATGATAGACCTCTGAGAGTACTAAGTTCCAGAGCTGTCATTCGTTAAGTTAGAAAAAATCTAAATAAGGATCACTAATAATTCATACCATGTAATTAGAGATAGGCAAAGCCCACCTATGTACTTTAAAAAGAACAAGTCTATACATTGACATGGCATATTAAAATGGGGGGAGGGATAAATTAGGAGGTTGGGATTAGCAGATACACACTGCGATATATAAACTAGATAAACAACAAGGACCTACTGTATAGCACAGGGAACTATACTCAATATTTTGTAATAACCTATAAGGGAAAAGAATCTGAAAAGGAATACATATATATATTTATACATATATATATATTTATATACATATATATATATATAAATATTCCTGTGTGGTATACCTGAATCACCGTGTTATACACCTGAAACTAACACAATATTGTAAATCAACTATACTCCAATTCCAAAATAAATAAATAAATAAATAAATAAACTAACAAAAAACCCGAAGTTTCCTGAGCGGAGCTTTCTTTCCTGAAGTTCAGGGTGACAGAAGGAAACAGTTTCTCCCCTAAAATGCCTGCATAGGAAGCACTGATAATGTTTAATTGTACATTTTATTAAAAAATGATGCATATATAAAATACTAAAAAGGGCCGATATCCACAGCTTAATCACTTATTATTTTTTCAGATTCATTAGATATAAAATTTCCCCCAAAATTAAAATTTTCACTCTATTATTTTTTTCATGCCCTCTTAGTGATTATTCTGGCAGAGGCCTGCCAAGTTATCTGGAGTCATTCAGCTCGTTGGCAAGGCAGCTCTGTCCATTCATTGAACCCGACAGGCAAGGAACCTATTCCCTTTTCTTCCATCTGCCACATCCACTTTGAATCTGGTGGGTAGTAACCATCCCTTCCAAAATGAAAGCCACCCCCCTTCAATCTGTAGGTTGTCATTATATCCCATTCCATAATACTATGCTCTTGTCATCAGGGGTCCTTATTTGATATAACATGAAACAGTAGCAAAATCTATAAAAGGACTTGCCATTAACTTAGGTACAGTCAGCTTGGACCAGAAAGCCTCCACTGACCAGATGGCCCCTTGAATGTGTGCTTGCATCATCCCAGAAAACTCCAATCATCTTAATCATTTTTGACTTAAAATATAGTAGGTAGTTGTACTTATTGCCCAATCCTTACAAGAATAAGTATAGCAGCTTTGTCTCTGCAAGGGAGTCTTGCCATCATGGTGTCTGCTTTTTCTGTTGAGAAATTATTTCTTTCCGTGCTGGGGAATGGCTTTTTCTTTAAGCATGTGTTATCCTTTTTATGTATATGCACATATGTTTGCGCATCTATACATGTGATGTTGTTCTGCAAATTCAGGGCAACATTTGCCTCAGTCAAGTTCATTGTATCTCAGGGTCCTGCACGTCTCATGCAAGGCCTCCTTTTCAATACCGTCTTTTGTTTTCTAAGTGCTGAGAGGAAAATGAATGCCTAATGTATGGCTTTGCTGAAAGATTAGCTGATCCCTGGACTTGGCTTAACTTTTCATTTGCTCAGAGCAAGACAAATTAGTAAATGGTAGGTATTTCTCTGCCAACAAACCTTCTCGGATGTCACATCTGCTGTTTGATGCTGGTGTGTTTCTTATAACATGATTGCTATAGAAAATGTTGCTATTAACTTTGCTGGTAAACCCTGTAGCAGCGACTTGGGGAGTAGGTACTTTACTCCCTAGGTTCTGTCAGTGAGGCATCTCTGCTCAAGATTCCTGTTGAAGCTTCTTGGTCCATCCTAAACTCCCACATTCACTATATGTCTCAATTTGCTGTCCCTTTCACAGCACCTCTGCCATTGCTTCAGGTCCTTACCCAGCTGCCGTCAGCATCAATAGATCTGTGCTGTTTAGTGATTGTGCAGTCAGTTGAAGTCTCTGCATCCTTTGTGGGTGACCAGCAGAAATAGCAACATCTGAGAATGACAACCCTGCAGACATCTTTAGCTAGAGGTGAGACTCCCTCTGCTTAAGGCAAGTATCAGGTGACGACATCTGCAGTCTCCAAATGATACAAATTAGTCTTCACCTTCCCTCCCACAAATGTGAGTGGAAACCTTACTTTGGCATGAAGGAATGGCTGGGGTATGAATTAGGGAGGCCTGGTTCAATCAGATGCTCGACCACCTCCCGACTCACTTGCAAACATCCTGAGAAGTTTGAGGAATTATGTTGCAGTAGGGTCCAAAGTCAAGCGCTCTCTCTAGGCAGCATCTTCCTCTCTTGTTAGCCCTGGAGGGGACTTCCAAAGTCCTATCTCTGCGCCACCTTGCCTCCTTCATTGCTCTTTCCCATCCCTCAGTGCACAGAGCAGTAAAGAACCCATTTTCAAGTGTTTACCAGTCCTTATCTGCATTCGACAATTAAGGGTGGAGTAGGTGCCTTCAGCGAAAGACCTTCAAGCTGCTGTCTTTTGTACTTTCATAGAACTCTTCTGATCTGGCCACTTGGAATTGAAAGGAAACAATGGCATTTGCCTTCAGGGGATTCTTGATGGACATCTTCCTTTTTGGTGCCTACTGGGTGAAAACCTGTTGATTGCTTAACTGAAGGCAAGAGGATGAAATAGATGTTCATTCAAGCTCTAGCCTAATCATAACATTTGCAAATGTATGTTACTCCTGCAAGACTTGAGCAGGAAATATAAGAGCCCCAGGATTCACCTCCATGAATTTGGTTCACCCTCAACTTAAAAGCCAGCCGACGAGGGGTGGGCATAGCCACGTGGAGATGCCTTATAGGGTGATGTTACCATGTTGAGTCTGCCACAGACTTCAGTCTCACAGGTCTATAAAACTGGGTTTCCTTCCACTGAAGGTAGATGCATTTTCAGGGGGAAGACTCACCCTAACTACACTAGCGGATATCAATATACAAACCCAGAAAATTAGAATCCTTATTTATTAACTTATATTTGGAAATATCCTGCCTTGTGGACTATAGTATTTATGTTGGCATATTTTCCCCCTGTTTGAAGATCTCTATGGGCAGCCATATTATCAAGAAGTTGGCTGTTGAGGACGCACAGACATAGAGAACACACTTGTGGTTGCCAAAGGGGAGGGGCGGTGGGGGAGGGATGGAGTGTGAGTTTGGGATTAGCAGGTGCAAGCCAGTATATATAGAACGGATAAACAACAAGGTCCTACTGTATAGCACAGGGAACTATATTCAATATCCTGTGATAAACCATAATGGAAAAGAATATAAAAATAGAATGTATATATTTATATAACTGAATCATTTTGCTGTATAGCAGAAATTAACACAGTATTGTAAGTCAACGATAGTTCAATTTAAAAAATTAGAAATTGGCTGTTTAGGATCAAATCAGAAAAAGGGGAGGTAGTTAACGTAAATGGCATAGGGTAAATTAGCTTGATGTTTTCATCTCTATTCAGGCATTTGCAGTGAAATCCTAATATTGAAGGCCCACTGGTTAAGACTCCTCTCCCCTGGTCAAATTAGGTTAGGCAATTCAACACTTATTGTTATTCTTTGGGTTTATGCTTCCATTTCAGACCATCCCCTCTCTTGATTGACATCATTTCTAAGGATTTGTTAATATATTTATCCTCCTAATAGTTCAGTCTTACTGGCTTGGAACCATTCCCTCTTTAAGGTATATTTGCATATATTGACTCTAACCCATTAGTGTAGACTTTTGAGGCATAACATATTGCCAACTCCACTCCCGGTGCAGGTACCAGCAACTGTCCACGTGTAGAAATTTGTTCTTTGTGTTGTTATACTGAATAGTTGCAGCTTAGCAAACCATTGTTTCATTAGAAACAATATCCCAAAGCAGTAATCCAAACCTTAATGCTTGCATTATCAGAACTATTAATGATTTCCATCACTTTTGCTGTGGCAATTTAGCAGCATAAAGTCTTCTCCAGCAATTTGGAGACTGAGTTAAGAGACAACAGAATGCAGCTTTGTTGAGGCCACTGAATGGGAACTTAATTAGAAAAACGTGCAGGTATGGTCTAGGCAGAGAGGGATGATACTTTTTGCCTCCCATTAACAAAGCTGAGCATTCCAGATTTATCCTTTTAGTGATCAGATCATTTTTTTATCCAGTGCCATTTCTTGGTCATCTTTCTCAGCAGATTATTTTCCAAGAACACGCGCACCAGAATAGTGTAAGCTTGCTTGTGGGGTGAAGGATATTTGTAATATAAAAGGAAAAGAAAAGGATAGAACAGGGAGTCAGATCTCCTACATAGCATCTAGCCATCATCAGCAATTATAATTTTCTTCAAATATCTGAGAAGCACTTAATTGAAACAGTTGTTTCACAGAGTTCTCGTCCAAGAACGTCACTATTGCTTCATAACAGGAAAGAGCAATGAAGGTGATCTATAACTTTTGGTTGTGGGAGATGCTTTTGGCTAAGTGGAAGGCAGACTGAGATAAAACTAAGTCTAGTGAATTGAAAGCTAAGGCGGGAATAACACCATTGAAGTTATAGAGCTGGGAATTGGGAGAAGTCTGTACTTACCATTTCCAGCCTCAGTTTTGATCTAAAAAAATGTGTGCATGTATCAGTCCTTTACCCAAGGCTAGTCCCTTCCAGATACAGAACCATGGATACATCACTGTCCTTCCTTGAGCCTCAGTTTACCTATGTATAAGTAGTTGAGATATTTAACTCTATACTTAGCAATCTGAATATCTAAATCTTTTCTCCTCTACAGGTGGAGTTCCAGATGCAATTCTCAGACTCTTCTACATGCACTTTACCAGGAAATCCAGTCCATCTCTATATTAATCAGTAATGATTTTGGCCACAAGTAACAGAAACCGTAAGAGTGACTTAAATATATAAATGTTTATTTTTCTTGCATAATGTGAATTCTTGGGGTAGCCAGCTGCTGGCTCTAGTTCAGTGGCTCAATTATGTATGTATGTACACACACACGCACACACACATACACACACACACAGTTCAGAACATGTTAGTTCTAAAGGGAAGGCAGGAGGATGGAATGGAGAGCAGCATGTTAGTAAATATGTTACTGATTGTACCAGTTTGCTATAGCTGCCTTCATAAAGTACCACAAACTAGGTGGCTTAGACAACAGAAATTTATTGTCTCATGGTTCTAGAGGCTAGAAATCCAAAATCAATGTTAGTGCTTATGAGCGCTATGAGAAAAGGATCTATCCAGTCTTCTCTCCTTGGCTTGTAGATGAGTGTCTTCCCTCTATGTGTATCTGACTCTGGATCCAGATTTCCCCTTTTTAAATGGACCCCAGTCATTTTGGATTAGAGCCCACCCTAATGACCTCATCTTAACTAATTATATCTGGAATGATCCTATTTCCAAATAGGGTCACATTCTGAGGAACTGGGGGTTAGGACTTCAAAATATGAATTATAGGAGGACACAATTCACCCCCCAACACTGACATTAGGTTATAATTCCTCTTTGGGGTGAAGAATTGTGAGTATTCATTATACTATTAAAATAATTGAAAGAGGATTATGCTTGAATTAACTGTTGTCATGAACCAACGACCATGATTAATCCAATTTTGTGGACCTGAGTTCACAGAAAGAAAAAACAAGAAAGAAAACTAACTCAAACAGATTAGACACTCCATCATCTCATTCATACTGATACGTTCTGGTCTTCAGGCATGACTGGATCCAGAGCTTCAAACTCATTTAGAGTCAGCCCCGTGACATCTCTGATCTCTGCTCTCTGCCTCAATTCTCAGGCACCATGTGGCCAGCCCCCCACAGTGCTCCTCCACAGGGGACAGTCTCACTCCCCAGCGTTACGTTACTCAAAGGACCACTCAGCATTCTCAACACTGCTGATTTACTCCCATTCGTTTTCCCAAGGTAAGAGGCTGTTCCCTGGAGGGCAGAGAACAGGTAACAGGCAGTGCTGCCAGCTCACAGGCACAGAGATGCAGCTCCCACACAGCTTCTCACCCATCCAGTACCAGTGTCTGCCCTCATAGTTATTGCAGTTCTGGAGTCTCATTGCCCTTCCTACTTTTGAGCATTTGTCAGAATCACTTGGTCTCTCTAGACAGGTTTCCTTCACTTTTGGGTAATGGGGTTAGAGTTTTAATAACTTTTTCTTAGCAGATCTCCCCTGGAATCTCTGGGCAATATGAATATAACCCTGCCCAATCTCTGCAAAGCAGAAGAGATTGGGATAGATGGTCTTTGAAGACACCCACACAAAATAAGAGGTCCTGTTACACATTTTCTCTGGGACTCTGGGTACCTACATGCCTTACCATTTATGAAACAAGGTGGGCCTCTCAGCAATCTTTTTCTGTAATAAAGAAAATCTTTCTTAAAGTGGCAGTCTGTCTCTGGCCCTATTTAGAGAAGTGGCTGGTTTAATTTCTTTTTTTATTTTCATCTCATCAGGTGCACTGAAATACAGGTCAAATTAGAAAACTAGAAAAATAATCTCAAAGTTTCTCTCTTGTTTTATAGATTGTTTTCCTATTATCTCTCATGAAGCTATGGACAGTTTGTATCCATTCTGTGATCTTCATATGAAATATGCTACTAAAACAAATATAATATTCTTAGCATTTTCCTGAGTTTTGGGGCTCGTGGGATTTTTCAATTGCTAAAGCCTCTAAGTCAGCATTTAAGATAGTCCCCAATGATCCCTCTGTCCTAGTGTTCACACCCTTGTATCATCCCTATACTGTATCCGGGTTAGTCTGTGACCAATAACATATTGCAGAAGTGATGGTAGTTCCAAGACTAGGTCATAAAAAAACCCTGTGGATTCCACCTTGCTCTCTCTTGGATTACTTGCTCTAAAGGAAGACAGATACTATGACATGAGAACACTCAAGCAGCCCTCTGCAGAGGTCCATGTGGCAAGGAATGGAGCTTCCTGCCAACAACCAGAAAGAAAATGAGACCTCCTGCCAACAGTCATGTGAGTGAGCCCTCATGGAAGTGGGATTTCCAGTCCCAGCCATCCTTTGGATGACGTAGCCCTAGCTGTAGAGACTCTGAGCCTGAATTGTCAGCTAAGCTTCTCCTACATACGTGACCCACAGAAAATGTGAGATGTTGAATGTTTGCTCCTTTAAGCTGCTAAGTTTTTTTTAGGGTAATTTGTTATGCAGCAGTGGAAAACTAATACAAATCCTAAAACCAAACAAAAGAGCTGTGCAGAGTAAAACATACAAATTAGAGTTACATTCTAGACTAGACATTGGTAAAGTTAGCTTAGTCTTTGCTCTGGTTCACCTGGAGAACAACTGTCTAACTTCAGCAAAGGTTGTCTTCTGATTGTGATACTCTGTAGTAAAGTATTTGTGCTTTATTTATCTCTCTACTGCTTGCTCCATCACAGTACCTGACCTGACGAAGGGACTTGATGAATTCTGGTTGAATGACTAACTGAAGAAATCATGAATTCTTCTGTTTCCTCACTTAGATAAAAGTGAGGGCTCATTGCTGCTTCATACCCTTCTTCAAGATTCGATCAAATTAAGTTAATGGATATAAGAAAAGAAGGGCTGGAGCATTTTGACCTAGAAGACAAAGAATTCTCAGAGATGCCATCATGTCCCGGAAGACATGGAGTGGTAGATTATCAGCATCATATGCTTCAATAATGGGAAACTTGTTAAATAAACTTTGGTAAAATGAAATAATGGAATATCGTGCAGTATTGTATCATGCAGCATTTGAAAGCAGTATTGCAGAACTGCATTTTGTCACTTGGAGAAATGCTTATGATATTTACAACAGAGCCTGACACATTAAATAAGGCCCTAACATTTGTTGAATAAGTGGGTGAACAAAGATTCAAAAGAGTATATTCTAGTTTTAATATAAAATATTAATATATCTATATATGTAATGAGATGGAGAAAACCATATTTGGCATAACAGTTCTGATTTGAATACTCTGTGTTTTGGGAATCTGTTGGGGTGGTGAGTAGTGTAAGGGTTGGAGATGAGGTCCCTAATGTTATGCCTCAGTAAAAATTTGTGATCAGTAAGTTGTTATCTACAGAGACTGGTTAAAAGGGTTTTGTTTGTTTGTTTGCCTAAGCAATGAAATAATCGGCATAAGCAAACTTCACAAAGAGCTGAATTGCTCTAGGAAATTGAATTGGCTTTGTATGGAAATAGATAAAGTATGTTTAAGTTATTTTAATGTTCCCTTCTGTAAGAAACTGTATATAAGGAAAATCCCTGGACCAGGAGTTGAACCCTTACATTACAGACTCTCCACAGTCTAATTAATTGAGCAACTTCATCTTCATCTTCTTATGGAACTAAGATTCATCTTCTCTCTGGGCCCTCATTTCCTCATTTGTAGAATGAGAGCATATAATTTTAAAGATCCTCAAATATACTGTTCAAAGTGCATATTGATACTGTGGAAAAGACCAAGAGAATGACTGGTGAGCATAAAATACCCTGGATACAATTTTTAAAGCTGTTATTATATTCCGCTTCAAATTTTAGAGTATTTTGGGGGTATCTGGTAGATTATCTCTGTTAAAATTTGTTTTGGCAAAGGTAATAACCTGTCATCTGGAGTCTCCAATTCAAGCTATTCTCCATTTTAGAAGAAGAGTATAAAGTTGCTTGTATACTTTTTGAGAAAGGAGAAGAAATCTCTTTTATTTGTATCATCGTTCTTAAGTGAGAAAAATATCAGCATTCTTAGGATTGTCATAGCTTCCTGATACGTCCTAGAATAATAGGGAAGATTACAAAGAAAGAAACTTAGCACTTACCTTGCCCTCTCTTCCAAAGTAGTGCTTCTCACATTAAAAAGAGGTTAAGCCTCAGAAAATATAAGCAAACACTACTTTTTAAAATGCACATACTCCGTTTAATAATTTTTGCATTTTCTAGATGAGTCTACTTCCAAATCCTACAAGAAACCCATCACATTTTTTTATATTGGTGTCTCTGTTTTGACTAATATCTTTACAACTCAAGTTGACTTCCCACCATTTCTTGATCTGAATATTTTTGCTCCTGGCAATTCACAAGAAGTCAAATAGATACACAAAAAGCAAGATTTTAAATGATTAAAGATATTAAAAGAATTCAATGCTGACCTTTAAGGTAATTTTAGAAGTTTCACAAATGGTTTTTCTAACACTATCATCCTTGAACAAGAGCTTTACTTGTTTTGTTCACTGCTAGAGTGGAAACCCAACAAATAGAAATGAATGAATGATGGACCTAAAGATTATCATAGTAAATGAAGTAAGGCAGACAGAGAAAAACAGATATCATGTGCTATCACTTATATGTGGAATCTAAAAGAATGATACAAATGAACTTATTTACAAAACAGAAACAGACTAACAGACAGAGAAAACAAACTTATGGTTTCCAAAGGGGAAAGGGGGTGGGGGAGGGATAAATTAGGAGTTTGGGATTAGCAAATACAAACTACTATATATAAAGTAGATAATCAACAAGGACCTACTGTATAGCACAAGGAACTATATTTAATATTTTGTAATAAACTATAATGGAAAAGAATTTGAAAAAGAATATATACACACATACACATTTATATGTGTATATATATATACATACATATGCGACTGAATCACTTTGCTGTACACCTGAAACTAACACATTGTAAATCAACTATGCTTCAATAAAAAAAAAAAAAAAATCCAAATGAATGAATAAATAAAAAATGGCAACTTTGATAGAGACAATGCTAATTTAGATTTAGAAAGTAATATATAATAAGTATATTGTTTATATATTGCATATCATTATATACTATATTTATATTTTTGGATTTATTCTAAATATACAATTTTATATATTTATACATTATATTATTTATATATTATTTATGCATACTATATATTGTTTATAATATATAAAAAAAAGTATGTATTTTATAAAGCTATCCTCATATGTTTGTTAAAACTCACAGTTTCGATAGCACACCGTCATACATTACTATATCTCACACTTTCAGCACTCCCTCAGATGGTCTTAGCCTCTGTTTCAGGTTCCAGATATCTCTGAAGTGACCAGAGTTTGTGGGTTCCAACAAACTCCACACAGGTGTCACCTGAGGGTCTCTTGACTCCAGCCCCAGGGCTTCTCCACTGATGTCCAGGCATGGACCCTGCAGTCCTGTGCTTGTCACCCAGGCATGCACAGCTGGCATTGTGGAGGACTTACACCTCATGGGGTGAGTTTTAGTCAGTGGGAAGTGGTGGATACCTTTCTCCTTTTCTCGCCTCCAAGATACATGGTGCCAAGATGAAAGTTATCCGGTCTCTTTGGGGATGATCCAGCGAGACTGAACAGTCAGTCACACACAGGTGGGCAGCTCAACAGTGGCTCCTACTAGCCCTCCCTCTGCCCCGCACCACTCCCCTTGCCCGGCACTCTAGCTTCCTGGGAGTACCCTTTTTAGTAGCTGTCTTCACAAGCCTTTGCTTGGGCTCTGCTTTCTGGAAAACCCAGGCTAAGGCAATTTCTAACATTACATTTAGGAGGCAGGTTCTATATCCAGTTTTTCTTTTCCACTTCCATATGTCCACAGCTCAGACACCCACTCTAGTCTTTCCTTTAAGGAATCAAATGTTCTAGATAAAATAATCAACCTGTGGGGCTTCCCTGGTGGCGCAGTGGTTGAGAGTCTGCCTGCCGATGCAGGGGACACGGGTTCATGCCCCGGTCCGGGAAGATCCCACATGCCGCAGAGCAGCTGGGCCTGTGAGCCATGGCCGCTGAGCCTGCGCGTCCGGAGCCTGTGCTCCGCAACGGGAGAGGCCACAACAGTGAGAGGCCCGCGTACCGCAAAAAAAAAAAAAAAAAAAAAAAAAAAAAAAAAAATCAACCTGTGGCAGGGTAATATTCTGAGATGTTGATTTGTGTGCTTCTTCCCCTACTCTCAACCCAACCTGCTCACAGAGTTTTCTACCAAGAGTAGAAGATTCTTACAGGATTTTTCCTTCCCTGTCATTTATTTTTTAAAAGTAAAACATGTTGGAGCGATGTTAAATGCTCTTAGAGCAGCTACAGGAGAGAGGCAGTCTTTGAGGATAATTGGAAGGAGAGAGGTCAAACTTTGCTGAGGTCAGAGGTCAGGCTGAGTCAGAGGCAACAGTGGGAGTGACATGGGAGGAGCCCAGGACTCATGCCCTCTTTGTGGCCAAGCCTAGAGCCAGCGCTACCAGGCCTCTGAGGAGGTAGCCATGTGATGTGCTTTGAAAGGCTAGGACTGGGGTTCCAGCCCTCGGCAAAAAAACTCTGAGACATCACGTACGTGTAGCAGCTGAGACCGAGAGCTTCAGCGGAATGCACGCTGGCACAAGAGGCATCTGGGTGGTACCTAGCGTGGACCCGTCTTGATATCTTGGCCTTTTGTGAGTCCTTAAGACCTCAGCCTAATCCTGGGGTGAATTCCAATAATGACTGGACTAAATTTCTTGCCATGCTATGTGGGTTTAAGAAAATAAAGAAATGGATAAGCATCACATGTCCTGTTTCTGTGCATGGGAATTCATACCTGCAAGAAGCTTCTTTTTTTTTTCTATAGTTGATTAATTTTTCCATAGACTGGCTGCCCCAGATCTACACAAAGGCCTTGGTCAAACTTTCTCTTCTAGCTTTACCTGAAAAGGCGGGGGTGTTTTGGGAGGTGTTACCCAGCTCATCACCACAGCCTAAAAGAAAGCTCCTTAAGCTGTTGAACCGTTTGCGTTCTGATTACAAGGATTAACGGTCAGCTTCAGAAAGTAATGGTGTAAAAAGGATTAGCCAAAGAGAGTGACAGCCTGGCGAGGCAATAAGCATCGTTGGAGTTAATGTTGTGTTACCGCCACTGAATGCTGCAGGTGAGTCTTCGGGGTCTATCCTGTTGAAGGTCATTCTGGGCAGAAGAACTGGCATTTGGATGATTTGTTTGTAATGAATTATTTCTCAGAGAATGGCTTTATGCCACTACTTGCTATCATTTTGATGAACAAAAGCCTGAGCTGATGAAGGGCAGCATGCACGGCATAGAGTGTGCACGTGTGCATGCGTTCTGGCTCATCATAAACAAAAACCAGTTATTTCTCAAGGGACACAGGGTATCCTAAGTGCACTGATGAAATAGGCTTATATTTCTAAAGGTAGTGGGTCCCAGGAAGAAACAATGGAGCTAGATTTGTTGGCTCTTTTGGGTCTAGTTGTTTATCAGGGAACCTAAGAAATTACACTGCTATAGCTTGTGTTAAAATGGTAAATGATGAAGCCAACTGACAAATCAACTTGGATATCCACCCCTTCCCTTTGGCTGGAGTGACTCTTTTTTGACAAAAATCTTACTACTCTTGGAACTGACGCTAGTATGCAAAAGTCATTGTTGACCATCAACTTTGGAGCTCATGGAGAGTACAGGACAAAGTCATTACAATGACCTATAATATGCCTTCTCCCCCCATTTGTCTTTGACCTCATTTCCCACTAGGGTCTACTCCACTCTTTTCCAGGTATATTTGCTTTCTGGTTATTTTCTAACATCTAGGCTTGCTCTCACTCCAGGGTCTTTGCACCTGTTACTCTACCTGCAAAGCCTTTTCTCCAATATCTAAATGGCTTTGTTCAAATGTCACCTTCTTAGTGAGGCCTTCCCTGATTACTCTGTTCACTATTAAAATACCCTCCCTCCCCCAAATGTTGGCATTCCCTATTTTCCATCTCTGTTTTACTTTTTTTATAGCATGTATCAACCTCTGCTCCATTTTTTACTTTTCTAATTGTCTCTCTCTAGAATGAAAGCTCAGTTAAGGCAGGATCTTTTTGTCTGGTTTATGTACTGCTGAATTCTCTATACTTAGAATAATGCCTAGCATGTAGTAGGTGCTCTACAAATACACACTGAATGGATAGATGAATGTGATGGTGGCAGTACTGTTGCTCACTTCACCTGTAGTTGAGCAGTGGAGGTTGTTATTAGATGGGTTTCAGGGCAGAGGGACACTTCCAGAGTTTAGCGAATTGAGTCATGCATGCCTTGCGCTGTGGGTTAAAGGGAAATGTAGCAGACACTGCAGTGTTTGCATTGTTTTCATTCCTCTCTAAGACCACAGCTCTCATTCTTTCTGCTGCTGGGAGGGTTAATGCTGAGGACTCACAACTGAGTCCTTTTTCAGGAATTGCCCTTGTCCAAAGTGAGATGAATCACCCGAGCTGACACTTCCTCCTTGAAGGCAGCTTAGCTTTTGATAAGTAGTAGATCCACGGGTACAAAGATCTGGTCCTTGTGCCTTTAGTAGGGAAAACTCTGAAGGACTGTTTCGGCTTCAGAGCTCCTTATTGGATCCACACTGCAGTTCAACATCTCCTGTAAAGCCCTACTTCAGCTACTCCTCAATAAACCTCCTGCATGAAAATCTTCATCTCAGAATACATTTCCAAGGAACCCAACTCAAGACAAGCAATGATGCCCTTATGTTTTTAGTTATTCATTCAAGCAATGTTCATGAAATATTTACTACTTTCTTGGCACTAAGATAGGCTCTGAGGGATACAATGATGAATACGGTAGAACTAGCCCATGTCTGCATGGCGCTTATTATCTGGGAGGTGAATATCTTGGAAAAAGGCAATTACAGTGCAATGTGATAAAGACATGAATGGGGTGCGCTCAGGATATAGAAGTTACCCATTTCTGCAAATGATTAAGTAGGATTGAAGCAGAGAATATGCTGGCAATGATGAGTGATACGATATGTGGCTAGAGAGAGAGGAGGGAGTCTACTAAAAAATGAACTTCTGAGCCATGTTAAGGCATTTGGACATAAAGGACAAGGAGAAATCTCAAAAGCAGTGAGACATTTTAAATGAGACATGATCATATTATTTTTTAGAAATTATCTTGGTGATAGTCATTGTAGAGAAAAGATCAGAGAGATCTACTGATAACGTAAAATTCCTAAGGGTCCTTGGTTATTCTCACAAGGCTATCAGTCAGATGGTTCTTTCTTTTGCAAACATTCTTAGTTTTCTCTTTTAGTGCATTCTTTTCCTTCAAGTCTGGACTTAAGTCCATTTTGATCTAACTTCATTTTCCTTTAAGATGATACCACTGGAGAAATACATTTAGAACATATGAAGAGAAAGGGAACAAGACGATTGCATGTGTATCTTGGGGATAGAAGTAGGAATAAGCAGTAACTATACTGTGTGGCTGGTTTTAGTTAATCTTCCAGAATATCTTGGATCTTAATCCACATTTTATGGACCAATCACTTAATACATTTTGCTGTAGTAATTTGGGGGTGTGTTCTACCATTCCTATTTAATTCTAGGTTCTTTGATAGCAGGGCTTACGCCTTATAAATCTCTCACTTCACTGGGAACTGTGCAAAATCAAGACTTTACTAGATGTTCAGTTGACTGAATGAGTGTGTTTATCTGGTGGCAGTGGAAAGCAAAATGGAACAGAGTAAAGCCAGGTGATTAAGCAATAACCAGCAGTTCTCCTGGGGCTGGTTACGAGTGCTAGGAATGAGTGGGACTTTGAGGAGAAAGAGAGTTGAAGAAGATCTTCAGGATCTTTGTGCCATAAGGTTTAATATAAAGTTTAATATATTTTAAAGTTTAATATACTTCTTTGGTGCTTTCGAGAGATTTCAGTAAATATTTAAATTACTTTTCAGTGCTTATTTGAATGTCAGTTTTTGTAGGATACTATGTTAAGATGGGCATTAAGAAGGTTCAGTTTAACTTATGTGTGATACCAAGAAGCAGAGCGTTCTCTGAAGCTCTTGGGAAAGCCCTCTTTAATGCAAAGAACGAAACAGAGCTCTTATTTCTTGGGATTATAATAGGCACAATGAAGGGCATCAAAGCTCATCTCTCAAATCCTTTGAAGACACACCAGGTCTGATCACCAAAACTCCTAGTGAACCAGAACCGGATTCTTTCAGAATATTTCTCTCTTCTTAGTAGGGAACCTTTTACCTCCTCCTACTTCTCTCATCCTTTTGTTGATTCAGCTCCATGCTAGGTTCCAGGAGATGTCACTGTCAGAATACGAGGAGCTTCTGCCCGATACACTGGGTCATTGACTCATTCAGGCTGCTTATTTGCCTCAGACTTTTTATCTTAACTCTTACAATAAAGTCCTTTCTTGTCCCTAGATTCTTTCTTTGCCCTGTTGTGGAGTTGGGGACGCTACCTTGTTCTTGGGGGTCTGAGATCCTGCCTTAGCAATCTGTCAGGGGACACTACTTGTTTTTCGCTTGGTCCTCTTCCAACTCTACAATTTGGTGTTGATGCTAGATTAGTGCCTTGATCACCCAGTACCACATGAGCAATATCCCTAATGCAAGTCTTCAGCAGTCTGCCTGCTCCTGGATTGTCCAGCACTGAAGTAGAGCATACAAGGACTTTGGAGAAAAGGAGTCTAACATTCAAATCCAGGATCTACCATTCACTAACTCTATGACCTTGAACAAGATACTTAACCTCTTAATAGCAACAAGTCCTTTATCAGAAAAGTGGGAATATCAATACCACTTTGAAGAGTTGTGATGATAAAATGAATAACTTATAAAGTACTCAAGGACTCAATAATGATTATGCTGCTGCTGGTCATACCTTGCTACCTGACCCTTTGAACACAGTTGGACTTCCAATATTACTGATAATCACCTGGACTGTCTTTTCTAGGTCTTAGCCTTTCCCAGGCCATCCTGCATCACTGTGGTTCACCAGGTCCTACCAAAAATATATTCAAACATGAGAGCTGGAGTTTAAGTTCATGGCAGTCCTGAGTACGTGTGCTTAGGCAAACATACACATATATATCTTGTGTTGTAGCGGCGAGGGAAGACAACTTCATTGCTACCTTATTGGCACATCTTAGTCCCCTTGGTCCGTATTTGCATTAGGTTATTACCAGAGTGGCGCCTCCAGGCTACTTTCACAACCTGTCAAATATTCACTGCACATCAACCATGCCAGGCACCAAGGGGATTACCAGGGTTAATAAGAAAAGAACTAACACTTACTCAGCCTCTGGTGTTCAGCAGCCATTGTCTCATTTACATCCTTTATTTAATTTCATCCTCAGAAAACCTAGCGAGACAAATATTATCCCCATTTCATAGATGAGTAATCACGAGTTTCATCAGAATATGAGACTTTAGTACATCTAACCAAAAATGTGCAACAGTAACTAAGCTTCGCCCTGTTAATTATTTGGATCAGTTCTTGTGTTGTCAACACACATTTGCTGAAGAAAATATCCTAGCGGGATCTCAGAGAACGTGCTTTCCAATCCCTTTAAGCTAAGGATCAGAAACCACGCTCACAGAGGTTACATGACCAGTTCACTGACATGGCAATAGAGCAGGAAGATTGAAACCCAGGTCTCCTGTTTTTAGATCAGGGATTCAAAGAAAAGAAGAAGAGGGAAAAAAGCCTGTAATATTAAAACACCAAATTAAAGTAAAATCCTTTTCCAGCATTGCATATTCATACTTTTCCAATTCTGTCCCTGGATCTGCTTTGCTTTATATTTCTATTTCTGTTCATGACAAAGTGCTCTCACGCCTATCATGTTGTATGAAGGGCCAGGCCGAGTAAGGAAGATGCATGTGGCCTGTTAAGAGTGTAGGTTGCTGCTCTTGGCCCTTTGAAATTTATCTTGGGAGGTCTGGGGGCTTTCTTTCATTGCTGCCTTGTTTTAAAGGCTTTGCCAGCAAGCTTGTCTCATCCTAGAGTTTCTGTTTTCAGATCTCACACTTAGAACCACACTGCCACTGGGAAGGCAGGGGTCCTCATGCAAAGGCAGAGAATGCAGGAGAAGCATGAGTCCTGGGTCCTCTGGGGCCACTGCACACCATCCTGCCCACCTAGCCACTAGCTGGGCAGCACAGAAGACAGATGGGGCGGTGCAGCCACCTGCAGAGTCAGTTACGTTCACCCTCAACCTCCTGCCCTCTCTTTATGAAAACAGGGAAGGACATTCAGAAGCTGCCAGGGATTCTTTCTCGCCCAGGGGGCTCACTTTCCCAAGTATTTACATCTGTTTTTAAATTGTGATATTTATTTTATTTTTAATTTTTTAATTTTTAAAATTGAAGTATAGTTGATTTACAATATTATGTTACTTTCAGGCATATAGCAAAGTGATTCAGTTTTATATATATTTATGTATATTGTATATATATATACACACACACACACACACACATATATATATATATATTTTTTTTTTTGCGGTACGCGGGCCTCTCACTGCCGTGGCCTCTCCCATTGAGGAGCACAGGCTCCGGACGTGCAGGCTCAGCGGCCATGGCTCACGGGCCCAGCCGCTCCGCGGCATGTGGGATCTTCCCGGACTGGGGCACGGACCCGTGTCCCCTGCATCGGCAGGCGGACTCTCAACCACTGCGCCACCAGGGAAGCCCAACACACACATATATATTTTTAAGATTATTTTCCATTATAGGTTATTGTAAGATATTGAATATATTCCCTGTGCTATACAGTAAAGCCTGTTGCTTATCTATTTTGTGTATAGTAGTTTGTATCTGTTAATCCCATACTCCTAATTTATTCTTCCTCCTCCCCTTTCCCCTTCGGTAACAGTAAGTTTGTTTTCTATGTCTGTGAGTCTGTCTTGTATATAAACTCATTTGAATTATTTTTTCGATCCTTTAAGACTTTCATTCCTGCTTGTGGAAAGGGAGATTTTGTGCAAGGTGAATTAGGCTCCAGTCATCAGCTGGTGACATGGCCTTTGCAGTTGAGGAGTCTTAGAAAGGAAGCTCTGTAAATTGCCAGGCCTGGCAGAAAGACTGCATCCCCGGTTTTTGTATATTTGAAGAGTTAGTTCTTCCTCACAGTTTCCCTTCTGTTATTGCTGAATTGTGTCCCCCCCACCCCCAACTCCCGATTCATATACTGATGTCCTAGCCCCGGGTACCTCAGAATGTCACAGTATTTGGAGAAAACGTATTTAAAAAGTTAAGTTAAGACGAGGTCTCTAGAGTAGGCCCTCAATCAAGCTCACTGGTGTCCTTATAAGAAGAGGAATTTGCACAAAGAGAGAGAGAAGCACCAAAAACACGCACGCGTAGAGGAGAGACCACATGAGGACACAAAGATAAGGTGGTGCCACGTGCAAGCTGAGAGGGGCCTCCGAAGAAACCAAACCTGCCGACACCTTGATCTTGGACCTCCAGCCTCCAGAACTGCGAGAAAATACATTTCTGTTGTTTAAACCACCTAGTCTGTGATATTTTGTTGTGGCAGCCCAAGCAAACTCATACACTTTCCCTGATACTCCCAGAATCTCAGAAGATAAAGATTTGGGTCCATCTTCATGTACCGTCTCCCTGTTGGTTTTCCTATCCCTTCCAAAAACTTCCGACGGTCTAAAGTTTTTGTGGTTCCTTCTGGTCCCTAGTCCTTCTAGCACCCAAGACAGAGGATGAAAGAGCCAAGAGCAGGCATTATCTGAAAAGCTCCTTGATGATGGAAAGGAAAGCAGTAATACAGCACTCTCAGAACTGAAATATTATCTCAAGAGAGAATACACTACACCCCGATATTTTAAAGTGTCAATATCACTATGTGGGTATGTGAGAGAAAAGGACATGGATTCATATGGAATGATACATAGTATGGAAGAACAGAGGACCCTGATACTAATTACAGAATAACAAAGTGAGAAGAGAGAAAAACCAAAGACTTGGGTTGGCTTGTGTTTAAGAAAATGCTAATTATAGTCACTTATGTGAACGGCTTACTCTTGACAGCTAATTATCATGCAGCACAAGAACAATGACGTATATCATTAAATACGTATCAGATTAGCTTTACTTGATGACAACAACAAACTCCAGAAACATAGACTGTCAGACCTAGAAGCATCCTTAGAGAGCAACCTCTAGACCCATCCCCTCATCTTACAGGTGAGGGGACTGAGGCTAGTCTGTCGCAGCTGCTTATGACAAGGCTGAGACCGGAACATATGTCTGTGGCTCTCCAACTATGCTCCCCACAGGAAAACTGCCTGAGGTTAGAGCCAGACATCAACGAAGACCACATCCTTCCTGACTGTTCTATGTAGGTAGCACATGGTCCAGGCACTGTCATGTCCTGCTGTTGTATTTCCTTCACATCATCCATCAGTGGTTGAATGCATCTTGTTTATTCGTTTGTCTTGTTTTCACTGCTGTAGCCCTAGCACAGAGTAGGTGCTCAATGAATATTTCTCAAATGGAATTAATGAGCAAGTGATTCATTAACAGAAAGACTCTGGTAGGAGGATCACATGGGATCCAGGGAACGGGATGTGACTAGACCTGAAGGCTGGTACTGAGGTTGCACAACGCCAGGTTTCCTGTCTTTCTGCTTTCCATGCTTAATCATAAGAATTATCTGAGACACTTGTGAAATATACAGATTTCCAGGCCATTTTCCTAGAATTTCAGGTTTGGTGGGTCTGGATAGGGTTCTAGGAACTTATATATATATATTTTTAACAAGCACCCCAGGAATTTGTTATGCTTAGTGTATCTAGAAAGCACTGCTTAATAGATCTGTCTCATGTCGAGAGCCTCGCTATTAATTCACAACCCAAAGGAAAGAGAGAAATCTTTAACCCTGAGTATTTCTATGGAGAAAATGCCATGTTTAGAGATTATTGGATTGTTTAAAGAATCTATTCGTGGTGATATGACAAGTAGCATCTGAGAAGAAAGAGCAGGACACATTCTTTTATCAAATTATACCACAGCAGACCCAATGCTAGGTGCTGGGGGCTGGGAGCAATGGCATGGGAGACAAAAAACGCCTGTGTGTAGAGAGCTCACCGTCTAGTGGAGGGACAGGGGAGAGACCAGGAGATTCTTTCCAGCCCTTTATTAAGGAATAATTTACATAGAGTAAAATTTACCTGTAAGTGCATAGTTCTGGAAGTTTTAAAAACTGCAGTTCCACCTCCCCCAATTTCCCTCATGCCTCTTTGTCAAGATCCAGGGTGACCAACTGTTCTGATTTGCCTGGGACTAAGTGGTTACCAGGGATGAAGACTTTCTGGGCTAAAACTGGGACAGTCCCAAGCAAACTGGGATGGCTAGTCAAGCTGTTAGGTCAACCTCTCCCTCTACTCCTAGCCCTGGAAACTCGATTTGGTTTTGGTGCCTAGAGTTTTCCTGTATGGGATCATACAGCATGCACCTTACGTGTTTGACTTTCTTCGCGTAGAATAACGAATTAGAGATTTTTTAATGTTGTGTGTATATCAGTAGTTTATTCCCTTATATTGCTGGGTAGTGTCCCATCATATAGATGTACCACGGATGCGAAGGCATTCCCCAGGCAACTGTAATTTACTGTGAAACTGTTGTTAGGAGTTGAGTGACTCCACCCCACCGCAGGGATGTGCTGCCTCTGTTATTCCCCTCTGTCTTCTAAGACTACACTCTCTGGTCCTTGTCCATATGAACTTTCACTGCCATCTTTCAATCTGCATCTCAACATGCAAGTTCATCATAAAGGAGGAAGAAGGTGGGTGAGGGGAGACTAGAGGGGACATGGATGTTGGCAGTGGTTTGCTCGGAAGGATCCCAAAGTACTCCATGCACTAGCGCAGGGTTCCTTTCAGCCTGGAAGCACAGCTCTGAAATAGCACATGGGCCTCAGAAAGAGGAAGCAAGTTAGCACCTTGCAGGAGCACAGCAAGTGAAAGAGGAGGAGAAGAAAATTTAGATCCAAGCCATCCGAGAAATGCCTCCTCTCATTAAAAAGTGCCTAGGTTAAGCAGATCAGATCTCGGTTTTATAAAACATCCAGGGAAAGCACCACTCACTGTGGACTATATAAAACTCATTTCATCTCCTTGAGAAGGTAAGAGCCAGAGTCACTTCCAGTTAATGAAAAACTTAAGGTGGGCAAAGTAAAATGGTCTCATTTTGACTCAGGAGGATATCTTTAAACAGCGAAAGCAAATCCAAAATCTTTCCGCCTTTTCTTTGCCTTTTCCAAGAATAGACTGCAAAACCTGGCCATGTTTCAAAAGAATATACATCTACAGCTCTCTCTGTAGTCTCTCAAGATCCTGACATTTTCTCCAGGTCAGAGACACTGCATGTAAATATCTATCTATCTATTCATGGCCTGCCACTCAGGCAGTGAGGCAAAAAATCTGGACTCAATCCCCGCCTTTAGATAATTGCTTAGCAAACAGGACGCACATAATCCATTTTCATTATTAATACTCCAGTTAGAAGCCGGGCTCTGTGTTTGGTTTCTCATAATGAGAAGCTCCTTACAAGGAAGGTGATGAAATCTGCCATTCAGCACACAGCATCGTGAGGAGAAAAGAAACCCCTCCTGCGGCAGACTCAGATTCCAGATATTTCTGCTTCCCATAAAGCAGTGGGCTAGATGGGCCCTCTTTCGAAGAGCAGGACATGCTGATTCTCCTGCCTGCGTGAATGTGGAAAAACGTCTTGCCTGCTCATTTGCTTATTATACGTTACGCGTTCTTAATCTGGGTTCGATAGCGCCTTCCAAGGCATCCGCCCCATACAACTAACTGCACACCCAGGGAGCACATCCACTGGCGTGAGGTAGAACAGAGTTTGAAAGTGATTGTCAAGCAGGGCTAATTCAGATGTAACCAGCACAGCCCTGGTGGTTGGCTCAGCCACACAGCAGAAACCTGGTTAGTTTTTAAAGGTTATTTTTTTTTAATGCTTGAACTAGAGGTGGTTCCTAAAGAGTGTTAAAGGACTTCTTGGTGAAATCTGTTCCCATTCTCCTGTAACTTTCATTCCATTTCAGCAGAAGGTGGCTTGCTATTAAAAGAAAAGATAATCCATTATCACTATGAGTCTTGAACTGCCAGGGGGAAGCCTGCAGCTGACTGGAAGGAAAGGCTGATAACTTGCATTTAAAGAAAAAAAAAAGAATCAATTGCTAGTTGGTGTCTTGCCATCAGTCAGAAATACACCATAAATTTGTTCATGGGCAGAGGGACTGGGGCCCTTGGAGGATTTGCAGTGGGATTTGAAGGCTTCCTATTTACCTCTAGGTGATTAGTTTGAGCCCAGTTTGGATCCACAGTGACTAAGTTGGTTATTTTTGTCAAGCTTTTTGGTGACAGGTGTCCATGTTATAGGAAACAAATTGGCACTAATTGGGCACTCCTGCTGGCATCTAGGCAGGAAAGAGCAACAATGGCTTGACTTTGGAAACTGCACATTAACAGGAAGGGGACACCTGTGCTGGACATACCCAGTCTGTCTTCTTGTTGAGTTGGTTTTTGTTTGTTTCAGGAATTTGAGACACGGTAATTTTGAATGTGGCAATTTTCACCAGCATTCCCTCTCCCACCTACTCCAACTCACACAGGCACAGACGCACGCACATAGGCACACACACAACCATGAGGGAATTCTTCAAAAAACAGTATATGCTGCTGATGGACCCATCACTCTGTTTACCCAAGATCATCAGTAAGAGATGCTGGCCAGTGAACACGCTAAGATCAAAACATAAATTATCAGTGGGCAGGGAGGTCGTAATTTTTGTTTCCCTGTGTACCCGGCATCCGGTCAGGTACATAGTAGATGCTGAATATCTGTTAAATGAATGTATATATGTGGAATGAATGGATGAATCTCTCTCTCTCTCTGAACTGTTGATGCATGATCCTTCCAAGTAGAATCCTAGACGTTTAGAGCTGGACAGGGACCTAAGCCATCATCTGAAGAGACTGCCATCCTTGCTCAGGGGTCTTGGTGAGGTAGTGACTGAGCTGCGAGCAGAATCTCTTGTCTTCTGAGCCCTGGTGTACCACTCTCTCAATGCTTCTTCTGAGAAAGAACTATTTCAGAACACAAAACAGTGCTGCTAATGAACGGCACGGTGGACCATGAATAGAGAAGGCTGATTTCTATATTGGGGGTCTTTCCTGATTATGTGGCCTCAAGAAAATCACTTAGCACTACTGGGTTTCTGCTGTTTATAGTCTGTTTGGGGAGAGAGAAAAGTGACCAAGCAATTACAAGAAAGAATGCCATGTTTGAATAATAAGAAAATAAGCTGGAATACAAGGGCAAAAAATACTAGCACCATTTTGGGGTAAATTATTTTTCAGCTCTAGATAATCAGTACATTGAATGAGAATGTGGAAGGCTTGTGAGAGGTGACCCTTGATTCTGTAAGTCTTTAGGGCCCACACGGTGATTTCAGAAGTGACTCACCCGGCATGCTCTCATGGTCCACCGGGGGGCGGCAGAGGTCAAGTTGTTCTGTACCAAAAGAGGTAGCGTGATTTGAGTTTTGTAATTAGGAGGAGGTAGGACAGAGGAGGGTAGACTTAGGTCAATGCAAATTTATCCTCCCTTTGGTGGCGCCTACATACAATGACCCAAGGTTTGGGATCTCACCGTCAACATGAAGCAACTCCTTGTAACCTTAGGCCTTTGTGGTAATTTCCTAGAAATAGAAGTCTAGAGAGAAAGGAAGATAAGGGATGGCTTCTGAGCCGAAGATAAATTATTCAGTTATCTATAGTAAGGGACACAGAAAAAGATGAAGCTCTTTAGCCATCCAGAAACTGTTCCATTCAGACTTTTGCTATAGCAAGTACCCAAACCACTGAAGTTGATTGCATTTCCCTTTTTTCTAAGGCAGGTGCTCACAAACGTCCATAAAATGGACAGGATGGAAAAGGAAGATGTAGTCTAACCAGAAAAGTGTATAATAATGACCTCATAGCACTCTCCTTGAGACGCTTCAAAGAAAGGTTCTAGTTTGGGCTACCTGGAACCAAGGAGGATGCAGCTATGTTCAAGGATGAGTATTTCTGTCTATGGCAAGTATAGTCCTGTGTCTGGCAAGTGTCTACTTTCCAATTTAAGGGTGTTAGAAAAGGCCAGAAAAGATTCTGCTAGACTTGGCCAAATTCACACATGTTAAAGAAGGAGATGGAACCCTAGCAACTCACCCCAGCTTAGGTAATGATCTTGCCATTAGAAAGATCTTCTTATTACTATGTATGTAGTACTGATTTTTGTTGCAGATGTGCCTAGTGAATAGTTGTTGCTTTATAGAGTGGCTCTGAAATGGAAGGTCACTATATTATGCTAATTCCCTGTATGTAATCTCTAGCCTAATAATAATATCATCAATATTTATACAGTGCTTTTACGTGCTAGTCATTGTCTCATATTAACTTATCAAATCCTCACAAGCTTATGGATTGGGCTCTTATTGTCTCTGTTTTATAGATGAAGAAACTGAGGTTTGCAATTAAGCAACTCACCCAAGGTCACACAACATGTCAAGAGCCAGGATTCAAACTCAGGGGGTCCAGTGCTGGAGATCACGGTGCTAATGACGTACACGCTTATAAACTGTTGTAGGAAAACTATGCACAACTTATTCTCCGACAAGAAAACCAACCTAGGAAGGAAGCTGCTATGGTCCTTTTGACCTAGACAATACAGCTGCCAAGAACCCGAGAGAACATTCCCAGGTGGCAGGAGGCAGGGTGTGTTTACTGCAGGGACAGGCTCTGGTGCTTAGAGGGCAGTGGGCCATTTGTCAAGGCTCTGTAGAAATGTGCCATCTGTGGAGATAGCGCGCAGTTACCAGGGATCTGCAGCCTGTATTTCAAGACCTCATCTGGTATGTTTCTTTGTATTATCTGTTTTTATATTTCCTTTCTTTCTTATTAAGTCTTAGTATTTGGAAGGGTTAGGTTTTTAAATAGTAGCCCCTTTCATCTGGGCTAATGAAAAGCTAAGAAGGACTAATGAAAAGCCCTACACTTGGGCTTCTGGGGTGTTACAGTAGACAGCATGGATCCTCCACCTGTATCCTCTAGACCTGCTACTGGAGCAGACGGTGTCTAACATGCTGACGGCCTCCTGCATCTTCCTTTCTCTCTACTGAGGCCTTTCTCTTATATCAAGGGAGCTCGTTCCACCCAACTAGGAACGACCTGGATGGTCAGGAAATGTACCTCCTCAAGGGGGTAGCCCTGTGTCAATGGGGGATGGGAGTCAGTGGATAAATGTCCCAGCCTCCTGAGACTGGTGGGTGAATTCAGAGGTGTGTTACCCAGTTCTCTAGAGGGTATTCTGTAGAGTTAAGCCTAAGGTGTCCTTAGAGGTAACTCACTCATTAACACACTCTTTGTTAGCTCTTCTAACTGCCCCCATCCCTCACATACTCTCCCCCGGATCACTTCCCCAGTGAAACAACTGCACCCAAGTCCTTGACCTGGGCTCTGCTTTGGTAGGAGATCAAACTAGGACAATGTTGTAAAGGGGGCACGCTCTGGAGCTGATTGCAGTGGCAGCAGGGAGGCCCTATGGGAAAGACTTCCCAGGAGCAGGGGCAATGTAGGAAGGAACCTCTAAGTTAGGTGAGAGACCCCTCTGCCCATGAGGGCTCTCCACCTACAGCTTGGGGATTTTGGGAGTTTTCCCTTTTCTTTTTTTTTTTAAATAAATACATAAATTTATTTATTTATTTATTTATGGCTGCGTTGGGTCTTCGTTGCTGTGCACGGGCTTCCTCTAGTTGCGACAAGCGGGGGCTACTCTTCGTTGCGGTGCGTGGGCTTCTCATTGCGGTGGCTTCTGTTGTTGAGGAGCACAGGCTTTAGGTGTGTGGGCTTCAGTAGTGTGGTTCGCAGGCTCTAGAGCGCAGGCTCAGTAGTTGTGGCACGTGGGCTCGGTAGTTGTGGTATGTGGGCTTCAGTAGTTGCGGCACGCGGGCTCTAGAGTGCAGGCTCAGTAGTTGTGGTGCACTGGCTTATTTGCTCCGCGGCATGTGGGATCTTCCTGGACCAGGGCTCAAACCCGTGTCCTCTGCATTGGCAGGCGGATTCTTAACCACTGCGTCCCCAGGGGAAGTCCCTAGGAGTTTTCCTTGATCAAAGGGAGCCATTTCTTCCCTTTGACCTCACACACACTTTTTTTTTTTTTTTGTCTCATTAAAGGAATCCATTCTCTGGCTGAGGGATTCCACAAAATATGTTTTAATTAAGCAAGTAACTGAAAGGACCAGCTTCCTGAAAACAGGTGACTGCCTTTGGTAGAGTGAGCCCAAAACCCGTCCTCGAAGCACCAGTTCCCTGCAGTTTGAAAACGAAATGAAACTCCTTTCCTCCAATCATCTGGAACTGGGAAGAACTCTAGGCCCAGCCTCTGAGAAATGGAGGTAAGAGAACGTCAGGGTCTGCTCCTTCCCTTGCATAGTTTTTTATTAGCAGATGATCTTACTCATGGCCCTCCCGTGTGCAGGTCTCTACATCGGGGAACCAAACCCCCTGCTGATGCCCGGCTTTTGTGATTGAAGGGGGGCCCATTTGAAAGTGATGGGGTAGAGGGGAGGCTGGGGGTAACTCACTGGGTTTCTAGAGAAGCAATTTTCTCAGTTTTCTGGGGGAGACTGACTAGTCAAGTAAAATATGCTATCTGTATAAAATATTCAGGCTCTGTGTAGTTAAGGTGTCTATGGCTCAATTATTTACCAAGCTTCAGTGTCTAAGTCACAGAGGACTTTCTATGCTGTGAGTCCACACTTGATTATACCCTGTTCAGTTCTAGGAATCATACTACGATAAGACTTTGACAAACTGGAGAATGTTCAAAAGACTAAAAACCATGATATATGCATCATAAAGTAATATGCTGGGGTTTTTCCCTCTGGAAGTGAATCGCATCCTTTCTCCTTTCAAGTTTGCAAGCAACTGAAAAATACACACAGAGGAGCTCGAACCATCATTTTTATTGTCGGCAAACCTGCATTCATGGAGATGGGCTGGACCTGCAGCTATGTTTGCAAGGACTGAACTGATGGAACAGACACTGAACCAGCTCACGTCAAGGAGCATCTGTGGACCTCCCTGTACCTGCTGAACCCAGGGAGCAAGGACAGAGAAAGTCCTCCAGCTATGCCTCTATAAGGCAGCATTGGGCTCTGACCCACGTCTTATCACATGGAAGCAGGAATGGGGTGAACACCATCTCTCTCTAGCAGGTCTGCAAAAAGATGGTCAACCAGGGGCTCAGCCTCCCAAGTTCAGGACTTGTATCGGTCTCCCCTATTAGATGAGGTTCTCTTCAATCCTTTGGGAAGAAGATGGTGAGGACAGGAAACAAGTGAAACAATTCTTCTTAATACTTCTAGAGGAGCAAGAATTCCTATTTTAGGGGCCAGGACAGAATCACGGCAGAGGGAGAAAACATTTTCCCCAAAAGGATACTGGGAAATGGATATGTTTATCTAGGGAAAAAGAAGATTTATAAGAAGATATGATATTTATCTAGAAGTCCATCACTTTTTTTTTTTTTTCGGTACGTGGACCTCTCACTGTTGTGGCCTCTCCCGTTGCGGACGCGCAGGCTCAGCGGCCATGGCTCACGGGCCCAGCCGCTCCGCGGCATGTGGGATCTTCCCGGACCGGGGCACGAACCCGTGTCCCCTGCATCGGCAGGCGGACTCTCAACCACTGCGCCACCAGGGAAGCCCTAAAAGTCCATCACTTTTAGATAAAGTGGCAGAGTGGGCCCAATCACTGAAGTACAAAAGCAAACAACACTAAAAAAATTTTGTTACTTCTCATTACTAAGGTAATTCTGTCCTTCCCCCCAAAAGGCTACCTTACTCACTGAAAGTTTTCAAGCAAAGATTGGAGGTATTTGGAGAAGATACCTAGGTATTTATCTGGAATCTGGGAGATTTCCTATGCTCCTTCCAAGCTCTGAGATTCTTTGATTCTGTGAAGGACAGTGCAGGTCAATACAGATCTGTCTCTTAAGTAGAATGGGTAAAGACTGTTCTCAGTACAGACAAGTCTTGAACATATATATGATAGAAACACGGAAAGAGAATAAGAGAAGAGCTTAGATAATAGAAATGGCTTCTTCTATCTTCCTACCAAATCTTTATTTCTAAACATATGATAGTCAATTCAAATCCTAACCATGTTTCTCTCTTAGTACAAATGCTCCCTGGCAAGAAAAGGAGGACAGCTAAGAATCCTGGGTGATCCACATTCTGAAATCAGCCTAAAAGTAGATATAAAATAAATGTAAACAGTTATACCACTCACATTTCACGCATCTACTCTCTCTAGAAAAATACCAGAACGGTTCACTATATTGTTTAATACATTTGCTCTCCTAGGATAAAGGAATAGATGGGATACACTTAGGAATAAATTGGAAGACACCAGGAAAGACACTTGTTTGAGTAGCTCATCTTCTCTACTGCTTACAAATTTTTTCATAAGAATTTGTTCCAATCAAAATAAAAACAACATTGGAGGAAAAAGAATTAGAGCCCCAAGGGAGGTTTCTGCTTGCAGGGCTTTTGTAAATGGCCCTTTGAAAAGGGATCCATAAGAGAATCAATGACATTTATATATTATTTGCTAAAATTAAGCTCTAATAATGAATAAGGCCATAAGAGCTGAAATCCAGAAGCATCTGCCCAGGGACAAAACATATGTTTTTCTATTATCACCTATGCTTACCTTCTCCATGTGGTATCTAGTTTCTTTAACTTCTAGCAGGGCTAAGCAATACCTATCACTTGTACCTTTCTCTTTCTTTTCTCCATTTTTTTCCCAGATTGCATAGGTTTTTGGCTATGAGCTCATAGAAGGAGAGAGCAAGTCAGATATTTCTATGTTTCTTAGAAGCTGAGTAGCCAAGTGGAAAGATCATGAACTTCCAAGTTGGACCAAACTTGCTTTGAATCCCACTTAGCAATTTTGAAGCTCAATTTCCTCTTCTGCACGAGCTTCTGAAAAACCATTTTATCTAGATATCTGACCCAGTGTTTAGCGCAGTTAGAGGAGCCTACTAGTTTCTCCATAGGAGTTTGTTCAATGATCGTCAACTTACTTGAAAGTAAACAGAATTGGTGAGGTATTGGGAGAGGGGCAAGGAGAATGAAGTAAAAAGCAGTTGTGTGGTGACAGACAAGATGTCCCATGCATTTGCCTTGTTTGCTGAATTACTTAATGTGGCCTCAAGTCCACATTAAGTAATTGCCACGGTTGGAAATTGTGTTTTATGTTCTACACTGAGACATCCAGGTAAAACAACTACGATGTGCTTATAAACGGGAAGAAACTTTTCTTGCCCTTCTCCGACAATCTTCTATTTTGCAGGGTTAACAGCTCTAAATGTATTTCCTGTCCATACAATTGCCTGGTATCAGTACTTAAGTGTGACATTCACCCCAGAAAACACTTCTGTCTGTCCATACCTCACTTAATTAAATTCTAAACTTCCTGATGGAAAATACCTTACTTTGTCCCATGGCTAGCTCAGCGTCTTTTATTTCAAGTAACAAGAAAAGCACTCCAAATGGATTAAACAATGAGGGAAACTTATTGTCTCATATAACAAGGGCCCTATAAGGAAGGTGGAGTATCAAGGAGAGGGATGTGGTGACCATGGTCTGCCCCGTAGCATTGTTGAGAATTGTTGATGCTTGGTGATAATGGAAAGCAGACTAACTTTTAGTCAGTGTTATTATTGTTCTAAAATTCTCCAAAGACAATGCATCCCCTATCTGCCTGCTCCCGTTGGCTGTTCCCACTGCCCCCTCTTGGTTCACTACTGGGAAAGAGGTGTGTTTACCATCCTGCCTACTTGCTAATCAGGGGAATAGGTTACAAAGGAGTAGTTGAGGCTCAGAAAAGGTCTTACATCTATTTATCTGCTTAATTATGTATCTATAATTTGTATTTATTTCTTAGGGTTATTTAAATCTAACTTGCCTGTGATACTTTTGTGGGCTCATAGGACATTCCCATCAATGGGGCAATCCTCCTGCCGTTTCCTTGGGTGGTTGCCTCTCTTTTACGGATAATCAGTCACGAATCCTTCCTCAACCCCCAGTAGACTAAGGTTCACCTCTGGGTTGTTGTTATTGGGGTCCCTCTGCCCCTAAATGGGGCCCTTTTTTCCTTTTTTAGATGTGATAATGGCATCATGTTCATTTTTTTTTAAAACAGAAACTTTATTTTATTTTTTAAATTCATTATTTATCTATTTATTTATTTTTGGCTACGTTGGGTCTTTGTTGTTGCATGCGGGCTTTCTCTAGTCGTGGCGAGCGGGGACTACTCTTCATTGTGGTGCGTGGGCTTCTCATTGCGGTGGCTTCCTTTGTTGTGGAGCACAGGCTCTGGGATCATGGGCTTCAGTAGTTGTGGCACGTGGGCTCAGTAGTTGTGGCACGCAGGCTTAGTTGCTCTGCGGCATGTGGGATCTTCCTGGACCAGGGCTTGAACCCGTGCCCCCTGCATTGGCAGGTGGATTCTTAACCACTGTGCCACCAGGGAAGTCCCAATGTGGCCCTATGTTGATGTGCTGTTGCCTCTCTTCTGCACGGCCCATGGCCAGGTCTTAAGAATCATGACAAACTGTGCAAGTACTGGCCAATCTCAAAATACCAGTCTGCTCCTGGCTGTAGTCCTTCTCATGTCCTCTTGAGGCAAGAGGCAAAGCTGACTCCATGGCTACTCCCAAATGCAGGGCTGGTGGAGGAAGCCCAGCCTCTCCAGGTATAAGCCAAGCAGTTGATAACTTTCCCTGTTTCCTCTGGAGGGCAGGGGAATGCAGCATGGAAACAACTCTCTTTAAAGAAATATTGTTTCCAAAATACTCCTTTTCCTTCACACTCTTAGCCCAATCATTTTAGAGCTGGTTTTTCATAGGTCCTTTGGAAGTGCTGCATGAAGGGTCTTCAGATCACCTTCAGTGCGTATGTGGTCTTTATTCTGCAGGTGTCTTGGTCACAAATGAGGCAGGGTCGTCTTATCTTAACATCCATGTTACATACACATGACAACATCCAACAGAAGAATGAGAGACACTCCTCATTCATGTGTGTCTGTCTAGGAACCCCTTTCCAGTTAGTCATCCCCAGAAGACTTCCTCTCACATCCTACTTCTCAGGACTGGGTGCCACATCCTCCCCCAAACATAGAGCTGGCCAGGAGAATAGTAATAACAAGAGTGGCTCAGACTAGTCAGTGTTTACTCTTGAGCTAGGGGTATGGCTACCTCCCAGAGCACATGGTCATGGTAGAGAATGATGATGTACGACCAAATTGAAGGGACAGGTACCCAAAGGCATCTGCTAATTGGGCATGCAGTATCTGTCAAATGGTAATGACTTTGGAAAGCTCAGAGTCAAGGATGCCTGCCAATAAAATTCAACGTACCCTAAAAATCACTAGGCTTTTGGAGGAGAATGACAGGGTTAGGGGAAGTATGGATGGGGCTGCACAGATGGCTCAAATCAGAATGAAGATGGGCTGGTGGTGAAAGAATCTTTGGGGCATCAGAAAGCTCATGGTTTCCTGCATGTGAAGAGACAGCAGGGGAAGGTCCATCTCTCTGTGGGCTTTTCCTCCCTGGGGGATTCTCCCTCTGCTTGAGTTTGGTCATCCTGAAAGACCTCACTTTGACCTGCTGGAGTGTACTCTTTACCTTATTTCTATGGACTGCTCAAGGCCTCTCAGATGAGCTTATTGGACTCTTGCTGTTTTATATGAAGGAAGAACTCGGTCGAGTGCAGGCTGCTACCCAGCATGCTCTGGGGCCCTTGTGCCAAGCCCCTTTTCTGTTCTGACCTGTGAGATCCTGCAGGCTGTTTCTCGTTGTCAATCAGGCCCCAACCCTGTCAAATTATGCAGCCCTATACTCAGTCACAAGAGCCAGGTTGAGACCCACAAATTCATTTTCACATGCAACTTAAGCCAAGATCTTTTTCTCAGGTCTGCAGTGGTGCTGAAAAGAAATGTGATGCAAAGGGCCAAACACATGGGATAGGAGGTTAAAACGATGCCTTTTTCCTCAAACCAGCCCATTGTGCTGCCCTGTCGAGCTCTGATTTCCTTTGCTCCTAAGAAAATAGTTTCTAAAGTACTCCCACCGCCTTCTCAGGATTTGAAAAATAAAGTTTTATTTTTCATGGGCTTCTATTTGCATGTTTTGAACATGGTGTACATTATCTCAACATCTTTTTCCCAGAGCTTGATTTAAGATCTAGGTGAATAGTAATTCTAGACTATGTTAAGCTCTCTGCAGAATTAATTATAATTTGTTGTTGTTCCTTTTTTTTTTTTTTTTTTGTGGTACGTGGGCCTCTCACTGTTGTGGCCTCTCCCGCTGCGGAGCACAGGCTCTGGACACGCAGGCCCAGCGGCCATGGCTCACGGGCCCAGCTGCTCCGCGGCACGTGGGATCCTCCTGGACCGGGGCACGAACCCATGTCCCCCGCATTGGCAGGCGGACTCTCAACCACTGTGCCACCAGGGAAGCCCTGTTGTTCCTTTTTTAAGCACCGTTTAGGGGGGTAAGAGATGCAGTCTGGACGAATAATAGAGGTGTTAAGGAACACACCCAACATGGTGTACACGTGTCTGCACATGTGGTAGTATACTTTTATACGTGTAAATAGAATATATGCAGACATATTTGCATATATTTTATATCTATAGCAAATACTTTATATCTATAGATCTGTGCTGTATGTAAGGGTGAAGGTAATGCTCAGGCGTTGAAAGTGAAACAGCTGCATTCCTTGAGCCTATTTGCTATGAGCCCTTATGAGTTTACTCGTTTTCTTTTTTTTAGAAGAGGTCCGGGTAGGCTCAGAGGCAGAGGGAAGGAAAAAGGAGATGTGATGACTGGAGAAGCTGACTGCTCACTGATTTACCCCGGAAGCTTAAAGTTAGGGTCCTTATCTTGGTTGTCCCACTGACAAGTCCTAGATTCTGTTCTTTCATGGAGAGCAGGGCAGATACCATTCCATCTTTATGGCCTCCCAAAGTGGATTCCTTTGAGAAAGTTAAGTGAGAAGCTGATTACCATGCATTCTTAGTCCTGGTTTCCTGCATGGTCAGAGGCTCCTCTCCCTACAAGGTTCTCAGATTCTTGAGATTTTCAGACTTGCACTAAGTGGTATGTATTGCACATTCCTGCAGCCAGTATTAATGAGAGCTACTATTTACATAGGGCTTCTTATGTGCTTCCACGCTGTTAGAGGTTTCCATCTGTTAATTCACCAGGTACATATAATCGTTGTCTCCATTTTACAGATGTGGAAACAGAGGCACAGAGGGTCCCACCACTGGCAAGAAGTGAAGTGGACCCAGAATTTGGCAGTCTGGTTTGGGATATGAGCTCATAACCACTCTGCCATGCTATTCTCATTTTACGTTCAGAGACAATAGCAGGCAAGGTGTTCCCTAGAGACTGACAGTCGATGCTTTCATGAATGACAAGCCATGGCACTAGAGAAAAAGCAGCATTCAGCTCACTTTCATTCTGTTCTATATCAGAACAGACACTGGTGTGTCAGTTGCAAAAGGGATGGGGAAGTCTAATTTTGGCATTCTGTTACCTAGACATCACAACATCTAAAAGGAGAACAGGGGATGCTCTTCCTATGTTTCTGGAAGCCCCTTCCCCATCACCCAGAGGTGCGTGGTGAGTCACGTGCAGAGTAGTTATTCTCAAACGGCATCATCGCTTGGCTTGAGCTTCAGTGATGGCTCTTGTTACTAAGGTCGATCATACCCAAAGTATGTCTCCCTAGTTGCTGTCGTGGGGTGTACGTGGGGAGCGGGTGGAGTGGGGAGGACGCCGAGGCAGAGAATTAGGGTAGAGGCATCAAAGGAGGGTAAGATCAGATTTCACCCTCTAGCAGTCAGGCAGACCCTTCCAAACTTACCCCTCACTCTGCTCCCAAACAAAGCCTTCCTGTCCGTCAGCTAAATACATTTCCCCATGTCTCCTGCATATGGACCACCCCCTGCAACTGGGGCCCTCTTTCCCATCCTCTGTTTCTGAGGGAATCTTCTACAATCTTTAGGGTTCACTTAGAATTCCATCTCACCTGCACAGTCTTGCCTGAGCACTCCCATTTCTAGACTGTTCACAAATGGCTGGGAACAGGGTCAAGGTTCACATCAAGGAGACGTGTGATTAGGTGTAGAGACTTAATTGTCCGGGAGGCAGTGTCTGGGTCCGACTGTGGGCCCAGTAACTGCAGTTTGTAAGAAGGCTCTGAGAGTTGTCCCAGTGCTGAGCCTGAGTTCAGGGGAGGTCAAGCGAGGCCCATGGTAGAGCCCGAGGGGCAAACAGCCAGGTGTGGTCGAGAAGAGCAGGCACCAGAAGCATTCTGCTTGAGCCTACTTGTACCCGTGTGATAGATCTCAGGCAGGGCATCAGATACAGGCTCCCTCTCTCCTCCGGATTTCACCAGCATTCCCACTGTATCATTCACATGGTATTTGATTATTTATACCTTCCTAATACTGGTAAATGTCTTCTAGGTGCTGTCTCTCCAAACTCCGTGAGAACAAAAGATAATCTTTTGTTATATACATTTTAGCATCTCTTTAGTGCATTAGGATTCTGCTGTGTTATGTTTGATAGCCATACTAGAAACATCAATTGCATGAATGAACCACAGCCACCCTGTCTGCTATAGGCTGAATTGTGTCCCTCAAAAAAAGATATGTTGGAGTCCTAACTCCCAGTACCTCAGAATGTGACCTTATTCGGTGACAGGATCTTTCCAGAGGTAATCAAGTTGAAATGAAGTAATTAGGGTGGGCCTTAATCCAATATGACTAATTTAATAAAAATGGGAAATTTGGACACAGGGACAGACACACATAGAGGAGAGATGGTGTGAAGAGACAAAAGGAAGAAACAGACATCGATAAGCCAAAGGGAGAGGCTTGGAACAGAACCTTCCCTCACAGCCCTCAGAAGAAACCAACCTTGCTGACACCTTGATCTTGGACTTCTAGCCTCCAGAACTGTGAGACAATACATATCTCTTGTTTGAGCCACCTAGTTTGTCGAACTTTGTTATGGCAGCCTTAGCAAATTTGCAAATACACTATTACTTACTGAGCACTTATTCTGTGTGAGGCTCTGTTCTAATCACTTTACAAATGTTAACTCCTTTAGTCTAACAAAATCTCCCTGAGATAGGTACGGTACTATTGTTACCAGAGACAAAGAAACTCAGATCCTGAGAAGTTAACTGAGCTTCCCAAGATGGCTCAGATAGTAAGTGACAGGGCTAGGATTTTAATCCAGGCAGTCCGGCTGCAGAATACTCTCTCTTAGTCATGATTGCATAGTGCCCCAGTAAGTTCTCTTTATCTGAAAGACTACAGACTGGTGGGCTTCAGGCCACATTCACTTCACATGTGTCTTGATCTTGAGGCAGAATATGTTTTCAAAAGATGCATGAAACCACTTCTCTTATCCCACATGCTCTCGTGCGGTATAACTTTGCCACCTCCTTTCAAGAGATGGAGTCCAGGGGACTTCTCTGGTGGCGCCATGGATAAGACTCTGTGCTCCCAATGCAGAGGGTCCGGGTTCGATCCCTAGTCAGGGGACTAGATCCCACATGCATGCTGCAACTAAGAGTTTGCATGCCACAACTAAGGAGTCAGCGAGCCACAACTAAGGAGCCTGCCCGCCGCAACTAAGACCCAGCGCAACCAGATAAATAAATAAATAGAATAAAATAAAATAAAAAAGAGAGATGGAGTCCATTTCTCTGCCTCTGCTTCCATGAGACTAAGTAGGTACTGTGACTACTTTGACAAACAGCAAAGGATGATAGTGATGCTGTGGAAGGTCCAAGCATGGCTCTTAACTGGCCTGGCAGTTTCTATTTTCTGCCTCTTGGAAGCCAGTTGCCATGTAAATGTGTAACTTCTTGAGGCCACCATGCTGTGAGAAGGCCAAGCACATGGAGAAGCCCTGAAGGATGAGACACCAATTCAAAGAGAGAGAGACAGAGAAAACCAAGGAGCATAGATAGAGAGGCACTAGATATGGGGGGTAAGAATCCATCATTTGGGACATGGACCCATAGCCCCAGCTGCCTCAGCTGACACCACATGGATCAGAAGTGAATCACTCAGTGGAGCTCTTCTCAAGTTCCTGAACCACACGTCATGAGCAGCATAAAATGGTTGTTGTAAACAACTAATTTGGGGGCTGTTTGTTACTCAGCATAGATAGCTAATACAAATCTAGACAATATTTTACATAATTTAAGTTGATTACAAGTTGAGACAGGTCTCTGTCACACACACCCACCTCTCCCCACACAAGGATTTTCAGTATTTCCTGAAGAATTAGAAGAGTCAGCTCTTCCTGCTTGGCAACAATTGCTTGAGATTCAGTAGAGCTACCCTTTGGAGGGGGCACATGCATTCTGTAGAGGTCACCAGAGTCCCCATCAGACTTACTCTTCTCCTTTATGCTACTTGCCTGTCCCATCCAGGCATTTGAAATTTGCAATGTAGCTTCAGCTGTTTCATTAAAGCCTCCCGCTCAGTTCCCAACAAGTTAGCAACATTCCCCGGCTCCTCCAGATATTCACACAGCTGCACCAGGCTCTGGAGCTCCAGAGCCACTGGCCCTATTCTCCATTCCTCCAGTCTCCTCCAAGTACCATCTCCACACTCGGGAGGGTTGGGGCGTGCAGTGCTGCCAGGCCATCGTGCCTTCTGAGGCTTTCCTTGTTTGCTTGTTCGCTACTGCAGGAGGGGTGCTTCTCCAAAATTGAAACTTCATACTGTGCCATTCCTTCACCTCATTTCCAGGCCCCCTGCTGTGTGACCGTGTGACACATAGTCATTCTGTGAGAACTGAGGAGGATATTGGCAGTTTGGGAGCTGTTGTTCCTGCTGATGTATTCAAGGAACATAATTGCTAAGCGCATCATCTGTTGTAATTTACACATCCACATATAGCACGGAGCAGGGCATTCTCTTCTTGCACGGACACCCAGGGTTGAAGTCTCATGCACACTCTAGCCTAGAGAGAAGCTGGCTGTTTTCCAAGGCCTGAGGCGGCCCAGTGGAAGACTCAAACAGCGTGGTTTCTAACCTCCGAAACGGAACCGGCAGCATTTCTTGTTAGATTATTTAGAATTTTTGCAGGGAGGATGCAAGGGATATATCTGCAGCGTCTCACCTCTTCTGGCACTCTTTTCAAATGAGTTTCAGGCCCCTCGTAAGAGTTAGTTGTAATGGTAGATCTAGGATTCACAGCTATACACAAGCGGTGGTATTCAATAAGGGCTGATTCCTGCCCTCCAGACACAGCCCTTGGAGCAGAGCAGCTAGATGTCCCTTGAGGATTTCCCCGAAGAGAAAGCACTTCCTGGTGGCAGATTGGTTCCAACCGTCAAGTTTGACCAGATCATAAAGGGGCACTGCTTTTTGACTTTATTCCACTCTTGGGTTTGCATGCATTTCTAAGGCCTGTAGAAAGTTTCACTGATGGTTTGCAAAGTGGGAAGGGCACTCAGCTGAGGCCCCAGGATTCAGCTTAATTCATTTTAACGGTGCTGCTGAGATGGCCCCAGGTTGTATCCCAGAGCTCAGGGTCTTTGAGAAGCTATAGATATGACCAGGAATGTGTCCAAAGTTGTGAAGGGCACACAATAGTATAAGGTATCTGCTCTCCCTTAGGTTATATGTTAAGCTTACATTTTAAAACAGGAGACACAAGGAATAATGTGGAACAATGATTTTAGAGGACTGGAAAAAGAGAATGTTGGGAAACTCCAATCCAGGCAGACTCTGCTATCAGACTTCCTGGGTTGGAATCCTGGCTCTGCAGCTCAGCAGTATGACTTGGGGCAGTTTACATAACCACTCTGCCTCGGTTTCCTCATTTATAAAATGGGTACAAGAGTGCCTTTGTCAGTGGCACTGTGGAAGCTAAAGGACTTAGTACATGTAAAGGGCTGAGAATGGTGTCTGGCGCTTGGTAAGGACTCAAGGAATGCTAGCACTTAGCATTTCACCTGTAACTCTGCATCATGTGAATGCTTTTATAGCCCTTGTGATTTCCTTTATCGGTTGCTCATTAAATGTCAGAATAGCACCCCTAAGCACCAGGCCCCTGAGAGCTGTCAGTGTCCTTCTGTTCTTAGCTGCAAAGGGCAAAGGAATAGAGCTGGTCTTTGGATCCAACAGCACCACCGCTTGTTGGCTGTTTGACCTCGGGTCACAGGGTTAACTTTTCCATACCTTGATTTCTCCATCTGAAATGGGGACAACAGTCCCTACCTCAAAGGACTGTTATGAATTGAATTGTATCCTCCAAGATATGTTAAAGTCCCAACTACCAGTACCTGTGAATGTGAAACAGGGTCTGTGTAGATGTAATCAAGTTAAGACGAGGTCATTAGGGTGGGCCTTAATCCAATAGGACTGGTATTCTCGTAGAAGAAGGACATTTGGACACAGACACACGAAGGGAGAAGACCACGTGAAGACACAGACACAGAGGGAGGACAGCTATGGGAAGACAGAGGCAGAGATTGGCATTATGCTACCACCAAAAACTGGAAGAGGCAAGGAAGGATCTTCCCCTGAGCCTTCAGAGAGAGCATGGCCCTGCCTACAGCTTGACTGTGGACTTCTAGCCTCCACAGCGGCTAGAGATGAAATTTCTGCTGTTCTTAAGCTACTGAGTTTGTGGTACTTTGTTATGCAATCCTAGGAAACTAATTCAGAGATTATGTAGACAGTGGACTCATAACAGTATGTGGCATAGCGTGGGTGCTCAAAAGTAGTTCTTCTGAAGGCTACAAAGCAGTGAATACATGCCCTGTATTTGCTGTTGAGAAGATGGCTCAATTGCCCAGAGGAACAAAAGGGATGGTTAGATTCTTTAGTATGCACCTGGGATCCTTCAGATGCAAGTTTTCAAAGAATAGGTCTTCTATTTACTCAGAGCCTTTGGTGTTTCACAGGAGGGAGAGTGGAGCCCATGTGGGCCTTCAACCACTAGAGGGCATTTGCAGGACATCAGATTAATAGGAGCCAACCTCCTGTGGCCAACCGAAGGCCAAACATTCTGTACGACCCACTGTGCGAAAGTAGGAAATAAACGATTCAACAATGAATTTATTTATTGGTTTCTTTCGGTCAGTAGCTAGTCAAGTGTTTCAGTTAGGAATTCTGAGCAGGTAAGAGTGTAAACATCTCAGCGTGTGTCCTGTCTGACTTTGTAGTGGTAGCTATTTCCCCATCTGTGTGGGAAGAGGCAGGACAAAGAACTCCAGGAGTACGAAGATAAATTTAAAACCAAAGTCAACAATAAGTGACAGATTTAAGCCCAGTTATACACTCAGGTAATAAAAACCAAGCAAGGCTATTAAAATAGGAAGCCCCAAGATGGGACGCTTACCCACATGCCCTTTGGAAAGGTTCAAAGTAGAGTCTTGGACTAGTATCCCACTTCATGGCGATCCCTGTAATTCAAAATCTGGCAAGTCGCTAGGGGCTGAACGGGAAAGGCAAAGCCGCAGAGGGGAGGTGGGGATTGGAGATTTAATTCTGTCTCTTTCTCAGTGATTGACATTCCAGCCAACCCTAGACAATTCACTGAACCTGTCTGGGTCATTGTTTCTCAATGTATAAAACAAGGATTATACCAGCCATCAGATCAATTTTCTAGAGTTCATTCAGGTCCCTTAATGAAAGGCACATTATAAACACAAATTGTAATTATACCTGAGAGTGCTTTTTCCTCTGAGGGAACCAGAGGGCTTTTCTGTCTTTGAAACTTCAATTATGAAAGTTAGAATATTACACATTTGTCAGTGGTGGATAAAAATTTATTCGTGGTATGGATCACATAAGAGCAGGTTAATGATGCTCAGAATCTAAAAGTGGGGCATTATTGAGGTGAACAAATTACCTGGAACCTGGAGGCTTAGGGTCTAGTCCTCATTTCTCTACTAATTAACCTGGGGCCTTAGGCAACTCATTTCACCTCCCTGTACCTTGGCCATAAAATGATGCGGTTGGATTTACAAGGTATTTTCCAAATTTCAGTCATTCTCTTCATGATTTTTGCCAGATCTAAGAACCATGTGTATTATTATTAACTTGATATCATCTCTTTATTTTCTTCATTATTTCTTTAAATCCATTAATGTTTTAAACTTATCTTGAAGGAGTCTTCCAAAGCTATGAGCCTAAGAAAGAAATTAAAGTAAGTATAAAACAGATAGAAGAGCAGCTTATGGTGTTGATAAAATCTGGATCTATGGCGTAGCAGAGAAGCTATAAATTTTTTAGACTAACAGTGTTTTGTCTACCAGATAGACATGTTAACGCCTGATACTGTTAAGTCAGAAAAAGACTGGCGAAAGCAGTATCAAATGGATATTGATGGGAGAACGCTGGGAGAAAACATCCTTTAAAAAATATTAACTGAAAAGATAGATCCTCAAGGCAGCAGAGAAACGCATCGCACAAAGCCAGGATTTGTGTTGACTGTTGCCCAGAATGTTGTATAAAATAAGGGTGAATTTAGAAAGAAAGTGTTCACGTCAAAATATTCCATTAATTTCGTAGGTGGACGGGTACCAGCAACTCTACAGTTGTTGGTTTATTCAAGTAGTCGTGTTCTTTGAGTGCTGATAATGTTCTAGTAACTGGTGATACATTCATGAACTAAGTCCTTATTCTCCAAGAGCTTGCTCTGCCCTAGGCTGTGACATCAGGGGACTTGGGATGACACCATGCTGTAGCTGTAGGGCCTCCAGACCTGGAGATAAAGGAAGGGTCTGTGTTCAAGAATCGCCTCTGTGCATATATAGCTCTGAGCTCTACACCAAGTCCTTTAACGTTTCTGAGTCTTCATTGCCTCACCTTTAAGCAGAGTGAATGATATTTCCCAGAAAAGGTGAAATTGGCAGAGGATATGTGAAATGACCTGGCATGGCACAAATAGCAAATGCTACATAAATGTTCCTTGAATCGGAGAATCATAACATTAGAAAGGAATTTAGAGAGAACCTAGCCTGTTCTTTCCCAGAAATAGAGCTGGAAGCCGCAAGACATTTAAGCTGAAGGGCACAATATGGAGGCTTGGCCTATCGCCCTGTTGCTTCAGCGTGAGATTTTTGTTGTTTGGCTACGCGATTTAATTTCAAATAAGGTGATTCTACACTCAGAGCTACAGTCAAATGTAACACCATATAGTCATCTTCACATATCCCCAAACCAACCTACAATGGTTTGATGATAACTATGTACTCTGGCTAATCCAGCCCACCGTTCTTTTGCTTTAGGGTAAAAAATTCTATATTATCTGCCATCAGGCTTTTTTAGGTTGTGTTTTAGCACATGTTTGCCATCGTTGCTGTATTTCTTGATGCATGGCATAGCCAGGATACTATTTGAACAACTATATTTCTACTTTCCTGTTACAAGTGGGACTATAGATGACTCAGCCTAAGACCTGGGCAAGCAGGCTGGCTGCCCTGGGCCCTGTGTTATGGAGGTCCCTTCTCCAGCCCCCCACCAGTAGTACTACTCACTAGGAGAACGGGGCAAAGAAGAAACACCTCTCCCTAGCCTCTCCTTTCAGATCCCACTCCTGGTAATTGGGACTTTGCAATTCCTTGTCTAGATGATTCTAGTACTTTTGCTAGGCCTTCTCCACCAGGTCCCTCTTCCTTAGGATAGACAATGCTTTCAGCACGCACAACCCTAGGCATGAGGGGTAACCCAGGAGAGGGGCAGGTAGAGGAAATGATGGTAGAGCTTGGAAGTGCAGCTTAAGGTGTCCACACACACATGCAAAAGGCTGTTCACAGCAGAGCAGAAGTGGATGGGGGAGAAGTAGGAAGAAAAGTGGGGTTGGGCTTTGCCGTTTTAGTCTACTCTCCCCAGACCCTGCAAATATTTCGTTGGAGCTAATTTCTCTCTTGATAGATATCTGGTGTGTCCCTTCTCCCTTCCACCTGATGGCTTCCCTTTGTCCATTCATGACTCTCTGGCAAGTCTACAGAGGACTGATCTGGGCAGAGAGTAGAGGCTAAACTCAGATCAGATCATGCTCCCGTTTGGTGAGTAAAAAATGATCTTTGTAACTTGTGAGCAGCCTTGATAAAATGTTTCCTAGAATCACAACATCTTAAAATGTGAAGGGACCTCAGGGGTCATTTCTCAAGTCCATGATGGCAAGAAAAATGAAAGCTGGGAGACACAAAGACAGATAGCTAAGTAAACACACGATTAATCTAACATCTCAAATTCGTCTATTGATACGATCTTGTTTGCCATCAAGGTATGTGATCATTAGCCAATGGTACCAAAACGTGACTTGTTCTTAGACCAACGGTACTTGCAGTTGTATGTCTTTGCAGTTGGATTTGCAGTCACTATAAAGCAAAGGAGCCTTGTGACTACTTTATACCTGGCAGACTATTCTGAAGGAGACATTATAATTCTTGGTCCATTGCAGGTGACTCTAAAGCACTTCCTACACTCTATTTATTTTGTTCATTTAACTAATAATATTTTAGATGTATTTTTATTTTACTATTTTTAAGTGCTGACAACTATCCCTTTTCCCTTAAAAATCTTACCTGTCCTGTGTCTTATTTTCTCTGTTTCCTGCTCTTTGCCCATCTATATGCTCATCTAGCTCATCTAGCGTATAATGTCAGTGGCCAACGAAAACTTAAAGGTTCCTGCCTTAGACAGCACTATAAAACCAACTCTCAATACCTGAACTAAAAATGTTAGTATTTTTGAAATTTTAGACAGAAAAGCGGATCTGGAAAGGAAGGTAATAATGTACCCCTAAAGCTTTTGGAATTGCTTCATCCATAGAAGCAGCAGGAAGGAAAAAGTTTTGGATGGTAAAGAAAATCAACCCTTCAACATCCAGCATAAAACAAACAAAGCCAAAAGAGACCAGAGACCTAACCATGCTTCACTGGGTCAGTTAACCACACAGGATTAAGGAGCACTGAACAGAGGGTGGTGTCTCCGAAGACCAGGAGATGCAGAAAACGCGATGAGACAAGGAAGAACTTCTGCAAGGGAACAGCTGCAGTCAGGGTAGAGGCATCACAGAAATCATATCTGGTGACAAAGACAGTGCGGAGCCCAAGGCTGTCTGTGGGTGGAGAAGAAAAAAGCTGGTGATGCAGAAACATAAAAGAGTTGCGTGGTGCAGAGGGATGAGTGAGGGATCTCCATTGCAGTACGGGAAGGAGCTCTTCAATGCACAGGCTGGTTCTGCTTGGTGTAGAAGGAAGAACATTTGTGTCTCAGTACGGGGACCTGGAACGTGAACTCCTAAACTTTTCTCTGTGCGATACACACAGTGATGTTCCCAGACAAGACCTGCTCTGATGGTCATGCCGGGCGTGAAGCAAGATTGCTGCGGTCCTGTCACTTCCCTCTCACCTTCTCAAAAAGCATGTTAGAATGCAGGGAAGAGGAGTGTTCATGTCCACACGGCAGGAAGGTCCCCTGCTTCCAGCGGGACAGCAGTCACTATAGCCAGGAACAACAAAAGGCAGTGTTTGGTAAAGCAGCTCCAGGCTAGGAAGTCTCAGAGACTCTCTAAGCCTAACACAGAGGAGGCCCAGCTTGGGAATGGAAAACGTCTGCTCTACACAAAGAGCCAATGTGCCATCCAGCCAGCCACCACCTCTCTCTCTCCCCCCGCCCCCTGCATACCCTCTCACGCACACACCAGTCAAATGTAAAAATGTAAATGTGTACAAGGAAAGGATTGATGATCCACGCTGATTCAAGAGGAGAGAGGAGGAATACACAAGTCTGACTGCCTTGTGGGCACCTGATCCGCAGAGAAGAGAGAGATATCCAAGGTGACGGTTTTTCCTACAGTGATGGTGAAAGGGGCAGCTGTGGGGGAGCCCCAAATGCCCAGAGTGCAGCACCTATGCCTACTGAGTAGGGGGATGAGGACAAGCCCCACTGCGCATGGACTTTCCATAAATCAGAAGATAGGACTCAAACCTGAAGGCAAGGATTTTTACAAAAGTCCTCTGAATGATCAAAGTGTCTTGACTTGCTAATAGTAAAGCCGCTTGCGAGTACACTTTGTCTCCCCTCCACGGTGACGGGCGTAGTACTGGATTACATCAGGGTGAACTTGAATCTACACTACTTTTCTATTTGATAAGTAAATCATAAACAAGCTTCTTTTTGGTAATCATGTTATCCGCGATCCAGTTCACAACTGGTGAGGATCCTTCTGTGTGTCATGCTACTGAGTTGGACGGGATCAAGATAGATCAATTTTCCCTGAGTGGCGTTAAAACGGAGAAAAGACAATCATCGTAAGCTGTCAGTTTTCTGTATGTGTGTGGATTCTGTGTCATGGGAAACTGAGGGCCAGCACCTCTTAATGTTGAATTAGAACTCTGTCCATTACATGAGTGGTTCCCAGGGACAAAAAGAAAAGTCACACGGACACTCATTTCCATGAGCCAAGGCCTTTGGAAAGGGCCTAGTATTCTGATCTGATTTTGTTTTAAAGGTTGGTCCTGGCATTTCAGACTCAAACAGGACAATAGACAGCTAGATAGAATTTTAGGAAACAGTTTGAGCTGAATCCTGTTTGAGTGGAAGCGACGATGCTACAATATCAGAGCCACCAATAAGAACCTTTGGGGAGGCATTGGTGAGAAACAGGGCTTATAAGGTATTCCTTTTACCTAAGTATCTAATCACATCATTAAAATTGAAGACATTATAACTAGAAAAACACAGAGTATGCACCAAGTGTCCAAGAAACTTTGAGGTGGGGGAACATACAGATACCCCAGGCATCTGGGAGGAGGGCAAAGGAGAGGAGGGGAAATAGGCTGGTTACATCTGAACCCAAGGAGCTGCTGTCTAGAGCATGGATGATCATGTGACTGCATCTCTGGGCAGCTTCGCCTGGGTAACAGATGTCCTGCAAAGTGACTTAAAAAAAATAAACAACTTTGGAATAATTTTAGGTTTACAGAACTATTATGAAGATAGCACAAGAATTCCCATATACCTCACGTCTAGTCTTCTCTATTATTAACATCTTATATTAGGAAGTACCTTTGTCACTGAACCAATATCAATACATTATTATTACCTAAAGTACATACTTAATTCATATTCCCCTAGTTTTTATATAACGTCCTTTTTCTGTTTCAGAATCCCATCCCCAGTACCACATTACACTTAATCATCGTGTCGTCTTAGTTTCTCAGAGTTTCCTTTTACGGATGACCTTGACAGCCCTGAGGAGTACTGGTTAGGGAGTTTGTAGAATATCCCTCAACTGGGATGCGTCTGATGTTTTTCTCCTGATTAGAATGGGGCAATGAGGTAATGTGTTTTTGGCCGGAGGACCACAGAGGCCAGTTTCATCACATTATATCTATGGTACATTATATCAATATGACTTATCACCATCGATGTTGACCTTGATCATCTGGCAGAGGTCGTGTGTGTCTAGTTTCTCCATTGTGAAGTTATTCTTTCAATACGGTACTCTTTAGAAGGAAGTGACTAAGCACACTCCACGCTTACAGAGTGGGGAGTTATGCCCCCTCTCCTTTAAGATGAACTAGCTTCATAATTTATTTGGAATTCTTCTGCATAGGAAATTTGTGTCTTCTCTCCCATTTATTCAGTCATTTATTTACATGAGTATGGACGCATAGATATTTATTTTATACTTTGGATTATAATCTAATACTACTTTATTTATTTTGTTGCTCAGATGATTCCAGCTTTGGCCACTGGGAGCTCCTTTAGTTGGCTCCTGTGTCTCTGTGATATCCCGCCCTCACTGTGGGTTTGTTTGTTTGTTTATTTGTTTTGAACACTTTCTTACTTTCTGGCACTACAAGAGGCTTCAGGCTCATCCTGTGTATTTACTTTCCCAGTCTTAGACTCAGTCATTTGTCTGAAGAACACTGGTTCCTTTTACAGAAGAATGACATTAGAAACCAAGATCTGAGTGCTAAGCAGTATGACTTTTTTTGTTAAAGTTCTGAGCTGTCCACTCTGTAGCACACCTACAAATGTGACCTGGCATATTCAGGATGCTGCAATGACAGCTAATGATCTGAATTGTCCTGATAGGTGGAAGATGCACACAAAAACTGAGAAGACAATGAGAGTCCTGGTACCATGAACTCCAGCGGGGACAGCGGTGCTCCAACTTTTGAGTCACTCGTGTCTTATGCAGAACCCAGCTCCACTACGCTGCCCAGAAGCTGCTGCACCTGCATAAGCTTTGTGTGACATTTATGAACTGGAGTCAACAATCTACAAAGAATTTGTCAAGAAAGTAGACTTTGGGGTTATGGCTGGTGTTTCTCCCCTGCTGGGTTTCACATCTCGGTCTTCCGTAAAGGCAGTAAAAGCAATCATGGCTGAGTGCATGGGCTCTAGAGCCATCGCAGCCTCATTTTAAAAGCTCAGCTTCTCCCCCTTACTACCCCTTAGGACCCTTCTGGGATTTCGCTTCCTGGTCTGTACAGTGAGGACCATAGTAGTACCTACTTCGGACCTGTGGTTTTGAGGATTAAATGGGTGAATATATGTAAGCGGATCAAAGCAGTCACTGACATCTAAGTCAGTGTCTGTTATCAAAACCTCAACATCCACCTCTGTATGTATCTATAACTTCATTAGCAGCATTTCACAGAAATGATCCTGAGTAAATGGGAGATGGAAACACATTTCACCTAATGTTAAGATGGCATGGAAGTATATAGCATATTTAGAAAGGTTTTGAAATTCAAAAATCCCTCAGAGGACTGGGTTAACAATGAGTCGTCTGGAAAAATACAGCAATTCAGAAGAACTTTCCCCAGAGTTATGGATGGCCATGTCCTCAGTGTACTCTAGGTTTAATAGGAAAACTGTATGTATAGGATTGTTAAAGTTTACTGTAGCTGATAAAGTTTTAGGGTCACAGGCAGAGAGTCAAGGAGGCTGGGACCGGCCAATAGTAGTGGCTGACTAGAAGATTGGGGGAGGTGAAAACTGGCATCTTCCTCCCAGAAAATAAAGTTTTGAAAATTTTGCTTTTGTTATGTGCGTGTATCAATGTGAGTGTGAGTGTACATATTTGTGTGTTAGGGGTGCCTTCCCAAACTTCCACAGATTGGGTGATTTTAAAATAGAAATTAATTTCTCACATTTCTAGACACTAGAAGTTCGAGATCAAAGTGCTGTCAGGTTGGTTTCTACTGAGTTCTCTCTTCCCGGTTTCTAGGCGGCTACTTTCTTGCTGTGTTCTCACATGCCTTTTCTCTGTGTGTGAGAGAGATCCCTGGGGTCTCATCCTCTTCTTATAAGGATACCAGTCCTACTGAAGTAGGGCCCCACCCTTACTTAACCTTAGTCACCTCCTTAAAAACCCTATTTCCAAATATAGTTACACTGGGGTTAGCCTTTTAACATACGAATTTAGCGGGTACACAATTCAGTCCATTACAGGGTGTGTGTGTGTGTGTGTGTGTGTGTGTGTGTGTGTGTGTGTGTGTGTGGTTTTAGGTTTGATTACTCTTGGCATTTGGCAAAATTTTCCTGTCAGTTGATATAATGTTCATTGTATTAAAAGGCAAATTGATTCTGGATTAGCCTTTCAGAATTAGCTCTTCTGATATGGGTTAGGAGAAAGCAGCATAAGAAAAGGAGAGAAAATCCTAAAAGAATAAGCTGGAAGAGAGAAGTATCTTAAACTAGACCCTCTGACCTAAAGCCTCGTGAAGTAAGTAGCTGGTATGCTGATTTCTGGAGTGACCGAAGCCAAACCCTGAGCATTCTTTATATAATCTGGTTAGAAATATGTTTGCACAGAGTTTAATCACAGATGTATTCAAATAAGAAATGCCCCACTTGCCAATGCTTTCCTGGAAAAGAATAAATAAACCCCAGGAAATTGGCCTCAAAAGAATTAATTCCACTTCATGTTGCTGGTCCATCTTTGGTAGGATCAGATGCCCATTCATTTTGGGGAAGATGGACCACATATATTTGGCAGAATCTCAGGGTATTTAGGGACCTGGAAAGAGTGATATTAGAACTACATCCAGGGAACTGTAAACCTTTTAAAGTGCTGAAAAAGGTGTTTTTATATCACTTTTATAAAGTTGTGCTATAAAAGATAAGCTAAAAATCACAATTTTATATACAGTCTATCTTCCACCAAAGAGCACTACAGCCAGGCTAGAGGTCATGGTTACTTAAATTGCATTTGATATATTTAGAATTATTTACAAATTCTTATTAAACAATCATGTTGAACACTTACTATGTTCAAGGAACAACATTAGACACTATGAGTATAAGAGGTTTTGTAAGATTCTGTCTTTTATTCCAATGTCTTCTTATCTATTTGGGGTGATGGCACATGTACACAAACAAGGATAATAATAATAAAAATGATAAATAGCTAACATTTATCTGGCACTTCTATGTGTGAGACATTTTCCATATATTATTTCATTTAACCTAATCCTCAGACAACTCTAAGAGATGGGTAATCTCATTTAACAGATGTAGAAACAAAACTCGTGGAGATTCCACGACACCCCAAAGTCACATCGTAGGAAGCAGAGAAACTGGGATTTGAAGCTGTTCTATCCATTGCAAAGGCCTAATCATTCAACCACTAGGCTATAGTGAAAAGTGCCCAAAGACTGGTGTAAATGAGAAATGGTTTGGATTTTAGGGGAAAATGTGATCAGGTGGCAAAATAGAGAAGGACTTTGGGCTGGAAATATAGAAATGTTAAACATATTCTCAGTAGGCAGAAATGAATGCAAGGAAAGAGTATCAACGATGTACGAAGGCAGAAAATGACAAGGCAGGGTCAGGAGAGGAAGTGTTAGTTGATTATGGATTCATGCTAATTGGGTGGATTAGGTGGGGTCAGATTATGTGGCAGCAGAAGTTAAACTGAGCAGTTTGAAAATTATCACATAGGTGTTAGTGTATTTAAAGTTTTAGAGTGGGTATATATAAAGAAAGAACCCTTTAGAATCATAATCTAGCATGCAAAATGGATTAAATATGGGGAGAAGTGGCAGGTTAACTGGTGGTTCTCAATCCTAGCTGCATATTAGAATTGCCTGGGGAGTAAAGAAAAAAAAAATCATGTAGGGGTCCCACCCCAGCCCAATTTAATCAGAATCTTTGAGGTTAGAACCAGACCTAAGAACTTTTTATTTTTAAAGCTCCCCCCAGGTGATTCTAATGTGCAACCAGGGTTGAGAATCACTGAGTTAGATTATTGCAATCATGCAGCATCTAATACGTTTTTGAGCCAGGATGACAGCAGGGGAAATGATCAAATGCAGCAGATACTATGGAGGTAGGGGAGAAAGTAATAGCTGTAATACTGGGGGAGAAATTATTATAGGTAGGGAGGAGAGGGGGGAAACAAAGATGTTATGTGGGTAGCTCTGACAAAATTATAAGAGACTGAACTCATGAGAACAAACCATCTAGGGCTGCTGAAGATTTCCATCTTAGGTATGCTAAGATTCAGTCAATACTGGAAAGTTTTAGGGAGTCAGATGTTTAGGTCCAGATCAAAGGAGAAATCATGAGAAGAGATGAGATCCCAGAGAGGGACAGGATAAAAAAAAAAAAAAGAGGGCAGGACCTTGGGAGAGGCCCTAAGGGAGGGGCAGCAGGGGAAAGAAGAAGACAGAAAAGGGAAACACAAAATGCAGATTCCCAGAGGGAGACTCTTAACCAGACTTGTGATGGAAATGAAGGAATTGGAAAGGAGTGGCTGCAGTGGAAAATGAAATGGGGTTGATGCAACCTACCTAGCCCTGTGTCCTCAATACGTAAGAACAATAAAGCTGCTGTGACTGCTGCAGCTGTTTGCATCTGCCTATCCGGGGCTCTTGAGCACACGATTTTGCTCGCTGTGAATGCAATCTGGTCTCTTTGCTTGATGAGAAAAGAAATGCACTTTAAGTATGTGTCTCCATGGAGGCGCTCATTAAACAGGCTGAAGGTTTCTGGGATAGGTTGGAAAGAAATCATACAGGAAGGAAGCCAAGGACGGGAAGTTTTTGAAGAGGCAGAACGGAATCAAATTGGTATCAACAACTGGGCAAGTGAAAAACGGTGACACAGAGAAGAAACAAAAGGAGGGACAGACAGCCTCTCTAGAGATAGACGATAGATTAGAACCTTGAGGATTTTCATCCTCCTGAAAGGGTTATTGTTTCAGTCTCTGTTCCTTCAAACAATGGAAGGAAGCTTCAGCTTCCAGCAGGTTTGAGGAATTCTGAAGAGAATATCCAAACGCATAAAAGCTGTATTGCGGAGTCTTCAGGCCCATAAGGTGGTCATCAACCTGTAATACTATGTGAGGCTGGACTTTAAGTTGTCTTCATGGTCTTCAAAAAAAAAAAAATCAATAAATAAAAGGAAAAGAGAAGCAGCTGTCCTTAGGAGGTATGATGAGTGCTGTATGTTGAAAAATTAAACTTTATTTCCTTCTCTGATAAGTTACTTGGCCTGTTGATTAGAGCAGTGACATAGAGAAATGTGTATCTGACAATGTCTTTCATGATGTTCTTGTGACAAATACGGGGAAATATTAGATAAGACATTAGGTGGATTCATAGCTGGTTAAACGATTATAAAAATCACTGGGCCAGGAATAAAATACCTGGACTCTGGCCCCAACCCCACCACTTAGTGACTTTTACCTTAAGGGAGCTTTCATATTCTTAGAGCTTTGTATTCTTCATCTCTAAAATGGGTCTAATAACAGCTGCCTTTTACAGCACACAGGGAAGAGTGAGCATGAAATAAGTCAATACAGTAGATGGAAAGAGGCTTTGCAATCGGAAAAATCTAATACCTTCAGGGAATTCTTATTATTGATGCCTATGGTGGGCACAATACCAAAGACATCCTCAACCTAATCCCCAGAACCCGTGGATATGTTATGTTACAGAGCAAGGGAGAATTAAGGTAGCTAATCAGTTGACTTTAAGAATTATGCAGGATTATCCAGCACTAGACATAATCACAAGGTTCTTTACCTGGGGAAGAAGGGAGCAGAAGAGTCAGAACCTGAGTGATTACTTGACCAGTATTATTTGCTTTGAAGCAAAAAGCCAAGGAATGCATGGGCTAGAAGCCAAGGACTGCAGGCAGCCTCTAGAAGCTGGAAAGACAAGAAAACTGATTCTCTCAGATGCTCCAGAAAGAACGTAGCCCTGCCAACACCTTGATTTTAGCCTCAGTGAGACCTATTTTAGACTTCTGACCTCCAGAATTACAAGATAATAAATTTGTTTTGCGTTAAGCCACTAAGTTTCCGGTAATTTGTTACAGCACCAATAGGAGACAGGTACAGTGCCTTCGTGCAAGCCCTTCTCGAATTCTGTGCTCTTGGTCCTAACCTGTACAAAATTCCTATTAGCAATTTATATGAAGCCATAGGAAGCATGCTTCTATAGTTCGCATATAATACAAAACTGGGAAGGAGAGCATGTATATTACTTAAACTCCTGACGATTCTAAAAGACCTCTGTGAATCAAATCAAGATAAAATTTCAAAGGGAAGTGGAAACTTTTCCTTTTAGGTTCAAAATATAAACTGTACAAGTACAGAATGAATAGACCAAAAGTTGTTTATGCAAAAACAACATATGAATTTTAATTTATTACATAGTAATGATGATTACAAAGTCATAATGAATCATCAGAGACTGATAAAAAGCTAACGCAATTCAAGTCTGCATTGATAGAATCTGGGTAAAGAAATGATATACAATTGTGTTGGACTCTAACAAGTGAGTCCATATATGAAATACAGTTACCTTTGTGGAATACCACATCATTCACTAGTTTCGTATTTTCAAAGTAGAGAAACCAATAAGGTAAAACTGTCAATAACGATGCCAGGGTTTGATCAGTGACATAAGAATCATCTGTTTAGAAACAGAGATTTATGGCTGCCATCCTAGACCTACTAAATCAGAATATCTAGAGAAGGGACCCAGAATATGTATTTTGTATTTATAAAAAGTGTCCCGGGTGATTCTGACGCACAGGACATGTCTGATGTATGGGACCCATGGCAGACAAGAAAACGGTGAAGTTACTGAGATGAAGGGTAGGTACAGATTGTAGAATCTCATATTTAGGAAAGGTCTCCTAATTGTCTACAAATATTTGAAGGGTTTTCATATGACTACCCTCTGGAGTTATACAGAATAAACAATGGTGTAAGTTGGAGGCTGGCAGGTACTTCCCAACAATTGAGTCTATGTATATATACCCTAGGTTACCCCAGCCTGAGGGTTAAAAATGGATCCAAAGAGCTGTAACAAAATAGTATGTCTATGGATACATCCCAACCTGATGTGTGGGGACTCCAAGTCACCCTTGCCCAAATGTTTCTAGGAGTCTCCAGTGGGTATTACATGTGTCTTTGAGAACTAACTCTAGTTCTTTAGGCTTCCATAACATATCTATAATTTTCTGTCTCTGGTGATTACTGCTAATGTCACCAAAGTTACCACTGTACCCTCATTAACGAAAGCACAACCCACTATAAAGTCACTCAACAGATTGGGTATAGAAGGGACATACTTCAGCATAAAAAAGGCCATATATGACAAACCCACAGCTAACATTATATTCAATGGCGAAAAATTGAAAGTTTTCCCTCTAAGATCAGGGACAAGACAAGGATGCCCACTCCCACCACTCTTATTCAATACAGTACTGAAAGTCCTAGCTAAAGAAATTAAACAACGCAAAGAAATAAAAGGCATCTAAATCAGAAAGGAAGAAATAAAACTGTTGTTATTTGCAAATGATATGATTTTGTATATAGTAAATTTCAAAGATTCAACCAAAAAGCTGTTGGAACTAATCAATGAGTTCAGTAAAGTTGCAGGATATGAAATCAACATACAGAAATCAGTTGCATTTCTATACACTAATAGTCTGAAACATCTGAAAAAGAAATAAAGAAAACTATCCCATTCACAAGAGCATCAGAAACCATAAAATACCTAGGAATAAATTTAATCAAAGAAGTGAAAGTTCTGTACAACAAAAACTGTAAGACTTTGTTGAAAGAAATTGAAGAAGACACAAATGGAAAGACATCTCATATTCATGAATCAGAAGAATTAATATTGTTAAACTGTCCATATTACCCCAAGCCATCTACAGATTCAACACAATCCCTATCTAAATTCCAATGGCATTCTTCACAGGAAAAGAAAAACCAATCCTAAAATTTGTATGGAACCACAAAAGACCCTGAATAGCCAAAGTAATCGTGAGAAAGAAGAACAAAGCTAGAAATCACACTTTCTGATTTAAAGCTATACTTTGAAGCTATAGTAATCAAAACAATATGGTACTTGCATAAAAATAGACACAGACTAATGGAACAGAATGGAGAACCCAGATAAAAACCCCTAAATGTATTGTCAACTAACATTTGATAAGGAAGCCTAGAACATCCAATGGGGAAAGGACAGCTTCTTCAACAAATGGTGCTGGGAAAACCAGATAAACACATACAGAACAACAAAATTGAACTCCTATCTTATAACACTCACAAAAATTAATGTAACATCGATCAAACACTTAAACATAAGACCTGATATTATAAAACTCCTAGAAGAAAACATAGGCAAGAAGCTCCTTGACATTGGTCTTGACAATGTTTTTTCTGGATATGACATCAAAAGCACAAAAAACAAAAGAAAAAATCAATGTGTAGGATTAAATCAAACTTTAAAAGCACAGCAAAAGAGCAATCAACGAAATGAAAACGCAACATAGAGAATGGGAGAACATTTTTGAAATCCCTATATTGGATAAGGGGTTAATATCCAAAATATATAAAGAACTCATACAACTCAATAACAAAAAGACTAGTGATTAAAATATGGGCAGAAGAACTAAATAGACATTTTTCCAGAGAAGACATCCTAATGGCCAACAGGTACATGAACAAATGCTCAACATCACTAATCATCAGGGAAATCAAAATGAGAATGAGATATCACCTCACACTTGTTAGAATGGCTATCATCAAGAAGAAAAAAGATAACTGTTAGCAAGGATGTGGACTATTGATCCTTGTACACCACTGGTTGGAATGTA